>NW_028186479.1:465334-809476 GCF_003343005.1 Rhea americana | reverse complement strand
TGCAACCCTGTCTAACATGCTCTAGGTGACCCTGCTGAGCAGGGAGGTTGGACTAGACGATCTCCAGAGGTCCCTTCCAACCTTACTGATTCTGTGATTCTATGATTCTATGTGGAGCTAATAGGAGTTACATCTGTAACTAACAATAAATATATTTTTTTCCTGTTATGCTTTGAACTGGGTGTTATTCTGGAAACACTTATAATCAAAGGGATGGCTTCAGGCCCTACTAAGATTTGTTGTAGATATGTGGGGAAACCATGGAGGTATAGTCTACCCAACTGGCACACTAAGCACCTTTCTATCTCCTCAGGAGTTCCTGTAAATGCACACCCATCGTCTTGGAAGCATTCCCATGGGGCTGCCTGAAGAGAGGTATTTGCAGAGAAGGCAAATACCTTGAGTGCAATAAATGAAATTCTGACTGTCTTTCATTAAGTTGCATTCCTTAAGTTTTCTGTAGCCAGTTTGATGTATGGCTTTGCTAGATCACAGCAGGGCTCAAACACCACAGTCTCTAAAGTAGCCTCTCGAGATAGTTCAATGTATGTGTGTAAAAGCAACAGTGTGATATAACCCTCTCAGTCCATTGCTGCTTAGCCTTTGGCTTGTAACTGCTCCTGGCACCCCACCAGGATATGTGTTCTCACAGTTCTCAACCGTTTAGCCCCAGCTTACAGCTGATCCCAGCTCTCTCTGTAACCACCCTTTGGCTGCTACCTCCATGTTTCTGACCCTACTTACACACTGCTTTTTTTCCTTACATGCCTCAGGCAACAGTTCCTTCCTTTCCTTCTACTCAGAGGATTAGCAAGTCTGGCTGGATACTAAKCCAGGATGCAACATACTGCGCCACGAAGAGCCAGTAGCTCATTACAGTGTGCTATACTGTGGTCCAGCTGTGCACCCAGTAACCCCAGGACTGAAAAAGAACCAAAACAACCCAAAACAACAACAACAACAACAAAAGAAAAAAAAAAAATAGACTCCACATCAAGCATTTCTAGTATCTAACTTAGATCCATACAAATGAATAATTAACAACTACTTGAAATAACCTAAAACAACTAACTTGAACCATACAAAATATTTTACATCCTTATTTCTAGAAACGAGAATTTTAGCACTCATATCTGTATCTTTTATTAAAGTGCCTCAGTTTGCCACTTCATGCTGGGGTGATGGGCAGAGATACACTATGTAGGGTCACAAAACATGAATATCTCATAGTTCTGTTTACTGGCTTGTGATGAGATGCACATTTTAGCAAATGTAATGCATAGCAGATAGTACTGCTGGTCTTTTTCTCCGTCCATATGTTTAGTTCCAGTAGCAGCAACATGTGCTTCAGGCTGCCTTAATAAGCTGGATCCATACCTCAGGTAGGACAAGATGGTCTCTGAAAGTTTCCTCTTTCTGAGTCTGCCACTGAACACAGTAACTATTACATCTAGTAGAGCTGAAATGCAGAAGATAATTAKGGTACTAAAAGGCTGTCAGATTAATGGTTTCAGAGGTGTAGTTACCAGAACGGAAAATTTAACAGTTGTTATTTTGGTTTATTAACAGAAGGAAGGTCTAGGACTAGTTCCCTAACGAGTTAACGTTYCTTAGGCCCGAGATGCTTCTCCTGTCATCCAGCTGCTCCCAGAGAACCAGCAAAGACTGTAGGATGAGCAAGAGGCATGGCCTCTGCATGGGGTCTTTGCTCCCCCTTCCCCCCTCCCAGCTTCCACAGCCTCTTTCTCTGCTCTGCAACACACTGAGCTCCAGCGGTATTCTCCTCCTTCATCTTTTCTTCCCTTCAAATCCAGCATCACTGTTGCTTCTGCTTTGCCCCATTGGTTTGGTACTGCCTCTCACATGCTTTCTGTCCTTCTTACCAACTAAGATGTACTCCCTGGGGAAGGCCATAGAGCAGTGTGAGGGAGCAGGTGGAGATGACAGGTTTCTTTGCAGCTGAATTACCAGGGTTTTGAGATAGTGCCAAACCCCCATGGTGGCCTTAGTGATAAAAATGTCTGTCACCTAATTCAACATTCGTCTGATCTGTTACAGGCCACTAAGACCACTAACTTRTTTCATATGACCGTGGATATCAGATTTGGTTATGTCAATAAGATGATGGTCAGCAGCAGCCTGAAGACAAAAGTTCTGTGACATTTGATTTTCTCTCTGAGCCATACCATTCATGGGAAGAGAAAACAAAACTAAAAAACAAACATCGTAATGAAAGAAATAAATCAAAGTAATATTTACAGAACTTTTTGCTAAGGAAGTGCCATTACCAAACAGACCCTAAACTACATGAAATGCTCTTAGGGCCCTCCCTACTCCCCCAAGAGCAGCTATTCATTGGCACATGCCTGTGTGTGCTTACCTTGTTAAAACCACCCCAGCAGTGTGTCATTGTGCTATGGAAAATGTAAGTCTACGGGAAACATTCAGCTCTGACTCATTATCTGTACCTAACTGCAGGCTCATGAGCTCAGAAACAGAGAGCAACTCTCACATCAGCATGGGTAGCCTACAGCATTCTTTTTCTCAGTAATTTTGCTGTGTGGCATACAGTTTTGTTTGATTTTTCATCACAGACATGATTACTGTAACACTCTAAAGTAGCCCAATTGCTCTCCTATGTATTTCTCTACAGAATTCATGAATGAGCAAGCCAGAGAGCACAGACAAAAGAGGCAGGCTCTTTGGCAATGGCCTTGTTAAACAGCTGGCAAATTGCCTGGTTCAAGACAAGGAAGGGCAGCTGTAAACAACCAACAACCACATCTCCTTCATGACACCTCATAACACATCTGCAGTGTTGTTACTAGTGACCTACCTTGCAAAGTGTGRCAGTTGAGGAAAGTAGATCAAGAAAATTTCCATTACAATGAGGTTCTCCTTCCTATTCTTCAACTCACCTGGACCCGCGCCTCTGTGGGAGGCTCCTCACTGCTTGATTTTTCTGTGGCCCTGTGCACCTTGCATGCTCTCCTGCATAGTGGCCCACCTTCACCAGCCTATTGCTGCCTCTTCCATCAGATGGCTGCTCTCAGTCTAGAGAGGATGGATTTAAGAATGGATACATTTAATGTGAAAGTCAGATTTAAATGCCTTGTTTTGTTTCTCTTTGACTGACAACAGGGCTCCTTCTTCACTTCCGGGGAGCAGTGAATCTTTCCTGTGGAGGTGTCTGGCCTTTCTATACTGTCTGTGAGAAGCACAGACGCCATGTGAGACACTTCTGCATSTCTGAGGAGGGTACAGTGAGCTGACATACCAGGTATGGTTGCTCTGAGTTCCTCTGGTACCGCCTGGCTCTTTTAGAGTCTTAATGCATAAGTTTTGTGCGTTAGACAAGTGATCCACAGCTATCAGCAGGTATAAATTCATGATGTTGCTGGTTTATTTCTGTAAGAATATACTGTTTTCATGAATTAACGTTCAGCACCTAACTTAGGAGCCCCCAATTCAGTTGCTACAGATCTGCTCTAAGACAGACCTTTGGCTACAAATTTGCTTTGTGACTTGAGTTAAATCATTTAGACAGAGTTCAGGACAAAGATGCTATACCTAAACCGGGCCAATTAAGGAGAGCCTCTGAAAGGCCTTGTTAGTCAKGAACATGCCATTTCCTCTTCTGCTTGCTTCTGGGAATGGAGTTTTTAGCTGGCCTATATCATCACTGCAGTGTTATCTTCCTAGTCCACACCCTATGAGATATTTTGCAGAGCAAGTGGTGGAGAATGGCACCGAGGTTTGACTCATTTCTGTTCTTCCCATTTGGAGAACAAAGATATGCTTTGTCTGCTCCTGTGCTACTCCTCGGGAAGACTAAGGCCTGATTTGTCCATCTCACAGCCTAACCTTTTGCTCTACCTGCTATTCCACCATGCCTGAACATGGCTAAGCAGATGACCCAATCCACGAAATAAGAAAGAAATTTGTTCTCATCTCCATTCTGTTACTGAAATGAGAATATTAATAGCTACTTACATAATTACTGTCAATTAAATAATGTTTGTACAGTACTTACCTACTAAGAAGAGCAAGGAAAGTGCTAAGGGATTAAAAAAAATACTAAATTAGAAAAATACATGAAAAGCAACTCCTATGAAAACAGTAAGTCCTTTATGCTTGTGAAATGACTTTATATCCCTTAGCAATGTTGCTACTGTTGAACTTTTCCATTTCCATATAAATGCCAACCATCTGATGAGAAGGCTATTTACTACAAGTGCTGATGATACTTAATCTCTATCTTCATCTCAGAATGGTCTTGGCAGGAGGGAGGGGAAGGAAAAATGGCAGTTGTATGCCCTCCGGTAGCAGCAAAGCCCAAAGTGAAGAATATAATTACACATAGATCATTGTGACACTTCTGCCTGAGGGCATAGACAATATTTTGGATCAAGCTCCCTTGTTTTCACATCAAAGAGAAATAGATGATGCTAACCAAGTACCTTCTTTGGTGCCCCTCCCCTTTGTTTACAAAGACTGCATGGGGAGTCCTAATTTCATGAATGCAGCAGAAGCAAAATCAGTCACTGAATCAGTCGCAGTGTTCAGAAATCCCTAAGCTTGTCTTCCCAAAGCCATTTGTGCTAAACATTGCTGCTTCTGTTTCCTCTGAGGGAGATGCTCACTGCTTCTTCCTTATCTATTCTCTTTTTCTTTCCACATATCCATTCTGGTGAGCAATTCTCAAAACTTTTCTTTTGCCACCAGCACCAGGGAACTCTCCTAGACCTGTAATTCCCTAAAGTCTCCTATCACAACAGGGGTCTACCTCATTAGCTCAAAAGCCCAGGATTATGGTACAGCTATTCCCATAAGCAGGTATGTAAATGTAACCAAAGACTTGGTTCACAGCTGCAGTAATAAGTTTTTAGCATAAAATTAGAATTTCAGAAAGAAGAAGAAGGCTAGTAGCAAGTTTACAGCTAGAGCAAGAATAAATCAGTGTCTGTGGTACTCTGAGATTTTGTCATCTTGTTTGATTTTATCTCACAGTGGTTATTATCCTTTGATTCACATAGGTTATTGCATTATTTTTTTCATGAATTCTATTTGGATTTATATAAAAGGTTCCAATGATTTCTTATAYTTAAAAGTGTTCCTTGGTCCTGCTGTTGTATATGTATTTCTTCTCTGGATTTTTAAGTACCTGACAAGAGGACTCCAGGTACTGTTAACAATCCTTTAAGATACTGCTTTGACAGAAATGCCAGTTCCAGTTAGATCAAACAACCCAGTAGTGAAGTCAACTTTGTACATATTCCCCAACCTAGCCATGCCCAGTGCTCTTCTCTCTATGAACTATAACCCATGTTCATATCCTGACAATGAGGAGAATTTCTTAAAGACCTGCAGGAAAACAGCATCAAACACCTATAGTCCTCTATTTCAAAAGGCTCCACTATTGCAATGGCAAGGACAGCAGGAGAATGTATAAGATGCACTTGTACCATTTCCTTTGACATCTGCTTTCTTGCTACTCTTTTCAGAGCTAGGGCACTTAATACCACACGTCCACTTTGTGTGATGCTAGTAAGAAATCTTGGTGTTCAAGAATCGTTACTGGGTCATCAGTTGTGATTCAGCTGCTGACAGAAGCTTGTGGGGACAGAGGAGAGTGGTCTTATATTAATAAGGGATTTCAGTAGTAAAATTAACCTATTAAAAGCACAGTCAGTACCAATGATAGGAAGCAGCACTTCCCATTGCTCCCCAGCCATTCTTTTCCATAATAGCTGCAAGTGCAAAATGATCTTCAGAAACACTAATGAAGGTGGGGAATTAAGAAGACAAAACACATAGCCACAGTCTCTCTCCCCAGGAGACAAACTAGGCCAGGAGACACATCAGAGATGGGAGATGGGGCATCTGTGTGCTGTTRTAAGTCCACAGGAATCACTGGAGTAGGGTGAAAATTAGAACAACTTCAGTCTGGAAATCTAACCAGTCCTTAACAGCCTCTGCATAAAGACTTTCTTAGCACTAACTAGGGCATGAATGAGACCAATGTCCATAAAGAAGAGAACCTCTTCACTGGGTCAACTCTGTCACTTTTGATATTTCATCAGAGAAGCAGTCCTAACCCACTAACTCTAAATCCTTCACATGTAAGGATTGCCATGGGGACATGCTGAGATTGTGCCTTTTTTGTATTTCTCTTCTAGATTCCTGAATAAAGTGACTATGTAGGTTTCTAGGCAATAAATACGCATATAAAAATGTGAATATACAAACCAAGCCATCAAGTAACTTCAAAGCTGTAATATACCCTTGTCCTCATAGACCTGAAAATTAGCTGTTGCTGGTACCATAGCTGTGGGAGCACTCACTGCCCCYAGGCTCCTCTCTCCCAAAATGCAAAGAGGAAAACTGCTTTGGTGAATGGCTTGGAAACATAGCTCTGTTCCACAGTGGRCTAGGAGAGGGGAAAGAAAGAGTTATGAAGAGTTTGAGAGAAACTTCTGAATGTATTCACTAAAGCTCTACCTACCTATGCTTTACTCATGACACCTTTTCAGTAGCTCCAAATTCTTTAGTCTATAATAAGGTGACAGAATCACCATAAAGAGCAGTAATCTAGAAGTCCTACTGAGCAGGTGGGAGGAAAGTAAAACAGACCTGAGAACTCACCCAGAAATGCTTCAGGTTCTCGGTATATAGATATTTTCCTTGTGCTAGGCTGTATCTGGGAGAAGATTTACTTGGGAAAAAAAAAAAAAAAAAAAGGAGAGCAGGGTGTAGGAGGAGAGAGGAAAGGGAGAGAAAGTTGGCAAAGGGGTAAGGAAATGGGAGAAGAGCTCTGCAGTTAACGTAAGAGTATAACATCACAGCTACTGGTTCTCCCCCTAATGTTCATGTTACTGCTAAATCTGACCATCCCAGGATTTCTAGTGTGAAGAATGATGAGAACTTCAGGGAAAAGTTAATATCACCACTGCAGTCAGTGAAATTTTTCTGAGGGTATTGTAAGGCAAAACAGTGCCTAATGAGGATATCGTGGCTTAATTGGAAATGGTCTCTGTTGATTCAAGCTCAGAAGCTGAGGGCATCTTGACATGGCAAGTGTGGCACAGAGATTGCACAAACTCAAATATTCACTGCAGCTTTCAGTATCATGTAGCTGCCCTCCAGGGTAAACTCTTTGACTCTCCATGTTGTCCTGGCCTTAAAACACACTTGACAACATCTTGAGAACAGCTTTGGAGGGAAATCTTAAGCATGCCCACCATCCCAGCCGTACTGAGAGCCCTGCAACCCACGGCCGCTCTGGAGAACGCCAYTCTGAGTTACATGCTGGGGCAATTCTGCTGGTGGCAGAAGTTTGTATGAATCTGCTTTCAAGTCAGGGTGTCAGGCAGGGCAACTTTGGGAAATACTTTTTCACAAGGGATGGTTCTGAGAATGAAGTTGATTGAGAAAAACTTCCAAGTCAGAGAGAGGCAGGATTTATAACTGTGCTATTTCAGTCATTCACACATTCCATTCATCAGTTTATCAGCACTCTGATAATGTAAGTTTATAGATCAATTTCAATTTTTAATATGTAGGTATTTTTAAACAGGTATTTAAGTTGTTAAGATGTGCCCGAGTCAAGTGAATAAATATTTGGTAGGTTTTTGATGGATGGAAGGGATTAGAATACAAGATTATCTCAATTAACAGGAGAAGCTGCCTGCAAAAAACAAGGTGGTACTCAGTAGGGATGAGTAAAACATACTAMATCCAGGCGGGAACAGTCAACTAGGCAAATAAGGATGGAACAGACTGAGCTGGACAGCTAACTCCAGAATAGCATTTAGTACTTAAAATGGATGATAATATTTGCATGAGTCAGTGCTGTTGGAATAGGCAAACATTACCATGGATTATAAAAAGAGGAGTAAACCTGAAAGATCCTCTACTAGCAAGACCTTAGCTGGAGTAGTGTGTCCAATTTTGGACACAACACCTGAAGAATGATCCGAAGCAGTTAAAAGGTGCCTGGAAAAAGAAACAGAATATCAGGAACCTGGGAATCATCACCAGTAAATAAAGATTGAGCAAATCTGTATTTAGCCCAAAGAAATTCTAAAAAATGTATAAAAGGTAATTATAGAGGGAAAGGGAACAACCTGTGGTAGAAAAATATAGTGAGATTACATTGCAACAAGGAATATTCATATGCGAAGCTAGGAAATATTTTCTAATACTAAGAGAATGAAGCACTGGAAAAATATCACAGAATCTCCATTACTGGAGCCTTTTACTAGGAATTATGGAGTTTTCCTGGAGGGTGGAATAGGAAAGAAGTTGTGAAAGGAGGTCTGAAATACTTTTTAAGCCTAAATCATGCTTGTCAGTATATTTTACTGGGCAATAATTCTCTCTGAAAGATTCTTCTTTTTGTTTTTATGTAGAAATATGATACAGGAATAATGAAGAAACTAGAAACTCAGGAAGTTTTCATCTCAAATGTAGGTCTGTGCCTATAGGTGCTACATGAAGATAAAAAAGGAGCAATTATTGCTAGCTGAATCTTGCCACTCTCTAGGGGAACCAGGAAACAGTGCAATTACGGCAAGGAGTGACTTACCAGCATGATCTGAACAGGCTCATTATCAATGAAATCTCAAAATGGCAACATCCATTAATAAAACGCACTGTATATACTGAAATTCTAGCATTAATTTAAGCTAGCCAGAGGGGTGAAATAGTAAGTTAAATAGGCTTCTTTGATTCACTTTATCTGAGAAGCCAATATAATMTTTTGTCATATGATAAAACAAGCACTCTATCTAGCAGCTTTCTGCTGTCTTGATATCTGTGATACGTTACTTAAGAGATCGTGTTGGTTCAGGTAATAATTAAACAGGTGAAATTATTTTAAAGCAACTTCCATATGAATGAGAATTAAATTCCATGCCTGATACTTGCAGTGAAAATGTATGAGGAGGTAGCATGATATGACTACGAGAAAACACATCAGAACTGGCTGGAGATGAAAATACCATAACCCCTCCTTGAAAGTTAGCTCTGAGTTAAACAAGTGACCTTCTAAATGAAGTGAGAGGCCTAGATTTTGGCTGTTGAACATAATATTGAGTATTTGGCATTAGAGAAAATCCAGATTTTCTCTAATATATACTAATAGGATATATTTTTACTCCATGAACTCTAGTTTTACGTAGGTAGAAAGGGTAAGATTCAGTGCAATGAAAAAAATCCATACTAGCTTTGGTGTCTAACAGTATCAAAGGCCAGAGCAATGAAACAACATGAGTTCACACCAGATACTGCAGCTGGGACCAGCACGCCAAATTGAGTTTCTGATTTAGAGATCGTGAATCACAGAGCAGCAGTACATGGTTTCTCTGCAAAAGCAAAAACATCAATGCACAGTTCGCTGGCCTCCCAGCTACCTTAGCAAGGGAAATTAGTTGCATCCATGCATCCTTTTAGTGTTTTCCAATAGTGTGTCGTGCTAGAGCCTACRGACACAAGGTGACGTACAGAGTGGCTTGCTCACGCCCGAAGCACTGCGCTGACAGCAGAAGGGCTAAGCCACTGCAAGTAACACAACCACGTACCAGCACCACGCACAACTCCTCAACATAAGCCTTCGCAGAGTGGCGTGCCCTGGTTAAGCATCATTTGAACTACAAGTCCCATTGAGTAACTATTCTCATTTACTGAATGACTCACTTTGTGCAGCAGCTTCAGCAATGGAAGTCCGGACAGCTGCTGCGTTGCCAGCTCTCAAGACACTTAGCACTTTCATAATCATCAGCCTACTGTAAATTGATTCTTACTTCCTCTTTTTAATACAAAATACAATTT
The DNA here is from genome assembly GCF_003343005.1 of Rhea americana. Taxonomy (NCBI): domain Eukaryota; kingdom Metazoa; phylum Chordata; class Aves; order Rheiformes; family Rheidae; genus Rhea; species Rhea americana. Next base: position 799,645 of record NW_028186479.1, on the reverse strand, counting down.
GCCTCTCAGAGGAGGAGATTTGTAAGGAAAAAAAAATGAAGGTAAAAAAGAAAACAATTCCAAAATTAGCTTTGGTCACGGAAAGCAAATTTCAATTTGCAGTTCAAAGCTACACATTAGTGAATGTTACCCAGAGGAGAAAAAACATTCAGCTCTCTGAAAGGAAGTCCAAATTTCAAATCAAATGTGCTTCTAGGTAAGCTAGCCAAATTTATCATAATTACTCTTGGGTGAGCAGATCAAAGCCTATAATTTGGGGACAGCGTCCTACAACTATTATGTGTGCAGTCAGATAAACACTGTAAGCAAGGGGCAAGAGATTCACTTTTCAGTAAGTACCATAATCATATAAATAAATAAATAAACCAAAACCCTATGGCTTTCTTTAGAAAACATTTTCTTCTTTTCCATCCCTAGAGATGAAACTGTGACATGTAGAGCCTCCACTATCAATAGCAGTGATGCTGCATTTTACCAGCCTTTTAAAAAAATACTTATGTGTCCTAGACGCGTAAAATGTATTTTCAAAAGCAATTTAAGTCCTCCAGAATTGGCTCTCTAAAGACATTTAGGATATGGAGCTTAAGGCCAGATATTCAAGTTTCAGAGCTTAGGTCGTATTTTTAAGAGCAGAATTCCAACACCAACCATTGAAACCATTCCAAAAGTCCTAAGGTTGATTTTTTAAATCAGTCCTGCCTTTTTAAAATTTTGCAGGAAGTGATGTTCAGGTTCTGTTCCCTGAACCAGTTGTCAGGGCTGTGCAGAGAGATCACAGGAGGCTTGAGAAGACAGAGACCTACAAGGTAGAACAACAGGCCATATCTGCTCATGGGCACAATTTTCTCCCTCATCGTATCCTATAGAGCATGACATCCATGTTATCAATGGGAAATACTCTGTGCTGAGCATGTTGAGCAACAAAAAAGGCATATGCTAGATAGCATCACAGAGCTCTTCCCCACACTGAGTCCTTTGACATAGGGAAAAACTGTACTGCAGTGGAGAGCACAAACCTAAATCACTTTACTTTGGGCTTATCTAAGATCGAATCAAGAGAAATCTAATATCAGTGCTGAAAATGAAATTATGCTTGAAGTGAAATTACATTGAATATATATGTAAGATACCTCCTCGGCCCTGACAAATTTGCTTCATCCAGATTGTCCAATTCTGCAAGGAAAGATCTGTTATTGTTCAGTTTCACAGAATCCATCCCACTCAGTTTTTTTATAGAGTCAGTTCCTAAAGTCCTGAGGGCTGGACAATGGGAGTTTTCATTTGCTCATCAGGTTTTTGATGACAACTGAACAGCGCAATTTCTTACTGCAGTGTTAACACCCTAGTCAGTATTATAAGCAAGAGAGCTGACTGGCAGGCATTTAAAATGAAGGACCATCCTGTGGTTAGGGCAAAGGAACAGGACTCTGGAGAGCTGATTTATGTTCCCTGATCATTCACAGAAACCCTGCGTGACACTGGGCAAGTCAATTAATAGCTTTGTGTCTMAATTTTTCAGTAAAAATTAAGAGGAGGAACATTTCCTTTCTTTTGATTTTTCTCTCTTTTCTCCATATAGATGGCCAGCTCTGAAAATTGTTTCCTGTTGATTGGCACAGTAAGGACATGATTTCCATTGTGTTGCTGGGTATTTCCAAAAAAAAATGTTTTTACTTTTTCAGGATCTATTTTTACACAAATGCTGAAGAGTGACCAAATTCTGCTCTATTTAAAATTGACTTAGGGCATTCAACATTATTTTTCATTATTATACTTTGCTAACACTTACCTTGCTATAGCTGTAACCCTCAGAAAACTCTCAAGAAAGTAATACTGCATCTGCAAAAAATATGTTTGTGTCTGTGAGAGGTTGTTTTTGTGGGCCAAGATAACAGTAGTAGTTTTGATGCAGCCATAGTGTTCAAAGCATGTAAGTTTTCTAGAAAGGTAATATCTATTATTTTAGTACATACTAGACAGGACAGGGTGCCAAGTATAGAGGTCCTTGTTCAAGTATACACACGTACCTGCAACAATCAGAGTGGGAATTCAGTAATTCCTTTGGGAATTGTAATGTCCAGCCTTCTCTCCCGCTCTCTTTTACCTCAACAAAAATTGCCAATAGTCATGCTGAAGTACCTGCAATGAGGCAGGTCCTGGCCCCTTTCAAATTTTGCATCTATGCCCATAACTTCAGTATATGAATAGCTATTAGAGTGGTCAGAGGAAGTTTTTTCTTGTTTTCCACATCCATACCACAGCTGACAACTCAGCAAATGAATTGTAGTGATGGACTGTGACTGCACCACAATTTCCTTTCAACTTTGCTTATACAAGATACTGAATTTTTGGACAGCTCAACATCAGAGAGGAATGATTTACTGCTGTGCTCCTCTCTGTACTGYATCTGTCCTGCTTCAGTTGCAGCTCACTGCTACAGAAAAGAAAATCTATTCTTATTTTAATTTTCTGCGTGCTTACAGAAGAGAATCACTCTAGTGATTATGATTTAATAAACGGTAACTTGGATCCAGGCCAGGGTAATAGATGGTGGCAGACTTAACAGCAGGAGAAGTCTAAGAAATTCTATTTTGCAGGCTTAGAGAAAGCTTATTAAAGCAGGACATCAAACAACATGTTCACTTGTTTGTAGTTTGCTTTTAATAGAATAATCCAAATACAGATTTTGCATTTAGACCCATATGGGTCCCAGGTTATCCTATCTGTCATTGCTCACCTGGCACCTGTTAGGAGGAAGACATCAGAGCTAGTTTACTGTCTTTCCATCCATATTTCAGAAGAGCAATCCACGTACAGAGAGTTTTACAACTGGAAAAGAAATCATGCTGCTACTAATTGGTGTGAACCTGTGGCCATCATTTAAGGTTAAACTTCAGTCTAATTTGGCAATGACCTTTTCCCTAATACTATTAATTTTGCTTCCTTTAGCTTCCCATTAACGTAAAATATTGAAGATATAAGCTCCTTAGTGCAAATTATTAAAGACGTTTTGGCTAGCGGTGCRGTAGCAAAAGGTAGAACCTTCCACTTCTACTTTTTTGTTTTTCGTATTTTGACATACCCTTAAAAATACATTTCTGAAAGAGAAAGATTCAGTGGCCTACAACAATAACCTTGCCCTCATAAGACACCATGTCATACGTGATGAGAAACCTTTGTTGTATTGCCACTGATGAAACTGAGAAAGAGTAACGCRTAAAAAAACCCAGTCTTTCTGAATGAAGACAATATGTGCACACAGAATGACTTTATGTGTCTGTAAAGACAATACTGTCATCCAGGACAGAACTGCACCAACAGTGCTGGATGTACAGAAGAGCTCCAGTCACCAGCAGCACCCAGATGATGTTCACTGGTAGCTTTTTATAACACTCTTACTGAAGYGGAGTGTACGTGGTGTCTTGTTTGCCTTCATCTTTAATGCACCGCGGTCCAGCCTGCTCTTCAGGCAAATACCTTTCACAGGAACACTTCATAACACATACATACCTTAGGTGGGGAAAGTGCAATGGCTTTGAAACTGAGGTAGCTTCACACTATATCAGATGTGCTTTAAAGATTAGGCCTTTCTTCGGCAATGTCAGAAAAATTAAGGTTTCTTACTATGCTCATCATTTAGAAAGAGTTATTAGAGTCTCTACCCTTCTTTTGAAGAGGATCAGCTTTTTTTTTTTTTTTTTTCCCTAAGCTATGAAGTACTGTTTCTGGGCTTCCCCAATAGCTATATTGATCCTCAGTAAGCACTAAAGGAATTTGGACTGGCTGGGCAATTTGACTACAACACTATTGTCAGTGCTAAACTGAAATTTTTCAGCTATTCAGCTAAAACTTCCTCATACGATCTATCTCCTTGTACAGGTAAAAATCTAAACTGAAAAACCAACCCTATTTGAGAAACTTCATGCAAGAGAAAATGTCAGAGTTGATTGGTATAGTTATTGATTTTTAAATATATATGTATATATATATATACGTATCATTATTTCATTATTTCAAAATGCTGGTCACTTACAACAATTAAACTAGTACAATCACATACCTTACTGTGGGTAAAGTAGGCTGGGGATGCCTGTAAGAAATAAATAAATAAAACTTGCACAGTAACTTTAAGCTGTCCTCCTCCAAAATACTGAASCATCGATTCTACAGGCATTTTTAAAGCTTTAAGTCTGTAAGCCAATTTTAATAAATAATGGCAATCATAAAATTCCCGAATATTTACAGGAAGATAACAGACCTAGAGATCACTGACACTTCTAGTTTTGCCAGGAACCTGAGTATTGCCTTAAAATTTAGTGAAACAATAGTAGGTTAGAAGAGGCTGAAGTTCTGCAAATTGGGCCTGAAGAGACAGCTTTGTCCTTCCTTTGAGAATCATGTTAAATGATGAAAGTGAGTTAGTATTCAAACACGCACCATAAAATCGTTCAGGGCATGGACTGCAGAAGCATTTTGCTTGACCTATCTACTCTCACCGCAGCAAGCAATAAAACTGACAGACCTGGAGCAAAACATCAGTAGTTTTTGTAGACAGTTAAGGCATTGACGGTARCTCTTGACCTTGCCTAAACTCTTCCTGTGGCTCATTATTGGGTTTGTGGCTTTTATTTTCTGTACAAAAGGTCTTAATTTTATAATATGGTATTAGAAAGTGGTTTGTAGCTTCTACATGCCTACATGATCACTTTAGGGTATGTGTCTATTGCACGGCTGACAGCAGAGTCAGAAACTGGACCCCTTGACACAGCAAATATTTCTGGTCTTGTGTTCCTCAATATCTAGGACAATGCCAACTATTTTAAAAAACATTCTCCCCAGAGGTTATAAACAGGTAAAAAAGTCATAAACAGCACAATTAGGTTGTCTATGATTTCTTAAATATTGTATGCGCAAAATGCTAGAGACCTTCCTTCCACCCTACTTAGGCAATGTTTTTGTAGAAATCAGTGACAGTTTTGACTGAATAAGGGCAGCAGGATTTGATTCCATGATAATAATATAAAATCTGAGTTCAAAACCTAGGTGTATGCCAAGAAAATTCACAGAATTCCTTTGTAGGAGTTTATCATCTTTTTTTAAAGAATAACATGGCAGAGAAACAGACTATCAAATACTTTCAGAACCCATGTACCCAGTACAATACATATATATACATATATATATATATGTATATATGTGTATATATATATACAGTGGAGTACAAAGCTATGAATGCATCTATATGCATCTTGTATGTGAAGTGCAAAAGCAAGAAAAAAGTCATGAATGTTGACAGTTACATGTTGTAATTTCAACTTCTTCCAATTCCTTTCCCATTGAAACTCCTAGGTTAGTTTCACCTTTGATGTGCTAACACATTTTTTTTAAATATACAGGATTTTAAATTAAATAATACATGGATACTGAAGGCTTACCAGAGACGATTTCTGTCTGACTGTAAGTACTATAGCAGTTATAAGCTATGCAAAGCAGGAGTGAAGGCAATGCTGTAAGTGATCAAAGCAAAGTGGTCCATCTGTTCCATTGCCTTATCACCAGTAATTAGTAGTTACTCTGACAGAAAAAGGTATAAGAAATCCTAATTTCTGAACATCTACAGAAAAAAGCTCAGCTTTGATTGGGACAAAGCAGTAAAGCTATTTTATAGGCTGGGTTGGTGATAGGAGGGAAGCAAATGCCAGAGGTGGCAAACAAGAAAGGTTGATATGAGGAACCAGTCCAAAGGGTAAGATTAATAGGAATGAGGTTCAGGATCAAGGTCATCAAGAAAGGAGTCAAAGCAACAAGGTGAGTTCCCAGAAAGGGATAGGCAGAGCAGAAGCAGGATCACACAAACAGGTTAGGAACAGGTACTATTAAGGCCACTGTGCCAAAAGGGAAAATCAGAAATACATACTGGCAGCTAAGGAGCTGGGTTGGGATAAACAAGGTCAGCAATTAGGGACAGTAACTGCAATCAAGTGCACAGCTTCCAGCTCTTTTATAAACTGCCAGAAAGACCTTGCATACACTGACTCTTAGTTGATGTGTGAGAGTGACTGAGAGATTCAGTCCCGGGGCAGAATAAATCCACCACCACGTGGCTGCCTATAAGGTGTTTCAACTTCTACAAGCTCATACTTTCTTGCCCTTATCTTCTGGAGAAGCTGATCTGTAACCAAAGGGCTCATGAAGCTTTCAATACTGTTTTTTTTTTTTTTTTGGGGGGGGGGGTGTCTTTTTTGTTTTTAAGTCCTATCATTTTTTCCTAATATTTCTTATAGCCAAATAGCATGCTGAGAGATTTTTTTTCTTAAAATGAAATGGTCTTGCTGATATCTGCCTGTTATTTGAAGTAAGCCATAYGACTGTAAGGTGTTGCACAGCTCTTCCTGTGTGAGGAACTCACAGCAGGAGGCAGAGCAAAAGAGCCCTTTGCTCCTCTCCCCTGGTGCCCCCCTCAGTCACAGTGTCGTGACTCAGCAGAAGAGGCTGCTGGACCAAAGCCACACTGCCCATCCCACACCATCTCTCCAGTAAAGCGCTATGAGGACCATATACACACTCAAAGACTTAAGACAGACTCTTTGAGACTTCCCAAACAGGTAACACACATGAAGATCTCATGGTTGTGACAGAAACAACTGTTTTTAAAATTAGGATTATAATGCACATGCATTTTTTTTTTAGGATGAAATCTTGCTTTTCTATTGCTTGCAGCATTAAAACCTCAGTCCACTGCTAGAGGCTGACCCCAGTAGGTATTCCTTAGACTGGTGAAGTCTTTTCAGGGACTGAGCTACACAGAAGTGTGGAAGATGCCAAATCATCAGAATTTTAATCTTTAATTAATAGGAAAAGGCTAATAATATAACAAATTTATCTTCCCTTTGCATGGGCATGCACTCATAAATGTACACATTCCCCTTCTGTTGAGTAAATATCACAGTCTGACTTTGGGCCATCATTTGCCAGATGATGTGTGAGAACATTTTGTTGCTCTCTTTTAGGATTTATTCCTGCTTGGAGGAAAAGGGAGGTGAGCTGTGAGCAGCACAGCTCTGCTGACAAATCTGCTAAGCCAGGTGCTTTGTTCCTCATGACCAAGTCAGATGAAGTAAACTGAGCCGAGTAGGTGCTGCAGGCGGAAGCCCTGAGTAGACGGCTGTTTAGAAGAAACTACTCGTTCGAGCTTTCGGAAGCATTTCTAATGGGGGCTGCCCCCGTGATTCATTTCTTCTCTTTTAGACTCTCTCACCTGCAAGCCACCAGCCCAGCTGGCTGGCAGCAAACTGAAGCATAAATCCTATAAGGAGAAGAGCTTTTCCATTTCTTGATGTGCCTTTAGGTACCTCCAGGCTGGTCACAGTCTGCTGTGACCCCCCTCTGCTCGCTGTTTTCTGATTCAGCGATGACCTTTGCTAAGCTGCGTACATACAGTGCCTATTTCCCCGCTGCACATCCGCCTTTTATCAGAAGAGCTGAGCAAATAGTGGCTGCCCCTTCCCTTTCAGATGCCCCATGCAGTGATGTGGGCCCTTTGGATACCACTGGTCTGGGGCAGCAACCACAGGCAATATTCCCACTTGCACATGACTCATATCTGCCTGGTGGATGAGGGGCCCTAGAGCACCTGTAGCATCTCCTTTTATACTCAAAGGGTGTAAAGGTGTCTCTGCATACATTAAAATCAGGCTCCTAGTTGTCATACAGCAGTGGCAGTGCCAAGTAAACCACAAGCAGTGTGTGGTGCATCCCTCACTCATCAGTCATCCAARTGAGGAGGATCTGAACTGGCCATATATAGGGCCTGTAATGATACCTTGGGCATTAAAGCAGCTCAGGTTTTGTGGGAGCAGCAAGACCATCCTGGATGCCAATTTTACCAAGAGTAATATGCASCTGGAGTAAAGCCTTTTCTTGAGAAATGTGGTTATGTGCACTAAGACATTTTTCAATGAAAGCATGGAGTAGTTCATAAAGTAAAAAGCTGTGCAGGAATTTCAGGAAAATTTGTTATCGTCCTTGCACAAAGAGCCTACTATAGTAACAACTAAAAGGATTTTTCCCCAACGCTGATTTTTCCTGTTTAAAGTCTTTAAACAGCTTATGATTTACAAATATTTGTTTGTGGCCTATGGAAAAAATATTAAATGACAAAAGCTGAAGCTGCTTTAAAAAGTATTTTGAAAAGTATTTTGAAAAGCATTACAGAATGACAGAATCACAAAATCGGTAAGGTTGGAACCTTAACATTAAAGTTTAAACATTAAACATTAAATATGTTTTATTCTTCCTCAATGATTTAACAAAAAAAATCTTTTTTTCTTCTTTGCTAATTTAAAAACTACAATTAAAAGCTCTTGCTATGTTAGTATTAAGCATGCAAGCAGATCTTTGCAAAGTTAGTTTAGCATTAGCTAGAAGCAAAGCTAATGGTCTGGGAAGAATAGTTACAGACATTCCCATCTCTGGAAAGGCAGTGTCAAGAATTAAGGTATATAGTTATGAGCAAAACAAACCAGAAATTGCCTAATAAAGCATACTTTTGCATGCTTATTTCTATGCTGATTCTCCAAAACCACAGGCAGGTTTTCTTACTTCCTATTAGTTCACCTCAAGAGGTGCTGAAGGCACAGTGCAGGAACAAGGCAGACCTTAACACCTACCTCCAGGCTCCGTGGCACTGGCACATTGCCCCATGGCTGWGTTTTTTGGAAGTCCCAAAGTCACCGACTGAAAGCAAAACTGTTCCTTTAGCTTCATAGGTGTCCAGTACTTCTGATCCATAGGAAACATTAAAGAACTTCTGCCAGAAAGTCTGATTCCACATAAAAACTACTAGAGGAAAATATTTCCAATTTGACATCTCATGTTCTGGCATTTCCAAAACAGCTTTTGGAGACTCTGAGATTCAGCCAGGTCTTCTCAGGAACTACCATGTTCTGTAATCCGCAGGCAAATCTATAATGGTAAATAGTGCCCACATATGCACTGATCATGCAGAAATAGCAGCTAACAAACTATCATTTTTTATGCCTGTAACACAGAAAATACTACTTTGTTATACAATCAGAGTCAAAAATCTATTCTAAAAAACACTTCTGGTGAAGAATCTCATCATTTCAGTTTGTAAAATGTTATGCAACAAAGTAATAGTCATGGCCTTGCATGAAGGACAGTTGGGTAACACATTCATTAACGCTTAGTTGAAGGAGCATCTCCGAGATCAAAGACTTCATCTGTAGGATTCAACGATTCTTACAAAAATGACATTCAAGACCTTCAGATATTTTTAAATATCATGCTTACTATTTTTCCTCACAGAAAAGGAAAAAAATATACCCAACAGCACCCATTACTGCTTCACTACACCTACAATAATGCAAATATTCATACAAAAAAAAAAAAAACCCATGAAAGTACAAACACAGACTGAACAAGCAGAAAAAATGATAAACAACAATATTGAAGCATGTGACCGACACCCGACACCACAGCAAGGATTTCTTGCAAAATTCAAAGACCTATAAGACTGCACACCTAAGCAGTTTTCAAAGGAATCTAATGCCATTAGATGCCAGACTTCACTGATCCTCTTCCTATGGGTTTAATCTATCCCTACCTGAGTAAGCAATAAGAGGCCCATTTTTTTTTCTTCCAAAACAACTCATCTTGTGCTGGAGCTTACAAGATCACATATGGTATGGGCTTGATAATGCCCACTTGGCAGTGAACGCTTCTTCCACTGTTGTTAACGCTATAGGAACTCACACTTTAAACACAGGGCAAATGTAATTTATCAATACAGACGCCCACTTGCCATAGGAAAGGGGTGTGAGTAGGGGTATGAAGGAGATACAAGTGAGCCAGATCAGCTCTCCAGCTATCTTGCTCTCTTCCTCCTTCCACGTAGCCAGGGGAGCAAGAGGAGTGACTAGTGAAAGCAACTCCCACYCTCCTTCTGTTCCGCCTCCTCCCTGTGACTTTTCACATGGTGAGGACAGAAAGCTCTTGCTAACATTTTCCCTCCTTCATATGCCCAGGGAGCCAATGGGGACCATGCAGGGAAAGAACAGCCTCTTCCCAGCTTGCCCACAACTGTGGATGAGAGACCTATCGCAGATACTACTCGTCAGCCCTGTCTGCCTGCTAACAGTAGGTTTTGTGAATGAAACCCTTGGAGGAGAAACCCAGAAGGACTGTGCCTGTTATTCCACAATATTTTTCAGAGAATAAAAAGATTATTTAAACTGAAACAATCTGTATATGCCACAGAACGAAACACAAACTGTGAAAGGGGATGTGAGAGCCAGCAGTTTAACGAGCTCCCGAATGGTTATCAGGCTGGTTAGGTTATTAGGTACAGAAATGTCCTGGTAGCTCCATCAACTCCACTCAAGCTGGGAAGGGAACAGAAAGGGAAGGAAAAATGAATGGGAATGAGAAAAGCAGAACATAGCCAGAGACATAGAAAGAAACCTTAAGCAACCAGGTCACTATATTAGAAATCTAGGTGCTGCTTTAGACAGCACTTCAAGTACTCATAAGAGTGAAAAAGTAAKCTAAAAGAAAGAGCCTTCTGAATAACAACAGCCTTTTCCTTCCATTCCTTGAATGGACAAAATAACATCTATTTGGTAGTTTTCCTACTAGCAGGGGTCATATCCTTTCTTTGCAATATACATAGTTTATTGTGGTTCATTTTTTGCACAGAAACCGTACGACGAATCAGATTCCCTTATTTTAGGTGCAGTGAAAAAGACAAAGCAAAAGAATATTGTTGCCTGACAGTGTTAATAATCTGAGGAGATAAGATGAAGGGTGGGAGGAAAGAATTATCACTTGGGAGCAAGAAACAAGGGTGGGGGTATTACTTCTAGCTGCAATCATGACTGTGACTAGGTGTACAAACTATTCTGTTTGGTGCTACCTGGGGAAAAAGAAAGCAGTAAATCTGCATCTTTGATTAGCCCAGATTAACAGAGAGAGAAAAATGCTCAARGGAAATGAGATCTTTCTGAAATCACTCACTGAACACGAGTTTATCCTTCACAAAAACACTAAATGTAAAACTAAATGCCTTGGAGCACACTGCATCCCAGTGACCCTCCCCCCCGCCCAATCACACAAAAGAAATCTGAGACTTAATCCAGAAATGATTTTTCTATGCAAATTCTTTTTTTTTCCCAGTGGAAAACACTTCAGCAGTTTTAAAAATCTGCTTTAGTTGCACAGAAAATACCTAACAAACCAAAGAACTAATATTCCTTCTCCTTACCTGGGGCCACTTACCTCAAAAAGCAGGCTTCTCAACAAATTTATCTTCACAGGTGCCTGAAAACACAATGTGCCTCAGCACTTCAACACCTGCTGGGTGTTCTAGCAAGATGAGAGTTAAGGGATGAAACTTGTTGTTGGAAATAATGCCGCAGTGAAGCTGACTGTGGCTCTGTGGATTTATTTTTTCCTCTAAGCTAATGTCAGCGCTTGCTCTAAGGTGCTATCATTAACTTGCCTTCACAGAATAGCTTGAGAGAAGCCATAATCGCTATCCTGTGACAATACTAGTCAAAAGTTTATAACCATTGTTTCTCTTGTCATGTTCAAAAATGCAAACTATACATTAATAACATTTTCAAACTGCCATTATTGTATTGTGACACTGAAGATTTGTGTGTCTAGAGCCATCCTTATGAGACATTTTATTACCAGGATTGTTTAAACGTAGTGGAGTAAAAAACTAGCGTATCAGCTAACTAGTCTTCAGGCTTTTTTCAGTATAAAATAAACCTTTTGAAGAAAGTTGTTCACTTACATCCAAAGATTCCTGTTAGGATTTAAAAAATACTTTGCATTGAGGCACACAGAAAATGTGCATGTCCCTGTCTATCTGCTGAATAAGAATAGGAAGAGTCTAAAGATAGTGAAAAATATTGAACAATAAAAACTGTCAAGGAAGGTGGGAATGGGGAATCCTGGATGAGAAGAGAGAGGGTACAGAAATAAACCAAAGAAACACACTTCTGTTTCTTGTCAGACAAGTGTAAAAATAGGACCAAGGCATATCCCAAGGAATATCTTATACCATACACTCGTATTCAGTGTTAGAATGGTTCAGTTTCAGGTTGCACACTAGCGATAAGGACTAAGAAAGATGCACCATGAATCATTCTCTGTACAAATACTCTATTTCAAAAGATTGAGCTTTTTGATAGCTTCTTCTCATCTAACTTTAGACATTTGCCTGAGTAGTCTAAGTTAGAAATATGTTAGATTCAGGCTCCCTTCATAAGCAAAGGAAAGGCTTGTGTTTGCTGGAGATATGCTTGAGATCTGCAGCTACCTACAGGAATTATCAGAGATACCTAGGCCAGGTATGGCTGCATCTCCAGGGCAGAGATGCTGCGCAGTCCATGGCATGCCTGGCCCTCCCGCCTGTCCAGGTCAGAAGAACCTCTCTGGTGGCTCACGGTGGTTTCCCACCTAGGTGTCAACATACCAGGATACGGGGGAAGAATGCAGCCTGGCTTCTCGTCTTGACCTAAAACTTGGTACTGATGTCAGTCCTTGTACTAAAGACACATCCTATGTGCTCAGCCAGAAAGATTAAGCACCAGACCTTAGGCAAAAACCTGATCCTGTATGTCTAACCTGTACCCAAAGCAGCTCCAGCACTGCATGAATTCCACCAGCACCCACTTCATCTGCCTTAATTGATGGAGCTGTACCTACACCCACGTAAATAGGAAGGAATTGCAGGGATTAGATGTACCCAAAGTGGAAAAACCACGGTAAAATACATAAATAAAGCACATTGCCTTTCAAAGTCTATTTTAAAACCTGTGTGGGTTTCCTCTGATCTTCTCTTTCCCTTACCTTTCTCCCCCATTAGCAGAATTGAATGAAGAATAGAAAACTGTAAAATTTCAGATGTGTCATTTTAACTACCTGAAGCATTTTTAACTTGCTGTGTATACGGTGCAGCTAAAGCAGAACTTGATAATGCCAACCAATCTATCATCACAGGTTACACCAAAGGATTAATTGAAGGTTTATGCTGCAGAATGCTATTCTATTCTTACAAACAAAAACCATTAATTTAAAAAATCTCAGTTACTGAGGCTGCACGTTTTTGAGTCCAATGATTTGCATTTTCATACAATTTTAAAGACTAAGGGAGGGAGCTGGTGCAAGCTTTAGGACACTGTTATGGTGGTATCATTTATTTTAAGTTTCATGGCAGACTATTTATAACCTAAAAAAAAAATAGACATAAGACTATTAGGAGAACAAAAACAAAATCAGTATCAATGCTATGTTAGTCTCGTTTTCTTCTCCCTCTCTCTTCCTTCCTCCCTCTCTCCTTCATGCCAAAACCTCTTGACAGCCTTTATTATCTGGATTCAGAAAATAGACTCCCTCKTTTAATTTTGAAGTTTGCTCAAAGTACTGTTATACCTGCAGTGTCCACTATACATGGATCAACAAAGCCCATGGAAATGAGAGTTTCTCTACTCCCTCGTTACAGCTTTCTCTCTTTTTCATGCAGAGCCTTAGCTTTTTCTCTTTCTGTTGATGAGTCTGAAAACTCTCARGGGTGGGATTCTCTTATTCTGGGATCTTACACAGGGCTGAAAATATCACCATTAGTCAACACATCCTAATTATGGAGCTTATCAGTGAATGCTATCTAAATAACTGCTGAAATCATATTGAAATTTAGTTCTACATTGACAGTTGTTAGGCAACAAGTTTRGATAAGGCTGAACCATTTGTTGCTGCTTTTGCTGTGGTTGCTTCCTTATTTGATTGCAAATATGACTCAAAGAAAAGAAAAAGAAAAAAAAAAGAATTCCTATACTTTTCTGTTTGGGGTGGACTACAGAAAGTCAAATAAAAATGATTTTGTATGAGGAGTTACAAATCAAAGCTGTAGCATGCATTTGGAAACATACGATTTCATTTCATGCTTGTCATCTAGGGCAAGTTTGTCAATTTTTGAATGAATATAATCTGGCACACGCTTCAGGAGAGTGAGGGAGAAATACACAAAGCTCTTTGAATCTTGCAGTATTTCAGCCTCAGCCCCTGCGACATTGTTCTTTTACTGGGTGAAGGCAAACATTGGGGTAGAGGCAATGCAAAAAGCAGGTTGATATGGACTTCACTGAAAGACTCCAAGCTTGCTTGAAATAAGGACTCAGACAATATGTGTCTGCATGAAACTAAATGGGACGAAATGGGCACTCACCCAGCAAATTAAAGCTGGGGTTGGCAAGGYAACAGGAGGTCTTCAAGGGAGTGCTGTGCACTGTCACATCCCTGTGTTTGCTGCGTTCTGTTTTTATTGTCCGGTCAAAACTTTGCTCCTGACTGTCAAGTGTCTCAGTGAGTGCAAATACAGGTATAAAAGGGACATCATCTTTTTTTTCTACAAACTGCCATTAAGCAGCTCTGAGACTCTGAGACATTATAGCTTGCGCAGGCCAGAACACAGCAGGTACTAAAGCCTCCTGGGCTGGGGGGATCTGACTGTCAAATAAGCATCCTAAGGAGATGCAGCTAATCTAGATTCTGATCACTGTTAAGGTGACGTGCAAAGCACTTTCATCATGAGGAGCACAGTGGCTACCATCTACCTGCCTCTGGTAGCTATGCTGGTCTTCTCTGAGCCATTTGTTAAAGATAGTTATAGCTGAYCTATTGGTTTTATCTTTCCACAAGAGTTTTCCTGAATCAATATTCAGAGGTCAGGAAAGAAGAACAATGTGAGTTTTTAGGGATTTGAAAATCCAGATCATCACCACAAGATTATAAYAGAGCCACATCCTTTAACATCCATGGCTACTCTGCCATTGGCTTGCTTCATGGCAGGCAAGATCATCAAACCTAAGGAAGTCTRTGTTTGGCAGTATAAAAACTAGTTATGAAATCTCATGTAGTGGATAAATGTAACTGGTCTCAGTGCCACAAATGCTGATTSAACTTCTAGAACATGTTGGGATAAAGTATTGCTCACCAGCTCTGGCTGATCAGAACAAAGGAAATGAAAATGTAAYGACAACAGAAAACCAAGAGTGATGTTAGCAGAACGGAGGATCAGGGAATAGAAGTGGGGGGAAAAAATCAAAACACCGTGGTCAGACTAATAGCATTGTGTAGATAAGCAAGTCAGGTAAAGTATAACAAAAATAATGAAATAGAGAGGGAATCTGAAATAAGAAAAAGCTGGAAGTCAAGAACAGAGGCATTATGGCAAGTGTTATTTCCATTCACTTTAGCGTAATCACAGAATCACAGAATAGTTGAGGTTGGAAGGGGACTCTGCAGATCATCTGGTCCAACCCACCTGCTCAAGCAGGGTCACCTGGAGCATGTTGCCYGGAACCATATCACATTGGATTTTGAATATCTCCAAGGATGGAGACTCTACAACCTCTCTGGGCTACCTSTTTCAGTGTTTAGCCACCCTCAAAGTAAAGAAGTGTTTTCTYGTGTTCAAGAGGAATTCCCTGTGTTTCAGTTTGTGCCCACTTTTGTTCTGCCACTGGCCACCACTGAGAAGAGTCTGGTCATGTCCTCTTGACACCCCCCCCCACCCCTCAAACAGATATTTGTACACRTTGGTAATATCCTCYCTGGAGCTTTCTCTTCTCCAGGCTGAACAGTCCCAGCCCTCTCAACCTCTGCTTGTATGAGAGAGGCACCAGTCTCTTAATCATCTTTGTGGCTCTAAGCCACRGCTTAGGTAGGAGTTGCCATTAGTGAGCAACAGAAGTGGTAGTGAAAAATCAGATTTTGCACCAATGTAGGCTGTGAGCAGATTTCAGTTACTATATCCTGAAGGAAATTATTCCATTGCAGTGGAGAGAAAATTAATTTCAATAACTGTGTAACCTTTGATTCCTTAYATTATAAAAGGAAAAAGGTTGTTATAGATGATATGAAAAAAATGGGACAGGGAATTTGAGACTGTTAGTTATCCAAAAGTCCAAAATCATACCAAGGAGAAGAGGAAGGGATGCAGAGGAGTTCCACAGTAAATACATGCAATTCTGTTGTACATCCAAGATTTTCATGTAAGTGAAAATAAGCCGACATTAAAGCCAGCCAGGCTTACTTCCTGGCTGCTTCAGGAGAGGAGGAGAAAAGAGGCAAAGACATAGGAAGGTGGAACACTTACGTAGGGGTTGCGCTCCTTAGAAAAGCGTCGTCTAGAGAAATGTGTTATGACACTTCACATTGGGACACAATAATATAGGGCTGCTCAAGCAGAAGAAAGGTAATGTCATATTTTAACAACATTCCTAGGAGAAGGAAAACAGTAAACCACGGATGACAGAATTCRCTAGGTCCTGTAAAGTGAAACGTGTACCTTCTAACCAAAAAAGGGCAGATGATTATAATATCTGCTGTCTATTACTTCACTCATTAAGCAYGATGAAGCGGGAAAAAGAGTCACAAAAAGCTTTTTACGTCATCCGTTCTCAGATTGGGGGCAACTGAAAGAGGTACAAGARGTACAATGAATGCTGGTTGCTCTCATTAATTTGCCATGTAATTCAATGTTTTACTTTGTTCTGTTTTTTTCTAATAACATAAGCAAAARCAATAGCAAATAATTGAAATACTGAATAGCCATGAAAATAATATTTTCAGCTAGATGATCACCCAGTACCAAAATAATATTTAATGCATTCTATAATTGTATTTAAAAGGTTGAAAACAAATGACGTGAATTGAACCATTTTTTGATGTTTAAAGTTGAAGATTCTGAATCCCATTATTATTATAAAGGAAAATGACATGTTAAGCAGTGTATTCAAAACAAGACTAAAATTATCGGGCAGGATAGCTAATTTCAGTATAATGCCATAGTTTATGTTCAGAGTAGGATTATGAAATAGACAACAGACGTTATTAAGCTATATGAGCTTTTTTGAGCCAACTCACAAAACCCTTGCTGAACACATATAAAAGCCCTTTTCACAAATCTTACATAAGATTAAGTCAGAATGACTTTTGCCCAAATAAGATCTTAAAAAAAAAAAAAAAAAAAAAAAAAAGAATCATAGGTTTAAAATGTAAGAGTTGGGGTGATATAGGAGAGTTATCAGGATGAAAGCCAGTGCCACCCCAGATTTGGAAGTGTTGTCTCATGCCACAGGGTTATGTTGCCAGGAAATGTTGCTCGAACATTTTGTGGTTCTCATAGAGCGWTTTAAATACCCAGGGGCATCATTTGCAGAAGTCCAAGAGAAGATTAATAGTTATCTATATCCTTGATCAGACCTATTAAGATTCATATGTATGTAGCAGCTTTGCACAAGTTCTCTGCTCTCCTCCAGATTTTTCCAATACTAAATTAATGACCCAGAGCACTACTGTGAAAGATAACTAATCCCTTACTATTTTTGTCATTTTCTTATAAAAGCCTCTAAAGGATGCCCATATTTTCATATCTTGTCCTCTAAATACCTGTACAAACACAATTTACCCCTTACTTGAAAAGATTGTACTTTAGCTCTTTTTATGATCTGAAAGAGTACAGAAAATTCATATTTGAAGAATATGGCTGGTCGTCCCTCCTTAATAGGCAAAAGATCATTACCAAGCATTGCCTATGCTTAGAATTTCTCTATCTGTTGTTCTCAAGATGACACATAAATCTTGAAGGAGATAAACAGTATAGTTACTCCCTCTTTAGTCAAATCTGCTCGTTATAACTCATSCTTATCTCAGCTGCTGTAGCGCCTTTGCAGTCAGCCAAAGCAATCCATGTCTGAAAGAGTTTAGAGTTTAAATGGTCAAAGAAAAGAGAAGTGGATAAAAATATTCCTTATATGCAGAACGAACAATTTAGCAGTGGCAAATACCATTTTAGTCTACACTATTTTTATCCWTTCCCTTGTATTTTTAATGTGATTGCATGAGAAAGGGCTAGCTGAAGGAGAGAGAGTGGGAGAGGATAGGAGATCAAGCTGGAAGAGTATGGGAAGGGTTGGGGCAAATAGCCCATCAGCACAGGAGATATAATGTCTAGGGTGAACTGTCCAGGAAACATCCAATGACGTCAGCAGTGTCAGCACTGATAYTGTGCTTCAGCTAACTAGCTGCTTCTTGCAGTTTCTGCACGTGACAAGACTTTTTGATAGCTAAAATAGTAACAGTCAATCTTAGAAGCTATGGGCTCTGCTGTTTTCATTTATTCAGCTCTTCGCAAGCCAAGCAGAAGARAAATTATTACTGGAAATGACAGACAAAAGCCCACTCTTCACCACCGCCACCAAAATGGCTGCACTTCTTCAGAAGAGCTTTTGTGCTATTAAGCACGACAAAGCAGGAGACGGCACATGGCAGAGTCTGTCCTCGRAGAGGACATTTCCTCTGCACTGATGCCCTAGAAGAGTCATTTCTCTCACTGCAACACAGCACATCCCACTCTCCTCGAACACTGGTCCACAATGGTAACCTGATGCAATGGAAAGACTTTCTAGAGAAGATAGGCAAGTACAATTTTTCTTAGTATATTAGACTGGTGTATTATGGAAGAATCACTAGTAAGCACAGTTAAGGCAGGAGAGGCTAAACTCTTCTTGTAAAAAAAAAAAGCAAACAATTAACAAAAATCAGGTTATCCTCTGCTCGCACTTTTTTCCTCTTGTAACAGACTCTATGGACACTAGCAATGCCTTGCTAGACTGTGAAAAATACCTAATTCTCTCACACCATATAGGTAGAACAGTATTCAAGTGCCTACTGCTATTTTTCCTTATGCTTTTATCATACTGAGCATACTGTATCAACAGAAAAATCACAGTAGGTAGAAACAGTGCAAAGCACTTTTGTATAGGCCTGCTAATATTTGTGAATCTGTTCTTTCATCTCATTACAATGGGTATTTTTTCCCCATTAAATAGGAGTCCTGATGACTGTGCTTGGCAAGATTCTTTTTCTTACACTTTAAACTCATTAAATTTAATGAATGTTTTAAAGGTCAGAGGCAAAAAGGGAGCATTTGCCACTATAACACAATGTGAGAAAGCTGAAAAATATCATCAGTAACRAACGCAGCCAGGAGACCTCTAACAACGTTACATTATTTAAGGCCATTTCTCCCCAATTTGAACTGTGTGTTTTGCTGAAAGTACAGCTAAGTAAAGTCTAAAATAAGGCCACGTAKCATACATTGAAACTAACCCGTTATTAGAGGAAATCTAGAAGAAGTAATTCAAACATTTAGAAKAGAAGGTAGCAGTAGAAAGCACAAAGAAATAAGAAATGGAGTGTGAGCRTATATTACCTCCCAATTATTTTTCCTTTTTTTCCTTGCTTCTAATTTATGACTTCTAACATATACTGTCAAAGATGAAAGAAAGTTAAGTTCAGAGCACAAAAATGCCTTCGCTTTTCAAAGAAAAGTTGTGACATCTTGGAGAATTTGCTTGAGCTTATGAATTTGACCCAGCATGATCTTTCAAGGTGTTTGCATAAAATTCTGTTGTTTGATTTGGATATGGGCTTTGATTACCTTTTCTCTATGTTTTGCCTTCCTGCAGAACTTGAGCACCACAGGAGAAGACACAAAAAAATATTTTTGCTTAGCACAAAATTAGCTAAGAAACAGAAGTTCAGTGACCACTACTCAATTGAACAGAATAGTCACCTCATGGCAAATCAGGTTTTGAGTAGGAACTGCAAAGGCAGTGGTAACTGAGCAATGGACTATAYGGTGTGGGATGCTGATCACCTCACAAGACTAACTAGATGAACATTTAATAAGAGACAATTGAAAAACTACTTATGGAATACAGGCATATAAAGGTATTATTCTCTTTAGCTCTGGGGCAGGCAAGGAAAGAAGAATTTCTCAAAAGATAAGAGAAATTCATGATTTGGGGAAGAAGTTATGTGCATGAAGGGACTTGGGCATGGCTGGCATCTAGAAACAGTATCCTTACCCAGTTCCAAAGAACACTCAGGAATGTGAGAAAATCGGTAAAAATGAAAGAAAAGGATCACTGCTATCTCACTCTCAAATGCAAAGAAAAGGCTTTATAAAAACACAGTCTTATAGCCTACTCAGACTGAGGAAAGCTTCTCAGCATAGGGGTTTATAATAACTTGACTGTGACCCAGCAGCCTAATAGAAAACCAAATAAGAAAAATTTTATCAAGGCTGCAATATCATGCAGTTCAGAAAGATGTAAGCCAGTGACTTGCAAACAAAAAAAGAAATTCCATGGCTGTCCCTGTGCCCTGAAAGGATCAAGCCCRCGATGGGCTCTGCGATTCCTTTGCTGCTTTCTGCATCCTCCACCTGCAATGCCAGGCATGACTGCCTCCAATCAACACATTCAACTCTGTATTTTGAGAGAGGGAAGCCCCAAACTATCATGTTAACCTTACTGCCACCACAGCCTCTTCCCTGACCTGCTGTGTTGTGAATTCCTTGCTGAACGCAGCAAGAGAATAGAGCGCACAGAGACACATGAAAGCAGAAAACCTAGTTCAGTCCATAAAGACAGRATTGCCCTGTCTATCTTCAGTTATATAGAAGTCAGGTAGCTAACCTAAGCCAGGCACTGAAGTTGACCACAACTCATTCAGCAGTCCTTAGAACTTTAAATAACATGAACAATAAAAAAATATATAATATGAAGTAACTTTAGAAATAGTTTAAATCAAAGAGTCAAGGTTATACYCCAACCCAGCTTCAGACATGTGATAGGAAATAAGATATTTAGAAAGTTCTGGAGAAGAAAAATTAGCAGCAAAAACTGAACAAGGGTTCCTATACAAAAGCACATAAATTAGGCTGTAAGGCTGACTGGAAGGTCCAAGCAATTATATTTATTGCATTACATGGATTAGGATAACTTCATATCAGTAATAGCCATCAGTTTTATTTAGACAATTCTACATTAGTAGTTAGAAGAATAAAAGAAGGCCTATGCTCTGYAGTACCATTTCTTTTGCACTGAAGTGGTGTCTGTGTGAACATTCCCATCTGCAGATGCCCTATGGCCTTCCCTGTAGAGTCAGGCTTTGAATTAAGATAAGAGAAGTAAGAAGAGGTTAGTTAGGTGAGATGAGTCCAGTCATGAATGAACAATTTAACTCCTTTCCAATTAACACCCCTACAGCAKATTACTAAATTACTTCTGAAGTTTTTATTGAATAGAGGGCTTTCATTAGCCACATTTGTAAAATTACTTTTYCCAATAATAAATGAATAGCTAATTYAACTGATCTGTCCTTGCAGTGTAATGTCTGAATTCAAATATCTCTTTTAATCTTCTTGATTCTCTTTAGAGCCATTTCTATCTTTCCTCCTCTCAGAATAGTGGGTGCTTTCCTCCCTCATGAACTCCCACTCTTCTAAAATACTTCTTCCATCATAAAGCAAGTTCTGATATTTTTAAAATCTAACTTTAACACTGGAACAGATGCAAAGAGCATAATATAGCAGGAAATGATGAAGGTAAATGCATCAGTTCTGAAGCCACCAAGACTCAGAAAGGGAATAGCCCTTTCTTGGTTCCTTAAAAATATTTTATATTTGAAATTACTGAAATAAGATGACAGCAAAAGAGGCCACCTGAAATATCTAATAAAAAACCCTTCCCCTAAAAAGCATGTATCTGTCTGAGAGTGACAAATTCATCTCTTTGATCATGCTTGCTTGTAATCTACACMTGTGAAAAACTCTTAATTGGTTTGAAAGTAGCAAATTAAGAAAACACCCAAAGAGGGCTAGAAAAGCATCCAGGACATTGAATGTGACTCCACCAATAAGAGATACTCCAAAGGCCCTCCTAGACAAAAGTTTTTCAGACATCTTTTCAACAGACAGAGAAAAATTGATTCCTCAGAAGAAGAGTCACTGCTAGTCACTGAAGGTGAGAAAATCCCAACCATATCTCCTTCCCTTCAGTTTAGACACCAGATTCTGGGGTCCTAGAAACTGAATCAATTCATGAGAAAGTTCTTAATATTGGTTAGAAACCACCCTGCTGAATTATTCCTTTTTWAAAAAATAAAAGCTTTTTTCTATTTCACAAGTCACAGGTATGGTGGTTAAGAGAAGCTAAACAGCAGCATGGAGTACACCTCTACAATTGAATTAAAGTGTTTCTGGCAAAGCWGAAAGCCAGAAAAGTATATTGGAAACAATGTTAAAACCTACAGGATTCTGTTAGATATTCAAGGTGATATATTGCCCCTTACATTGCTTTCATTGTGTATTTGAAGAATTGACTGCATTTGCAGTCGAAGCTATTCTCAGAATTATACTGTTGAAGATCTAAAAGTGCTTGCTTATTATTATGGATGAGTTTAATATTCAACAGATTATTATTCCCTGTTTTGTCCATATTATTGCCTATAAACCAATTTCTTTTTTGGAGACTGCAGAAATCTTCACTGACCAACTTATCTGTAAGAATGACATAGCCTTTGAAACTGATAAAAATATAGAATGCCAAGAATTTAAAGAAGTGTGARTGTTCTAATTAACTGCATTCACAAATGGTTGGAGTTCTGTCCTGATTTTATCTTTTATTCCTCTCAGTAGTTGTAAAAACACTGACATAACGGAGCATATGCACAATGTCAGCAGTACCTGATGATAAGGCAGCTGTTTCCCAGCTGGCCAGCAAAGTTGTCAGTTTAGCGACTGGATCCAAATGATTGCTGCCCTTTCTGTCTCTGATAGTGTTTGCCTGGCTGATCAAGCCCTCAGTGTTTTATATGGAAAGAACTAAACCTGTTTAATCTAAGACCATCTGTTAGGCATTGAAAAGGCTAGATTTCTTTTTTCCTGATGATTATCTCCTTTAATTTCCAGTGATTCACTGAATTCACTGGTGTTGCCACCTTCCTGTGCCTCTGCTGATAGGAATGTGGTTCCTGGAACAGTTTGTCTTAAAGCTTGAATCTTCCTACACTTCCTTCCTACCTATAGTTGAAAGGTTTCCAGTRCTGAAATAATCTTCTGTGACTCATACTTAAACTGATTCACCTTTCTTATCTACTCAGACACTCATTCCTTTTTGGCAAGATTCGATATTAAAGAGTGGTCTTTAGGCTACCCCAGTGGCAGAAATGTAGCATGAGACAGATTTTCTCAGTAAGGAAGATGATGCTAAATGTGCAAAGCACCAAAGTGTGTCACTGCCTATCAAATGGTATTAGCTGACTGCAATGACTGCAATGTAGCTGCAAGATTGCACTTCATGGCTAGTGTAAAACTCTTATTCTCTAATGTACCATTAGTTTGACAAAATCTGACTCAAGATTTGACCGTGTACTGCTTCTAGGCTATTTGGACGTATGGTGAAAATCTGACTGGAAAACCTCCTCCTCTTTTGCATCCTTTTTTCTCACTACTCTTGCATTTCCTTTAAGATCTCTCTTTTTTTTTTTTTTTTTTTTTTTTTTTTTTTTTTTTTTTTTTTTTTTTTTTTTTTTTTTTTTTTTTTACTGTGCTGTTCCTTTCCTCTGATCTTTCTTGCCTTTGGCAGTCCAGGTTTTCTCTGAATCTCTTGATATCTATTGAAATGGCCCCTTCACAGCTGCTCTGAGAATTCATTCATTAGCATGGAATAATGCAAAAAGTATTAGTATGGCTTATACAGAAAGCAAGAAAACCCCCAAATAGGTGTGAGGAATCATCTGAGGGCATGGGTTTGTACAGGTTAACACCACACAGAGAAGGAAGTGGTTATTCAGTCTGCAAAATCATCCAGTTGGATATATGTGCCTCTCCTAAGACTCTACAGGGAGTCGCATCATCTATTCCAAGGAAGCAGGATCTGGCCTTTTCTCTTTTGTAAGTTTTAAAGGTAAACATTTTGTAGYCACAGCCAACAGTGTTCTGAGGACATGTACAACTTCTGACAACAAAGTTCTAGTATTTTGGATCAGARGGAGACAGGTGAGAGTCCCAAGAACTCATACATTGGTATAAATGTTGATTATCTACTATCAGTTGGTCTAAAAAAAGTATTCGCTCTCCCTAACATCCTTACTTTTTCATATTCTTAGGCTTGGCTAGTAATATTCATAGTGTTAATAAAACCTTTGTTTATACTTCTAAGCACTTAAACAAGTAAATCCATACCACATTCTCCTCATAGCACTATAGCACAACAACACAAGGAGCAGCTGAGTACCCAGAGGAGAAATTACTTTTATGCATCAGTAATTGATATATGGGGACCCAAAGGGCCAACCACGACCTGATATTGAAATTCAATATGGATATATGTCTCTTACACAGAAATTGTTCCTCTTCCACAGAAAAAAATCCTGATCCCACTTTCTCTGTAAACTCTGAGCCCTCTTCCCTAAGCTTTTTCCTCTCACAGCTACTGGCCTGAAGGTGTGAATGACAGATGGAAAGAAAATTCATCCATGAATTAGAAATGATTGGTCATGATCCAACTCCTTGTTCAGTCCCCCTTTCTCCCCAAAAAGTCATCCTCCAACCACACACAGCTATCAARGGATATTTGCCTTTGTTCGAACATGAGAGACTTTGAAAGAGCTGCCAAGGGACTGAGAGCCCAAATTGCTGCCAACCAGAATTTTCCCAGGCTCACTGAGGTTTTCTGAGCTTTCTTAAGAGTCYTGGGATGGATGGGGGAAAGGAGAGGGACGTATCCCCTTTCCAGATCCACACAGGCATGTATCTTGCCATATTTCCTCCTGCATTAGTGTATCTGTATGCTGGAAGAGCAAYCAACTAAAGTGAAGTGAGAAGGTGCCAGTAAATATTGACTCCACACTAACCTCAGATTTACAGCTGGACTTTCAGATCAGTAGCAGACCCAGTGTGGTTTAAGAACTTGAGCTATGGACCTGGAASAGAGAAAACTTTAGGAAGTGTACATATTCATCCTGCCCATGTAACTTGAAGCTCAGATACCACTACTAGTTCTACACAAGCAGTCATTAAAAATGGAGCACAGTCTGTGGGACATCTGATGGGGAGCRGTCTGTGTGACAGAGTGAGCAGCTGAGTCGTTTGGCTGCGGATTAGAAGTGCAAGATACCAATACTGTAGAAAATGAAGCATTTCTACCATTATCCTATGGAGGGGAAGTTAAGGAGAGCTAGGAGCACARACTCACTCTGCCTTCATACTGGGCTATCGTGCATACCCTCTTTATTTCTGCCATGAACAGAAAGCAAAAACCAGCCTTAAGTGCTTTCTCCTTTCTCTGAGACTAAAAAGCACCTGAGAGGGTGTGGAAAGAAAGAACAAGAATGTGCTCAAGAGGCCATATTAATTAATTCTAAGCCGTAAAACAAACAAAGCAATCAGCAAAAAAGAAGTTCTAAGAATGAGATACAGCCTCAGTATTTCTCATGCCCAGGGCAATGTTTCAAGAGTAGAGATTTTTGTTAAGAAATTTAAAATGGTATTTCCAAAAGCATTCTTCACTTACTGAGGATTAATTTGCTTCCACCAGGTCTGACAAACTGCTGACATTCAAGCTCTTCAAAAGCCTTCAGAAGCGAAGCCATGAGTCGAAGTATGCACACAATCTTAGTGACTCCTGGCAAGGGCTTTAAAATTTGGAAACACAGATGTGCCAAGATACAAAAAAGAGACTGTCTTATGTTCTTTTATTGCTCATTCCTGGTATCCAATACACATCATCTGTTGTCATTGTAAGTTAGCTGGATACTTGACTTCTTAATATCACATATTTGAGAATCTGTCCTAACGCTAGAGAACAACTCTAGATAACTTCCTAACACAGGTGACTCAGGAGCCATCGAGGAGAGGCACTCTGCTGTACCTCATACTTACAAACAAGGAAGAACAGAAGATCTGAAGGTTGGAGGCAGCCTAGGCTGCAGTGACCATGAGATGGTGGAGTTCAGGATCCTGTAAGGAGGGAAGAAAGCAAAAAGCAGGATCACAGCCTTGGACTTCAGGAGAGTAGACCTGACCCTGTCCAGGGACCTGCTTGCAAGAATCCTGTGGAATATGGTCCTGAAGGCAAAAGGAGTCCAAGAGAGCCAATTGATATTCAAGTATCATTTCCTTCAAGCTTAAGAATGGTCCATCCCAACAAGAGGAAAATCAAGCAAAGGCAGCAGAAGGATGAACAAGGAGCTTCTGACAAAACTCAGACTTAAACAGAAGTGTAGAAGAGGTGGAAGCAGGGACAGATGACCTAGGAATATAGAGACACTGTCTGAGCATGTAGGGATGGGGCTAGGAGAGCTAAAGCCCACAAAGAGTTGAAACCGGCAAGGGAAGTGAGAAGCAACAAGAAGGACTTCTATAAGTACCTAAGYAGCAAAAGGAAGGCTAGGGAAAATGCATCTCTGCTATTAAACGGAAGAACGACCTTAGTGCCAAAAGACACAGAAAAGGCAGAGGTACTGGAATGCCTCCTTCACCTCCGTCTTTACAGGTAAGACCGGCCTTCAGCAATCCCAAGACCCCGAGACCAGAGAAGGGAAATCTGGAGCAAGGAAGACTCACCCTTCATAGAGAAGGAACAGGTTAGGAAATACTTAAACAAATTGGACTTACACAAGTCCTGGTGGGATGCACCCATGTGTGCTGAGCAAGCAGGCTGATGTCATTGTGAGGCCACTCTCTATTATCTTCAAAAGGTCGTAGTGATCGAAGGAAGTGTCTAAGAGAAAGCACTTGTCACTCCTGTCTTCAAGAAAGGCAAGAAGGAGGATCCAGGGATCTACAGGGCAGTCAGCCTCATTCTGATCCCTGGGAAGACGATAGAGYAACTAAACCTGGATACTATTTCCAGACACATGAAAGACACAAAGGTGATCAGGAGTAATCAGCAGGGATTCACCAAAGAGAAATCAAGTTTAACCAATCTGATAGCCTTCTATGATGGAATGACTGGCTAGGTAGATGAGGGGAGAGCAGTGGATGTTTTCTACCTTGACTTCAGCTAGGCTTTTGACACTGTTTTGAAACTAGCATGTTTCCTGTAACACCCTGATGGACAAGTTAATGAAGTACAGGTTAGATAAGTGATCAGCAAGGTGGAAATCAAAAACTAGTTGAGCTGCTGGGCTCAGAGGGTTGTGATCAGCAGTGTGTAGACCAGCTGGAGACTAGTCACTAGTGGTGTTCCCCAAGGGTTGATACTGTGTTGCTGTATTGCTTAACCTTTTCCTCAATGACCTCAAAGATGGGACCAAATGCATCCTCAGCAGTCTTTCAGATGATACACAACTAGAAGGAGTGGATGGTACAATGGTGTTGCCATTCAGAAGGGCCTCAGTAGGCTGGAGAAGTTAGCAAATAGGAACCTTATGAAATTCAACAAAGGGAAATGCAAAGTCCTGCAACAGTAGAGAAATAACTCCAGACACAAGTACAGGCTGGGAGCTGACTGGCTGCAAAGCAGTTTGCAAAGAAGAGCCTGGGGATCCTGATGGACAACAAGTTGACCATGAATCAGTAAAGAAGACCAACAACAGCCTGGGCTGCAAGAAGAAGAGGATTACTGGCAGGTTGAAGGAGGTGATCCTTCCCTTTACTCAGTCATACTGGTAAAGCCACATCTGGAGTGCTGGGTCCTGTTCTGGGCTYCCTAGCACAAGAAAGACATGGGCTGGCTGGAGCAAGTCCAGCAAAAATGGCCACTAAGATGATTAAGGGACTGGRGCAAAGGCAGAGAGGGCTGGCACTGTTCAGCCTGGAGAAGAGAAGGCTCTGGGGAGGATCTTAYCAATATGTATAAATATCGGTTGGGGGGGGGTCAAGAGGACGGGACCAGACTCTTCTYAGTGGTGCCCAGTGATAGGACAAGAGGAAGTGGGCACAAAYTGGGAATTCCACTTGAATACAAGAAAACACTTTTTTACTATGAGGGTGACAGAGCACTAAAACAGGTTGCCCATAGAGGTTGTGGAGCCTCTGTCCTTGGAGATGTGATATGGTCCTGGGCAATGTGCTCCAGGTGACCCTGCTTAAGCAGATGGGTTGCACCAGATGACCTGCAGAGTTCCCTTCCAACCTCAGCTATTCTGTTATTCTTTGAATAGGACTCAGACTTCTTAGATGATAGGAAAACTTAACATAGTTGTTATCCATGAGATAGTCTATGATTTTCCCCATGAGAAATGTAGGGTTAAAAATAATGTTACCTTGAGCTTACTAAAATGTTTTTGAATATTTTGGAAGGGAGAAGGTTTGCACCAAAGAGTCTAAAAATACGACCTTCATAGGCAACTAATACAGGAAAGAATACAAAGATAAAACTAACTGCAGAAAAAGATGAAAAAAAAAGAGAAGAAACTACAGAAAATAATTGTAGATCTTAAATAAGGATAAATGGATGAAAGAACATGTACTGAGATAGTTATAACACTATATTGCCTCAAACTCCTACTCATTGAGCCCTGACAAGTAGCACATTACGAAAAGTCTTATAATATATGAAGAGAACGAAAACATTCATTTCACTGCACTTTAAGGAAGATGCTGGTGATGTCACTCCACATGGCTCTGTGAGAAGTTCTTCCGCAAATGAAAAAAGGTTTTCATCACAATTCTAGAAAAGAAAATAGCTCCAAATGGTTTTGTTTTCTGTTTCTATTAGAGCACTTACTTCTCGGTAACATCACATTAATAATAGATGATGGGAAATCTGAACAGGT
The DNA here is from genome assembly GCF_003343005.1 of Rhea americana. Lineage (NCBI taxonomy): Eukaryota > Metazoa > Chordata > Aves > Rheiformes > Rheidae > Rhea > Rhea americana. The sequence continues at coordinate 770,980 of NW_028186479.1, read as the reverse complement.
AATTTCTGTGAAATCCTGAATCTGACAATCTATGTGCACTTATGTACAGCTGTTTYTCCTCTCAAAAACTGTTGAATCACAGTATAAGATGTTCAGGAAAACACATACACTTTCTTTTCTCAGYGTAAATCATTACATGCAGTAGAATAGAATAATGCCAAAGAAATAGTAAACAATAGGAAACCAATATTAGATTAAACATGGATCAACAGAAAAGAGAATGAGCTAAAATCTCCCACTAGCTTCCAGAATAGCCTGCTCCATCTTACTCATTTACTCATACAACAGAGTGCAGCCCTCTTCAAAACACTCTATAGAAATAGACGTACAATTTCAGCTGTGCTGAAGTCAGTGGTATTACTTCAATGAACAGTTTGGCCCATATGTTTTCAGTAGCATTGGATTCACATAACACTCTCTTGCTGGATATCAATCTCACTCTATGTTAGTTTTTAAAAATCAACTAATTACACTTGCTACGTAAAAGACACATCTTACTGTCAGCCCCCAAATTCACAGAACTCGTTAGGATGTCTACAAGTAACATTATTGAACATTTAGTCAATCTCTATTTTCTGAGTCTTAGTTTTTGCATCTGCTTCATGAGTGTCACTTTTTTCCTATGAAATCATGAGAGTCTTTCTTCTCAAGCTGACAGGCAAGTTTCTCATGTAGACCAGTTTATGACGAGTTTATGACGGCTGCTTGAGCTTTTGGTCTGAAAGCCTATCAAAAAGCAAAAATTTAACAACAAAAGCATGGGAGTCATCAGTACCCTATGAAATATGAAAAACAATTCTGCACCCAGTCAGTATATGTTTACTCAGAAGAAAAAGTCAGACAATTATATTTAAACCAGAATATTTAGGAAGACAGTCTCCAAGACAGCAGAGGCTATACTAGCCACACAGGCTTTTGCCCCAAAGAAACGTAGCTTTGTGCTGTTGAAACTGTGTATGTAGAATCACAAGGAAGAACTGAACATTTAATYAAAGTAGAAATGTCAATGTGAAGAAAAAGAGAAGAGTAACAGCAGGAACAAGGAAATTAAAACATACTCCTGTTTTTCATCCACAGCTTTTGGCGCTTGATGAATCCAATAAACACTTTAGATAATGGGGGACTGTTAACTAGCTCAGCAGGCTTTCTAGCATGTGTTCAAGATCAGGAGATCATTGCCCTTGTTTACTGACAGAAGTCTAAGTCACAGCAGGATTTTGGATCTGGTCTGTGTTATTACATACTGCTTGTGATAAAGTGGTTCCTCTACAGTAAGATCCAACCCCCACTGTTGTAGTATACCTACATAAAAACCTAACCYACATCATGAACAGTTTATTGTTTAAATAAATTAGCTAGAGACGTTAATGTTACTAATATATTTCACAGATGAGCAGTTTCAACAGGGAAATTAAGGGACTTGAAAAAGTCGGTCATGGGATGCAATGATGGGAGCTGGAATTGAGCCCAAATATATTGAATTGAATCAGGGCTTTAAATACAATCTCGTTCTTTGTCTCTTTATATTGGTAAGGGCTGTGCTTCTAGTGGGTAGCTTCCATACAGAATAAATTAATGTGTATTTTCAGTATTGTATGGATGGAAGGAAGGAAAGTAGACTACAAGGAAGGAAGGAAGGGAAAAACATTCTTTGTTAGAGAGTGATCACAGTCAAACTCAGTAAGCTCTTCCTTTCTGAACTGACTGCTGGCAGTTTTCTGACTCTTTATGACATAGAGACAAGAATAATCAACAATCAAAAAAGTTATAATCAGTAAGCAGAATTGTATCTCCTATAATCACACCACCACATACATTGCTGCTATGCTGTTACATACACACATACTCTATATGAATTCCCAAAGGAGTAAGCAGGCTGTTTATGAAAGTTAATAGAAGAATTATGCCTCTCTGATAAACTGCCTGCCTTTTGAGTGCTTACTAAAATATCATATATTCATAAATCATATGTCTCTATTAATTTAGGTTTGTAGTCAACATATTAATAGCCACCCTTCCGAGCAGCTATAGGCACTCTGTAGTAATAGAACAGAAACACCACAATAACAAAAGCCTACCTATTTTATTTAAATGCATTTATCACTGATAAAAATGAATATTTGCACCATATAGAACTCCTAGCTGAGGAATATCAAATATCCACTCTCAAAAATACTTACAGGATAAACCTTTACCATACATTACTTCACATCTGAGAGAGATGTATCCAGAAAAAAAAAATAGCTCAGGTGTACAGTAGAGACAAGAGTCTACCATGTGGATGATTATTTGAAACATTATGAGTCAAAACTGAGACCTTGAAATCTAGCTGAAGAACAAGAAGCAGCCTAGTCTGATTATGCTCTGAGGATGAAACTCTGCCTCAGGAAGTCACTCTCTGTATTTTTCTTTTTTTAATCACTATCAGCTGTAAAGGGCATCAAAGCAAACCCACTCATTCCATTGACATCACTAATGAGCCAGTCTTCACAGGTATAGCAAAGTCTTCAATCCTAAACAATCCTAAACAAACTTACTGTATCATTCTTTCCATATATGTGTGAAAAGATGTGATTTTAGCTAAAGTAACAGCAACTCTCATTCTCTATGTGAGAATTTATGATAAAAGTACATTAAAATCAGTGTTTGAATAATCTATAAGTAAAAGTTTTATACAATGAATAGGGAAGGAGAGAATATCCGGAAATCTTCAGGAATAAAACAATGTTTTTTTTTTCTTCTAAAGGAGTTCATTGTTCAGGATTTGAAGAAGTAGTTTGTATCTAATTGTCTCACAATATCCCTTAAGTGCAACAATCTCTTTTGACAGTATGACCAGGAAAGCTGCTGTAACTCATACCTCTTCCTCATATTGCACCTTCCCTACCCTGCTTCAGGAATAGACACCTTTTTACCTTGAAGCATCCCCAGCCAGCTGGTGTATATTCCCACCATTCATTCTCTGGCTTCCAAAATGTCAGGCAGCATGTTTTCTAGAGTTTGTGCATTTTGACTTGAGTCATATGAGAGTCATTAGTGAGAGTCATTAGTATTTGTACTTCAGTCAAAACTGTAACTGCAGGTCCTGGAGACCTGCAATCTTACTTAAACTAAACCAAGTCATCCTTAACAGCCCTATGAGAAGCTGATGATGCATGATGACAGACATGCTGCTGTAATTGCTGTCATCGGTACCCAAAGTAGTCAGTTGAAAATGACTGGAGATGTTTGTGGAAGTTACAGCCACATCTCATAGTCTGGATACCACCCACCCAGTACTTCAGAGTAGCCCAATCTCTTACTAACCCAGCATTTTATCCTAACTGAATCAACCAGGATTTATTGGTCAGGAACACTTAGAAATGCTACTGCCCCGACAGGCAGGTATGCCACATGCTTATATCCTGGTGTGCATACAGAATGTTACTGCAGGGGTGGCTTAGAAAAGCTGAGTTTATTTCTGTGCACAAGGGCAAACTGCGCTGGTAGTGCCCTCCAGCTGGCTTCTTGTCCAGAAGAACCATTGTGCCTCCTCGATTCCCCCTCCTGAGCATCCTCACAACCTGCACAGGTCTTAGTGCAGCCACAGAGGGGACAGGCAAGCCTTCCAGCTCCGGAGCAAGGGTGCCACATTTTTCGTTATTCCAGCTTCAATCCTTGTCTTGCTGCCCCAATGAACATTAAAGCCAGATGAGCCAGCTTAAATCCAGTGAGTTTACATGCTATACCTCATGCTAGTTCACAGATGTGTTGTGTAGAAACACACCACAAAGACCTTTAAACTTTAAGTTCAGCTTCACAAAAAGTTTTGGTTCATGGTGTCTGGAGGATATCTCCATACTTGCACTCCATTTGCATCTGATACTCTAACAGCAGGCACCTATAGTGTCTGAGCACTTAACATTACCACAGAAAGAAGGTAGGACAACATCATGCTGGAAAGAGACAAGCTGGAGAAACCTAACTCACAACTTTTATACTTTTATACAACTTTCCACTGTTCATACTGGTCTTCTACAAAAACCAAGTGAGTCAAGAAGATACTGATGTCAGTTTACATAACATAGACCTCTAGACTGGTGTGCTGTTCCAGGGTAAGGTCTCTCCTTCTCAGTAACAATTCAAAACCCCCCTTTTTCCSTTCTACTGCTACCGCATGCCCTTGACCTCCCTCCAGCACACCCATCAGCTCTCCCACAGTCCTTCAAGAAAYAGGACATTGTGTTCAACAACGAATAGATACCCATGGAAGAAGTCATACATATCCAGCTAAAGTCTTCTAACAGAGCAGATAGCTGGAGCTGGTGTTTGCTGAGTTGAATTTAATGCTTAGCAGATCCTATTCTTGATTCTTAAACTTTGTTTTTCTAATCTAAGCAAAATAAAGAAGTTGTGTTGTCCTAAATGCTTACTTTATAACACTTATTCAGCCTCTCTAAACTGGTTTCCCCTCAATTAAAGTTTACTTTGCCATTTTCTCCTTGTTCACCTTATTTACTGTGGCATTTCTCATTCAAATTCTGTTTACTGGGATCACTAATACACATCCAATTTCTACTCTGTCACGTTGCCATTCTTCCATTGGTTTTGCTTATTTAGGTTTTCTTTATCTCTTTTTTAATCCTTGATTYTCTTCTGGTAAAATCCAAAATGGCTCATGTCCCCAACCTATTAGGTATTTCCCATTCTTTAGTCAACTGGGTAATTGAACMCTCACTCACAAATTTAAATGTTCTCTTTCAGATAATTTAAAATAAAAGATGTAGCTCCTCTGGGCTGGGTAAATTAGCAGTTTGACTCCTTATTATCTGAAAAAAAATGAATTGAAATAATACCTTTAGAAAGAACTGCAACAAAAACAGTKGTAGGAGTACCAGTTCCCTTTCTTGTTCCCCAAATTCCTCAGGCAAGCTCCCAATACTTTTCAGTTTTRTAACTGCAATAACAGAGATGCAACCTACAGCCACAGTTTGTTCACTTTTTAAAAAAGAAAAATGGATGTGAATAGAACTTGTAATAAGACATTTCTCGCACCTGATATCAATCATTTCCCTTCTGAGGGTAAACATGGCAGCAGTAAAACRAGCCTGTTGTCCCAATAATAACCGATCTGTTCCTCTCCTTTGTTAAAAGCTTGTCACCAGCTGCCTCTTACAGGCTAAATACCAAAGAGGTCTCCAGCTATCCGCTCTGTTCACATAATGCTTGCACTTGCAAATGGTAATTTATCTGGTGGTCATCTGTGGAATGGTCTMATTTCCCTCTGCACATGTAGATAGGAGCAAGAACAACTTTGACAATACAAATTTAGATGTTGCTCTGGAAAATGATTACTAGTAATTGAAACAGTTTCCTCCAGAGATGCAACCTCAGATTCCCTAGAATCACTGCCACAGCCCCTGGCGGGGAAGAAGGCACACATCTCCATCTTCCCAAGTCCAGTCTTCACAATAGAAGTATGTAGGTATTTAGCAACCCCCCCTAATGACAGAGTCAATTCTCTWGTCCAAAGTAGCTTTACAAAAACCTAATTCTCCCACAATAAAATCATCTTGAAAAAAAAATACACAATAAATTTTAGAATCCTTAATTCCTCCATTTTGGAGCCTTAAGATAAGAAAACAGTTTAGAATAAGACATATTCTAGGATATCAAGGTTTTATCTTAGCAAAGAATTCAATGTCTCACCTATGAAAAGAAAGAAAAATCTATACTGTGGATTGAAAATGCACTAACATGGATCTCTCATTCAGGCCYTTAAAATCTCAGGTCCAGGATTAAAGACCATAACCAAGACATAAAAAGCTCTGGACATTATTGGCAATCGTAGGTGTCTAGTGCTATCATCTTAGACATGCGAAGGAATACCACCTGCCCTCCATCTGCCTCTCCCATCCCATGCACAAGCCTAAAGGTGTCTAATGCTAGACACCTGTGATCAGGCAGCTAGATCCCACTGCGGGAATGGAAATTTAGAATACAAGCTGCTATGCTTGCCCCCCACACACACACACACACTTCTCCTGCAAAAGAGGACAAGCTAGCTTTGTGATGACTACTGCCCAAGGGACTTAAACAGTGCACCCCGAGGTCCTCCACTGTGCCCATGTGTCTGACTGCCTCAAGCAACCCTCCAGGCACTGCACACTGGTATCAYGAGTACCTTCACCATTCCTATTTTCATGTTGCAGCAATACAGATTGAAGGGAGTGGAGCAATATGCTGAAAAACTGATAACCAGATTGGCTGATCATGCTGAGACCTACAAATGAGGAAAAGTATAGAGAGAGGCAAGGTAAGGTTGGGCATTTCTTCGAAACATGAAAAAAATCAACTGGAAGAAATTGAAATGTCAATACTTGTTACCCAAGGTGGTTGTTTTCACTGAAGTCAGCAAAGGGTTTATGTAGGTGTATGACATGCTACCAACTAGAGGAGAAAAATAAATAAAAAAATCAAAAGGAACCTACTCTGACATTGGATTATATGAAAATAAGCCTTTCTCCCACTGACATTACCAGTACTTAGATGAGGCAGAAATGTTTGCAATAAGCAAATGTCAATGCTTTTCAACACCAGAAAGAAACAAAACAAAACAAAGAAAAATGATTTCACTACACTAATTTTACTCTCTTTAAGAAGAATTCAGTACAGTTTTGGAAAAAGGATACTGTTCCAATAAAATGAACTTGCTCCTATTTTTATACCTCAGTTTTACATTTCAGTTTGATCATAAACACCTTTTCCAGTCACTCCTAGAGGTTAAGAAATGACTCAAAGGAAATACTTGATGCTGATCTTGATGCTGCAGGCTGTCAATGCAGGCTGGAACGTTTGGAAAAGTGCATGTGTTAGCACAAATGGACATGTGTTTGTAGGTGTGAATATTATTCCTTGCAATGCCTCTCTCCTCTTCCAAAGCTATCCATCAAAGGACAAGCACTCATAATAATAACTCTTGTTGCCAAAATCATTTTAAATCTCTTCTATTTTGGAATATGCACAACTTGTTGCTATTACACTGCTTGATGGACTTCAGAGCACTTGCACTTTGGGAAAAAAGGGAAAAGAAACCAAAATCATCTTACTACCTTTCATTTGGCTGCCAGAGGATATTTTGAGACATTCTGGAACCAGATAGTCTGAGAGGTTTCAATGAGAAGCAGAAAGAAAATAGACCTTCAATGAAATGTAAAGGTTGAAGTATCGTTCAGGGCACCTTCAGGCATTGAGCTGATATGCACTGGTGAATGAAAGAAGTCATTAAAAGATAGACCTCAACTGCCTTGTAAAGTCAAATGTTTTTTTCCTGTCCACACATTTTTGAAGATAATAACAGGATTTTCACTGTAGTTTGAATTCTTTCCAGTTGGGTAATTTGTGTGACACTCTCTCAAGGCACCCACCAGCTTAATAGCTATAACTTCTGGGTTTTAATGCAAATCAGAACACAATTGCACTCATCACAGTTCATGTGCTAGAAAGCAGGAGAAAAATATTTTCATCTGACAAATTAGGTACTGCCTCCTCAAAACAATCTARTATTTATAGACATTTTGACAGACTAATGAATAGATAGATACATTTGCATAGCAGGACAAGTACTAGTTTCTAGTTGAAAGAACAGAGCAACATGATAAAACATTAAAGAAATACAAAGATGTCATGTAGGTTCTGATTATACYATCTGACTGGCAGGAGTATAGGAAGTAACTTGATAGCCAAATCTTAAGTAGACAATTCAGCAATCAAAAAAGCTTTGAAAGTTTCACTAGAGCTTGAATGATTTAGATTTTTTGAATCTGCTGGTACTAGTTATATTTTGCTGTTGCTATTTGAAAAGTACCTTTAAAATGATCACTGAAAATTATTTGCAAGTCTTCAAGGAACCCAGCATCCCTGGGCAAGGTTGATACATGCTMTAATTTTAAGAAAGGAAGGATATTCAATATCTTATCTTTACAATGACATTATTATGTAGGAGAAATCTGACCTTATTGTTATTCAGTCTTCAGCAGGCTTATTATTCCACCCCCTCTCATGCATATTTGTACTGTCATCATCAACAGGAAAATTGSTATAATGAAAACTGTAAGAAGAGATCATTTAATTAAAAAAAAACCTGTCATCTAATCAGTGTAAATAAATAACGGAATATTTAAAAGTCTGGCGTGGTACTGTGGGAATTAARGCATCAGTATGTTTACGTGAGAGGTGAGCTAGAGCAACTTTTTTATTGGTAGATCTTTTATGAGGTCTAACAAAATATAACAAARTGAAAATGACTTCATAAAGAGTATGTTTATAAGCTGCTTTATAAGCCTGGCTGTAAATAAACAGACTTACTAGGAAGACTGTAGAGACAGTAGCTTTGGAATTTGGTCTACAGGGATCCTAAATGGTTTGGTTAACACCATAAATAGGAGTTTCTGTCACAGACGTTATGAAGCTGTTTTAAGGATTTTCAGGAACAGTATTTAATCAAAGCTGGAAATCACAGCTTTATAGAAATGGCGAGCCAGTGTTAGGATGGAGAGAGAAAAAAAAATAGCATGAAATGGTTTTTGAAGACTATTCTGTAACCCTTACTTGCACTAATTTGCACTTATTTTTGCAAGAAAGTCRCAATAGGATAACCTTGAAGCTTAGAATAGAACAAAATACAGTATATGCCTCCTTCTTGACTTAGAGCAACTGTCTTTAGTTGACTGCGAATTGGAGAGGATGAACTAGGAGGGTAATGACCCAAAAGATGCAAGGAGCCTTTTTTCCTTCTGACTGGTTTCTAATGGGGGAGGGAACAATATTCTAAAGCCAGTGATCAATTTTCAGCATTTTAGGAGTCCCAAAGGGAAAAAGACAACAATTCTCTCAGAGGTGCAGTACTTTYTGAACACTTTGCTGGATGCAGAGGTTACAAAGATGGAGACGATGGGAGTGACAGTAGCCAGYAGGTTTCACTTTTACTCCTGCAGCAGAAGGGAGATGCATCTGGCCCACTTAGGTCTCAGAATAGAGCAGAACAGTCCCGATAGCAGCCTTCTACTTCCCAGAATAGAAAGTAATTTTGTCTTAATGGCTAGAGAGAAATCACTCATATAACACAGAGAAGCACAAGAAAATAATACAGTAATTATGTGCTATCAATTAGCAAGCTAGGTATCTCACAGGCAATGCTTTCCCCACTGATGTCTTTGGCCAGAAGAACATGCAATATCACTGGGARAGAAGCAGTAGCTAATGACAAACTGCAGCTCCACAATCATATAGGGCAAGTGTTAGACACTGACCTGTGTTTTCTAAATTTGTTTGCAAAAATGTTATACCACAGYCTTGTTCTTAAAGCATCCCAGAGAGTCAGTGCCTCTGGTGTCCCCATTAATGGAGCCCTTGCTTTCCTGTACAGGTGACTGAAACATTTTTCTGAACCATGTCATAGTCTTGCCACATGAACAGTCCTGTTCATGAACAACTGAACTGAACTTCTGAGCTACTGGAATAATAAGCCCCTTCTTTATTTCTCTCCCCAAAATAACTTGTAGAGTTTCCTGAAAATAAATATATCTCAAAGATTTAGTTTATTAATACATCGTCTAATGTTCTCTATCTAGCTATTTTTCCATACTTTATTCTCTCTTCTGAGTGAATAAAGCTCGTATCTTCCCAATACGGCCCTGAGGCCTTCTGCCTCCCAAACACAGGCCCTGCTGCAGGAGCTCTTTCAATTAGATCTCAGCTGTTGATTCCAATAGGACTATTGGGTCCTATTGGAGTGGACACAAGACTGTATCTTGAGTAGCTCTAACGTCTATGGATGACAGAGGTTTCTTCTGATTTTACTGATTTCCATTCATGCTCAGTCTACAACAGTATAATTTTGCAAAATTAAGTTGCCAGGACAAGCTAGGCTTAGGACRGGCACATCTGAGATTTTAATCAATCTAAACACAAGTCAAAGCCCACTAAAGACATCGAAGAACAGGAATAACCCCCACTGTTTAAATTTTAATTTTTCCATCTGTGCTGCTGTTGACATAACTGTGTAGCAAAACAGAGCGTAGATGCATGCGTAAATACTGTGATGAATAAGTTATGGGAGTCACTGTGACTTTCAAGAATGGGGAATGCTGGAGCTTTGAAGAGGAGGGAGGACATCTCCCTGGGAGGTAGTTCAGTTCTGCTGCTTTTGCTGCCTATTACAAAGTCATGTTAAAGTAGAACATGGCACCAGGGTATGGATGCTGGAGGTTCTGGCATCATCAGGAAAGACTACTTCTAACCACGAAAACTGAAGTCTCCTCTGAGGTTATCCTTCCACCTTTTATTTGGTTACTTCTCTATATTTTGAAAATCCATATCTCTACTTCCCTCACTTTTCCAATTTAAYTTCATTGCGTTCAACTTAACACCTATTTCAGTTTTACTATGTCATTTACAAAATTAGTAAAATAATCAGAAGCCCGGGCCAAAAGAGAAAAGATGGATACAGTAAGTCTTGCTACTTTGTGGAKAGAAAATCTGGCCTTCAGAAAAAAAAATATATATATATATATGTATGTATGTATGTATGCATGCACATATTTACTTCATCTTCTGAGCTGTGAAAATATCAAAATGCCATAAATGTATGGTCAATGGTAAGCTGGTAAGTTGTATTGCTGGTCAGCTGGGGGGTGGGGCAAGCCTGTCCTTCTCCCACTCAAAACCTCTTTAACTCCTAGATAGTCATATTGCAGAACTGGCTGCATCAGCTTAAAATACTATCTGTCTTTAGCTACACCTCCTACATACTCAGCTGCTCCTGATCTTTGGCTCATGTGAAGGGCATAAGTAGGTCCAGAGACTAACCAAATTAGTTGTAAATGTTTTTCTTCCCTATATATGTGAAGATTCCTGTGTTTCCCTTCTTGCCTTCATTTTCTCTTGAAATCCAGAGAAAAATCAGTGAAATAAAAATACAGTGAAAGTTTGAATTGCTTAACTTGAAATTTGACACATACTAATGTCTTGGCAAAAGTTTCACATGGTAGTACAAGTCAGGATAGAGGCTAATAGAAATGAACATGCATGCACACCCCTTGAGAACCAGCCAAAAGATTAGTTAACTTGCAGGTTCAAAAAATTTCGGGAGTAATCCTGGAAATGCTGACTGAGGTCAATATTCCTGATTCACCTCCTCATAGAGGTAGTTCRTAATTCTGTTGAGCACTGGTATGCCCTAAGTCACTATTGGCATATTGAGCAGTTAATAGGATTGAATTGAGCTGAGATTTTAGTTATCCACTATAGCTATTGCCTTGAACCCAAATTGCTGCTAGGTCTTTCCACCTCAGAGCACGCTGGCTGGGCAGGACCCTTCAGGTCTGACTGCTGAATGCCTTATTTTGGATTTCATTTCCCCAGGTAACATGGGGCACATGTCTTGCACACATGGGTACAGAGATGTCTTCTCTAAGATGAAGGCAGCAGGCCAGGTGGGCTGAGCCTTGAGGCCAACACCAAACTCCCTTGCCCCAAGCTAGGGGACTGGGACAGTCCTTACATAATTGACATATTTCCTTAGAAGTACGCCTATGGTCTCCTGGATCACCTACAGTCTTTGTGGTCTTGGGAAAAAACACAACTTCTATGCATGTGGACTAGTACCCMAAAAATAACTCCTTTTATTTAATTCTCTAAATTCTCAAGACAAGTTGTGTGTCTAAGTGGTACCACCTGAATCCATTCTTCCAGCACAGAACGAAAGTGCATTCTTTACACTCCCGAGATTACCATCATATAGTCCACCTCAAACATGATGGTTACGAGACCAAGATCAAACACTATGTTCCAATTATAAAGATATAAGCAACGACTAACCCAGTAATTAGCCTTTTATGGTTTTAAATAAATATCCAGGACATCAGGTTGAGCTTGTGACCATGCTGTGTTTGCTCTTTACTTGGGTGTAGATTTCTAGAAAGAACCCCAAGTGCAAAAATAAAATCTGTGAGGCTATTATTGACTGCTTTTCCAATACTGCTACTGACCTTGAGCAATTCATCTCTTTTGATGATAGAAAATGCGTATGAGCTAAGAGCTCCAAGAAAGTATCTTATTACTTTAAAAAATTCCCAGCAACTATGGTTATGGGTTTTACAAAGCCAAACCATTAAGTGTCCAAATCCACATCTTTGCAGATACGTTGGTAAAAAGTAAGAAATTGTGTGTCTTGGCTTTTATGTTCAAAATGTAAATATCCCTCAAAGTAGTCTCCTCTATTTCTATATGCAGCTCTTGCACTTTGAATAAAGTGGGTTCATCCTGCTGTTATCATATATATAAAGCTCTCCAAAGCTAAATTAAATACCGTACTGGAGCAAATATTCACAGTGCTTATGTGCATGTGGTACCCAGTTCTGTCCTCACAGGGAGCTGGAGTTTCCCAAGGATATTTTACACCACTTCATTAAATTCTGAAGAACACAAATCTGCAAAAAGTGTTCTTTCCCCTATACGAAATAACACAATCTTAAGTCAAGATGAGACAGGCATCTTATTCCTCCAGGTTTCCTTAAGCTAATTTTACTATATGCTGTATAAATTTATTGTCAGTTAACTAAACATGTTAACTTGCCAGACTGTATAACCTTTGCGTGTTTTCCATGTATTCTTACCATTTAGGTTTCCTATTGCTCTTTGCACTTTAGATGAGACACACTGGAAACTCAGAAGACTACCTATGTTCCCGTTTGTTTTCAAGCCAGCAAGCCATAACAATAAGATTCCATTCTGGGCAGCACTTTATACAGTTATACATATATATATATATATATATATATATATATATATATATATATAACTCCGTATGGATAAAAATAACATGTACATATTTATGGAGTGATACTAGTGATGCTTATTAATGGTACAGCCAATTCACACTCAGTCTAATTGCCTCCCTTGGTCTCAACAGAATCTGAAAGCAACTGAAACAGTTTCAGGCAGACTGAAACAAACTAAGTGGGTATTTTAAGTATTTTAAATCATTGCTTAATAAAAAAAAATGAGAGCTGTTGCCTAAACACATTTAATGTTTGGAATGTGTGGGTTCTTTTTTCCAGGTTGTATTTTTGCTCCCAGCTCCTATAGAAAACAAAAAGTACCGTGACAGATGGAACTGGTGGTGAAAAAGTCTGAGGATTCACAGGCAATCTGTTAGAAATGAGACATGTCAAGAGAAAATCAGCCCATCAGTATATCAAAGCAGATGACCAAAAAGGGGGGAGAGAAAGGGGAAGTGTTCATGACAGGGCTATGAACAGGAAATGTGGTGCAAAATAATAAGAGGAAACTATCTCAGTTTCTACTATAGGAGCACATGAGAATAACTTGCACTTTTATTTATTCAAGCTATTCCTAAATATTTTACAGGTAGCTCTACAATAATTAGTAGCGCTAACCCAGAGTGCAGTCAGATCAGCTGAATATGTTGGCTGTATATGTTAGATTCCTCATTTGTGTAGAGCTGCCTGAAACAGGAAAGGCAAAACTGTCAAAATGGGACTCTGTCTTAGCATGAAGTTTACMAAAAAAATGAAAATCTGAAACCTCTGCTGTTCCTAAGATCAATTTTAAAGTGCTCTTAAAGTCCCCTTGCAGTTCTGAAGATGAAAAATAAAGTGTCTTTTGGTATCTATGAAAGCACTAAAGCAGAGACAAGATGCCCCCTGCTAACACCAAAAAATGCATACCATGTATTGGAAAGATGATGACAGCCAAACAGTACATGATCATAACTTCCAAATCCTAAATATTTTTCATTCCTCAAAATGRTATATTGCTATCTGTTCATATTTCACAGTGGCCTCACACAGACACTTCTTGTTTTCCAACTGCTTTCAAATCCCACGGCATCCCATGTAACAATGTTGATATCCTCAATGGATTTGTTCAATGATACTATATTTGCTATATATATATATGTGTGTGTGTATATATATATATGTATATGTATGTATATATATGTGTGTGCRTATATATATATTAAAGCTGCAGATATAAAAGCCTGCATTTTTATATTCTGAACGAATTTCCACACTGAAATTATTTCCCAGGCTGTGGTTCTGTGTTCACTTTTGTAGTTGCACTAACTATAAAACAGAAGATCAAAGCGAGAGGGTCAGTAGAGAGAGCTAAAGCAGTAGGTCTAAGTTCAGTTCCCAGGGATGGCATTACAGGACCCTGACCAGCCTGCCTAGAAAAGCAGAGGAGTGTTGTTACCCTATGGCCATGACATTATAGTGAAACATTTTAGCAGGCCCCTGAGGCTATTCCAGAAGCTGTGCAACTGCATCAGAGCCAACTGGTGAGAGCCAGAACATCAGCTGAAAAACACAGACAGTCAGATACTCTTACCTTGAGTGGCTTCATAGCAAGTTGCTTTGCAAAAAATACGAGACTATGCTTCTCTGAACAAAGGACTAATAGGAAAAAAAATTTTAAAAGAGCATGGATCAAGGTGATTTTGTCCTTTCTCTTTCTCTTGCCCCAGGGTAAGATCAACTGTGCCTATATCTCCATCACTGGCAGGGCAGGGACRATGATGCTAGTCATTGTTTTCTGAAACAATCCATAAGTTGTACTAATGCACAATTATWTTCTCATCCTCCTCCTATCCAAAAAAGCACCCCATTTCTCATTGAATGTATCTAGCTTCAGCTTTCAAAACCTGAGGCCTAAAATGAAGCCTTTTTCCTGATGAATAAAAGAGCAATCCGTAGCCTGTGATCCACCCTTTTTATCTTCATTTGGATAAACTAAAACGATGGAGCCTCCTTAATCTCTCACCATACGACTTGTTAGGTGGATGAGTATTCTTGTAACTCTTTGAGTGCTTCTCAATTTTCCAACAACCTTTTTGAAGCAAGGCCACAGTCCTCAAACACCACACACCAAGGGAGTCTGCTCACCTCGTCCCRTTTGGCCACCTGCTGCTGCTGGCATATCTCAAGACAGCAGAAGATAGGTTAAGGAAGACAGATAAAAATTTAGCCACAAATTTGCAATAGCAATAAATGCTCTGCCTCTACYTTTAGACACTCACTGTTCTGACATGACCTTTAAAACAAAGTCTTTCTACCTAGATTATGTTTCCAGCAAAGATAAATTATGGACTTGATTYAGAAGTTAACTGAGAGAAGTTTATTAGTTGGTATTCTTCAGGCCAGCATGAGCCTTCRTAAAGAGAAATGATGCTGAGTTTGAGGTCAGCCTCCAAAAAGCAATGCAGACTACTGCATTAGTAGAGCTAACCCAGAGTGCAGTCAGATCAGTGTCACCTGGCAACATACTGCTCCGCCAAAGTCTTACTTTTTAGTCCAAGAAAGTCTAAGACTCAGACACTAAATCTAWCTTTCTCTCAAGTAAAGAAGAAACCTCTCATTAATGTTACTTGTATTCCCCATGCAGATATTGCAAGCACTGCACAAGTGACTCAGTGACACAGAGATGCAGCAAATGGCTGTGAACAGAACAAACAAAACTCACCTGGGAAAGAAAGGCAGAAGAGAGGGTGAAGGACACAAACGCTKTGCACCTTCCTAGGATACAGTTTAGTGAAATAGTCCCTCTCATGCCATCCTCTGGCCCTAGCTCTACYCCCAGTACAAGAGGCATCATTCCCTCTCAAGTTTCTTGCTCGTCTCCTTTGCTCTTAGMTGAAACACCTCAGGGTCACCCTTGGCCTCCCCCATGGCCAGGTATTACAGCTGGTCACCTTCTTCAAGGCAGTACTGAAGGACTCCAGGGATCAAAGCAAGGGGAAAGAGAAGCAGAAAACAATATCTGCCCTTTCTATCTCTGTCTCTCTCCAACTTCTTTATTCTCTGGTACTTTCTTGTGCTGACAGTGCCCTTCATTTCGCTTCCCAGCTGCATATTTCCCCCCTGCCTGACATGAATGGAGTCTGTTGGCCTCCAATGTAGAAACAAAATTAACTGCTCAAAATTTAAGGGATTATCTTGGAGCTCCTGGGACTGTAAAAAATATGCTTTTCCAAAAAAAGGCTTTCAGTATGACCCTCAGCTCTCCCTCAGGAATAGTAAGTGCCTGCAAGTCTGAATACCAGGTTCATTGTCAGAGGTAATTAAACCCGACTCTCAGCTAAATGCTCTCTGTGGATCCAGAGATGGATAAATGGAACATCAGAATGAAGTATTTGTTGTGTTTGCTTGTGCTTTGGGCCTCCGCTGTAAAGATCTGAATGAGTTGGGTCCATTCAGTACTGTTTGAGAGGACACAAGAAAGAATATTAGTGATAACTTTTGCCAAAAGGCACATATTACAGGGGGCTTTCAAGTTTTTSTAACATTAAAGTTGCTGATTAGTTTTGTTCCAGGCAAGGCAGTTTTCCAAAGTTTACTAGTCAGCACTTTTTAGGCAGCACCCTGTCACTGAACATTTTTGTTCTCTGGTGTACAAACCAGAAGTTTTTCCCCTGAGGGATTCACAGTTGCAGTTTAACCGAACATCTACACTGGAGAAACAGACTCTCTTCAGATTCCAGCTGCAAAAACAGMTTATTGGTGCAAAATGTGTGCAAAACAAGAAAATAAAGGCATTACTTTGCCATATGCAAAGGCTATAGGCCTCAGCATCTATTCTGAAATTAATCCATACTATCTAGTGACCTACATACCTGCTTTTGCTACATCAAATAGCTGAAAGGGGAAGGAGGATGGGTGAATAACCCTCCTTCTGGCTGCAAAAACTAATTAAGAGACTACAACTGTTCTTATTTGCTGGGAAGTATTACTTGTGAGAGGGGCCAAATGCACTGTGTAATTG
The DNA here is from genome assembly GCF_003343005.1 of Rhea americana. Classification (NCBI taxonomy): domain Eukaryota; kingdom Metazoa; phylum Chordata; class Aves; order Rheiformes; family Rheidae; genus Rhea; species Rhea americana. The sequence continues at coordinate 754,156 of NW_028186479.1, read as the reverse complement.
CTTTCCTTTATAGCTACAGTGCTATAAACAAGAAGAAGAAAGGAAATTTTTGTGCTACAAGATAAAGGAGTTGATTTTACCTTGGTTTTCTTGTACTGCACAGTTTCAAAAGTTAAGGTTTTGATTTTCTGGAGAACATTAAAGAATGAAAATAATGTCTAGTTCATAAGGTAAAATAAAGCAAAAAAACCCCACAAATTTTATTTGAATAAAGAGTCTGGGTTCTTGTTTGGATCAATAGTGCCAGTTGATAAACACTTGAATATATGAGTGAAGTTTCATCATCTTCGTTTTTTCAGTAGGTTTTTGTTCACGTGACTCTGCACAGGAAAGACTAAGTTGTTAGTCAGTTGCTAAGTTATTAGCAACTCAAGTGCCATTCAGTTAATTTTGCCTCTTCCTAGACATGTAAATCATGTAAACAAATTGAATTCTCAGATTTCTGGGGAAGGGGAAAGAAGAGAGAACATCCTCAGGATCAAATTGACCTTTCTGTAGACCCTAACAGAAACCCTAAATAGAACTTAAATGGTGCATCTGTATTTAGTTGGCCCTATAATCTGTTCATCTGGCAACTGGCTTTATTGTGATTCAGAGCCATGTATGTAACTAATGAATCTGTACATCACAGATTAGAATTTTATAGTAAATTATTATACTTGTAATTCAGACTATGCCTTTAGCTGCACTAGTCACCCCAGCCAAGAACATGTGCAACATCATGTGATCTAAGCAACTTAACCAAGCGTCACACAAACTACAAAGTGATAACCATAGCGAGCAATGGAGCATGGTGCAGCGATCCCTGAGCTGGTGCCAGCAGGGCTCCTTCATGCTGGAAGGAGACGGCTGTAGAATAGGTAATGCGAATACGCAGCTTTGGGGACCTGTGCTAGCTTTGTTTCATGACGTTGCCATATTGACATAGCTGACTGCTCGAAGACAGCTTGGGGATTTCTAACACAGTGCTGCATTGCACCATGGAATCATGATTGTACAACATGCTGTGACTCAAAGGGGACAAAGACGGTATATTTGCGCAGAGATTTTACTTTCTGTGGATAACTATGCTACAAAATACTTAGTGTTTAAATAATTTTGAAGAATTAAAACAAGCAAATTAAAATTATGAATGACACCAATTCCTGATGCAAATAAATTATTTTTTAATTAAAAGTGTATATATTTGTAAACCATTATTCAGTTCAGCGCTATGAAAATACAAATATGTTCACATCTGCTTTTATACTAAGTGGGCTTTTGGGAGATGGAGTTTTCCATTCACAGTTTAATGACAGCCACTCTGGTTTTTGTACTCACAATAGAACAGTGTTATCAGTTTTGTCGGATGACTTATTTCTGAATTACTGGACTCTGCATTGGTTATTTATACTTGTAGCTTGAAGAGTTGACCTTTCCCTTCCTAGGAGGTGCATTGTTCTATAAGAAGTGCAGGAAGAGCTGCACCCCTTAATAAATTCAGCCATATGTACATATGAGAGAATCATCCATAGGAGACAGTTTATCACCTTCTGCAGTTTCTTTGACTAAGTCTGCCAAGACTTTATAAAGGCATGTAGTAAATATGTACTCCCCTCAGGGATTAAAGGTATTTAGTCTATACTTTAAATTAAAAACAGATGAAGACCAAATTCCTAATTTCCATCCAGTATTACTTGTATTTCCTAATACATAGGTGATTTCACAGATTCAAATGAATATTCCCTGCTCATGAAAGTTACCCTATTTATACAGGAGGTGTAAAATTCCTCTCTCCTAACTTTAGTCATTTAGGCATCTAGTCTAACAAGTTACGTTGCTCCCACTGCAGTCAGAAGTCAGCAGTGGGGCCCTTCAGAAGGTAAATCATGCAAGCCATCCAAGAGAGCCATCTTGGGATAGGAACACTTGCCTTTGGATAATGCAAGATGACTGGTTGGAAATAATTGCATAAAGTCAGAAAAGATGAATCCTACCTAGAATATTTACAAACATCTTAGAGCTGATTACGTGCTGTAGGCCATTATCAACAGTCAAAAATGTCCATCATCCTGTGATAAAACAAAGTGAAGTAAAATGGGACCAGGAGGTAAAATGAAGCAAGATAGATGCAATATACCTGGCAGCAAGGTTTACAATAAATGGTAAACAATTATTTCTACATGTAAGTTTTTTTCAAGTAATTGTTCCTCTCTAATGCCTAATGTGGGGGGAAAATATTAGCCTGCTTTTCCAGGACTATAGCCCACCCCAGATTTAGGGCCTTTAGAATTCCACCTCTTGGGCACTCAGAAGTTAAAATTATCTAGAAAAACCCTCACTAGTCACTTCTGAAAAATTACCGAAATAATATCCTTGCAGTCATGATGGCAAGGCTGCTCAAATGGAGAGCACATTTACCATGCTGACAGAGAAAAATCCATGAGTATAGCCAGCCCATAACCACGCCAGCATGTTGAGCTGCACTTGCTATTCATTTTCCTTTCAGTAAGATAGCTTCTTACCAGCTCCTTGGCAGAGAATCAAAACACTGTGAAAATGATGCTTTAAGGGAGAGATCTGAGGCACCCAGGGGATTATGGAGAGAGGGGGGAGGAAAAAGTGTTCTTCAGTGCAGGCAGGAGAAACCAAACCCTCTTCTACTGGTCTGTGTAAGTACACTTTACACAGAAAAATTCTATTTATATAGGGTTACTCCTGGGACTTCACAGCTATGGACTGCAGAAGACATGCTGTATTTGACCCTATTTTTCATACCTTTTGTCTTTCTTGAGACAAGTGCTTATGGGATAAGATTTCTCACAGCTAGTTTCTGCTCTCAGGATACTTGTTGTTGGGCTGTTGTTTTTAAGTTTGAGCCAAACGTTTTGTTGCCTAGATATTTTTCCCTCTGAGCAGGAGCCAGATATAGCAATTGGGGCCCTGTACCAGGAGTCACTTAACATAAATTCCCTTCCATAAAAAATTTTGATTGCTAGCAGCAAGCTAGCTAGCTAGGGCCTGCTGACCAAGAGCTTCTCAATGTTTTCTCCCCAGAGTTGCACACAATTTAGAATCCAGCACTACATGCAAGCTGTTCCAGTTATTTTTCCAGCAACATGTATTTTGCAACACTGACTTTCATCTGCTATCACCTGTCTTTTCATACAGCTGTAGACATCTGGTTGGCAAAACAAGACGATAAAAACAAACAAAGAAGGACCAAAGGAAAAGTGAATATTCTCAAGGGGGGCGTTTATTTACTGTACAATTTCCAAAAATGCTGGCCAAAGTTTAGAACTCGGAGAAACGTTCTCATTTCCACATTCAACTTCTTTACCTCTCTGCGTCTGGCCTCCTTTTCGGGTCCATTTTCCAAATCATGAATAACAGTTTAGAGGTGGGTTTTATCCACATTTCCTCCCCTACTTTGCACTTTCAATTTGATCTAAAAGTATTCTTAGTTGAAAGTGCTCTATGAAAACCTCAATCACTGCTGACTAGCATTATCTTTCCTAAGTGTAAGATTAAGTCATTTGAAATTTCCTCCCCTAAATGTTTTCATTTTCCTTGAAACTGAACAGAACTTCACCTTCTGACTTTTCTTGCACATATAACCTCCTGCAAGTCTGGACTGATGAGATCCTGAATAGGCAACCACAAAATAAAACTGAATTTCATTAGAATATTGTCAACTCAAATGGTCTCCAAAGAACATTACAAGCTTAATTCCTTAAAAAAAAAAAAAAAAAAAAAAAAAAAAAAAAGTTGTATCCATTTTTAACCCCTTCCCACCCCAGTCAGATAGCTCTAATAACTTTGGGGCTGACACTGGTTTTGAAACTGAAGCTTTGGGTATCAACTGCTGAGCTTCAGTCATGTTAAAAAACAGTCATTTACTCAAAGAGTTCTGCATATCAGAATTTTTCTAGTGCCTCATACAAATTTAGTTATCACTCTATCACTGCTCAATTTTCGTAATAGTCTCTTATGATGGATTTGCCAATGAAATTGAAGTTAAGAACTTCAGAACAACTTTTGTCACTATTTTTCTAAAACATTCAAGAACATTTGGATATCCTGGGATGTAGTAAAGCTAAAGAGTATAACTGATTTATGAGGGAAATCATCAACAAGAAAAGAAATAATGCATTTGCTTTTCTAATAGCCTGGTTTTTATTAATTATTATCTAGATAACCGACTTAAATCCTAGTCCTGAATGTTTTCCACACTGACAAGGCAGTAAGTGTTCAAATGTGTTAGATCTCCTGTATAACCAAGCACAGGACCCAAAGATGTGGTAACTACATGGAGAAGGACAAATACAGAGAAGGGGTGCAACTGAAACTTCCCCTCCTCACTTCTGGGACTCTGAACATATGAGACAGCCCCAGCTTGTCAAGTTGAGAATATCTGCTGATAGTCTTGGTTACTATATTATGCCACCCCTTTAATAAGCTTAAACTCAAGCCATTTTAGAGGCAGTTAGTGTTTTATTCCATTTCCAATGAAGTTAGGACAGATGCTGTATATTTTCTATAGCCATATTCCTTTGGCTGCAGGAACAGCTTGGGAGGAGGTCACTGTACAGACAGACAGTGATTCCCCAACATTCAATAGCTCTTCTCCTCCAACAGTTAAAAGAAAGTGACAGTAAAGGGGCTGAGGATCTTCAGGAATCAGAGACAGAAATCCCCTTGGTACAGAAAATACTCTCCGAAGTTGTCAGTGATCTGGAAGGAAAACCTTCTTTGCTTGTGTCACCAGTACTCAAATGCATTTGTGATTTGTTGGGATGTCTCTTGAGCTTTGAAATTACCAATAACTAGATCTCACGATTAGGAAAGACAGTTCCAGCTCCCATACACCYGGAAGTTTTATAGCACACATCAGCTAAAACTATTTTTAGACCAAACTGAAAGCGCACTGAAAGCCTGAAGCTGACCAGAATCATAATGCAATGGAAAACTCACATGGACACCTGTTCCAAAATGATTCCTAGCTCAATTGGCAGATCAAAGAGTGTCAGCTACCACTGATAAGCTCAGATAAGCCCCTGGAATCCCAGATGCTTTGCAGATCCCAAACCTCCTAACACGAGAGGCTCGCTTATCACAGTTTCTTTTGGGCCTCTTGAAATTAACTGACGAAATTTCACAGTGTGTAAAAGGGGATAGATTGGGAATGAGTTTTGCATTCCTCTTGCCCAGACCTGCACGCTCCCCCTCACAGGCCCGTCTCCTGAGCGCTCTGTTAAGTAAATCAAAGAGTAAATTGAATGTCTTGTCTTATTTTGATTTCTCCAAGAATTAGCGAAACGACAGCTAGAACATATACAGACACGGATAGCTAGGATGAGTAAAATTTATTTGCAGAGTAATTTCTGTATGTGTCTCTGTGTGTCACATACACGTACATGATTTCCTTCTCGATGACAAGGCTGACCAGGGTTCTGATCAGCCACRTTGCTGCTATTGACATGACAAATTCCTTTCACAGCTCAGAACACCTTAAATAAGTTCTCCAAAGAAACTGGCAGACATTCTGTTCCTTGCCCTGTCAGTCATGCTGAAGGCTGGCTGGAAATTAAGCAGGGGCATTCTGGAATGGAAAAATCTTGCTAGATGGGGAATAAGTCAAAACTATAAAGTGTACTTAATTCTTTCTCTTTTCTCTTTCAATTTTAAACAGGATTAAAATGTCTCTGGCAGATATTTTGGGATTACTTTCATTTTCATACATAATGTAAGAGTTTAGCTGTTTCACATTATCCTAAACAATACTGGAGAATTAACTGCTGGAAATAAAACTGTTGGAAGGCAAAGATGACCCAGCAGAAAAGAAAATAATAATAATCATGGCTCCATTTATTCCCCCCCCCCCCCCCCCCCCAAAAAAAAAAAATGTATACCAAACGTTCATGCCAAATGTAGGGGTACGGCGAAATCTGTTAAGCAGAGGACGGGRCAGGACGGGAAAACTTGCAACAGTCTACTGTTGTGCATGGGAATAAAGGAAAATTTAATTATAAGTTAGTGGGAGTACCACTCCATTTTAGTCTCCATGACTGATGTGGCTGTTCTATGTTGACAGTACCTTAAATTAACTCTAGCAGAGCACAAGTGCATAAATGTCATTAATATTAGTCTGAAGGATCTTTTACCTGCCACACATTGCACAAAGAGTCCATGGTAGGAGTGGTTCTCACACTGGACCCTACACTAGTGGTGAGGCTGTCCTCCCAACCAGACTTGTGTGCTGGGCAGATTGCATCCRTGGCTGAAACCGTGCTTGTAAAATGTCCCTTCCAAAGCACAGGTGACTCCATACACCCTAGATGGCTAGCAAGCTGGTAAACTATGCCTCGTGCTCAGAAAGACCACCCACAGGTAGCTCAGAGTCACAACAGTCACTAAGTCACYGGTGACCAGAAAGCTCATGAATAAAGCTGGAATTCAGCAGAAAAGAAAGTTTGGTAGGCAGGACCCAAGCTAGGGATAGGAGTTGTGTTGAGCCTAGCAGGTCCCTCATCACAGGAATGTTGCTGGTGGATTTCAGGGGGATGAATCTTTAGAGGAAATCAGCAGAGTGAAGGCCATAAAGCAGCATGGCCAGAGATAACTCTTCAGTCCTCTCAATCAGAGACGACTCCAAAGATATTTAAGATACCTTTACACTTGAGAGTATCCAACAAGCTTGTTTGTCAAGAGAAAGCYAGGCACAACAGGCTTGCAGCATCTGGTGCCGTGCTTTGTTGGAGGATACTAAACCACATGGAGAAATGAATCTACTCCAATAYGTCAACTTCCATATTCCTCTAGATACATCATTTTAACAATATTGAAATTTACTTTGCCTTTTCAAAATATGATGTGGAGAATTTGTCATGATGACTGATGATTCTTCTGTTGATTTCATGAGAAATTTTGCATTTAAAAAGCATATTATGCTCTTTTATGCCAACACTGGGGCTATATGTTTACCCATCCAGCTACRACAGGTACCTTGAATGGAATCTTTGTGCTATGAGAAACATCTTAGAGTAAATAGAACAACAGATGGAAACTTCAGTGTTTACCTTCTCATGTAARAAGGAGAAAGCTTTTCATCAATAAAATTTCTACCACAAGGATGTACAGCATATCCTAATACTACTGAATATTAAAAATCAGCTTAGCTTTATACAGTAAGATTTTTTCCTTGACAGAAACTCATCCCATCTAGTTTTTAATTTCAGTAAAATAACATTAAAGCAGTTTGCAGCTGTGGAAGTCAGTTTTAAGAACGTTGCACAGTACTTACAAGGTGGAGACTGAGCAGGGAAGATGAAATTGAGTAACAGTAGAGGAGAGTGTCAGAAATACATGAGAAGGTAGTCACTGCAAGATGAGTAATAATTAATATTTATATAGATCAGAGGTGGATCCCCTTCACTTACTTGTAAACTAACCTGTTAAACAGGAACTTAGAAGAGACACTGCTGATCTCATCTGCCCCTCCAAAATCCCAATACAACTACATAACTCCTCTTTGGTCACAGTCTACAGCTGATGCTGACAAAAGCTCAAGCACTGGAAAACACAAATAAGATGCTCTTTGATCTCCTAGCACATCACAGAGTGGTTGAGGCTGGAAGGGACCTTTGGAGATCATCTAGTCCAACATCCCTGCTCAAGCAGGGTCACCTAGAGCACATTGCACAGGATCACATCCAGGCAGGTTTTGAATATCTCCAGAGAAGCAGACTCCACAACCTCTCTGGGCAACCTGTKCCAGTGCTCTGTCACCCTCACAGTAAAGAAATTCCTCCCCATATTCAGGTGGAAATTTCTCTATTTCAGTTTGTGTCCATTGCCTCTTGTCCTGTCAGTTGGCACCACTGGAAAGAGTCCAGCCCCATCCTCTTGACACCCTCCCTTAAGGTATTTGCAGACAATGATAACATCCCTTCTCAGTTTTCTCTTCTCCAGGCTAAACAGGCCCAGCTATCACAGCCTGTCTTCATAAGAGAGATGTTCCAGTCTCCTAATCATCTTCATAYCCCTACTCTGGACTCTCCYGTAGTTCCATGTCTCTCTTGCACTAGGGAGCCCAGAGTTGGACAGTACTCGGGATGTGGCCTCACCAGGGCTGAATAGAGTGGGCACATGTGTTCACCTTAGGTGTTTATCTACAATATGTCCCCTGTAAAATCTCATAACCTAAAAGCTAGCAGGAGAGGTTTGCTTGGAAGCTTCTTGTATGTTGGTTGTTATCTGTATGATGGCCAATTTCCAGATGTGAGCATATGGTCAGTGCTACGAAAAAATATCAAATTGATTATTATCATCAACATGAACTGGCTATTTCCCATACTCATCTCTGATGTCCTCAGGTCCTTTTCTTGACTGATCAAAGTAGCATAAATATAGATCTGGACAAAAGTAGCTTATCAACAGGCTACGAAAGAGAGGGGCTAATAATCCAACTGAGTCTCTTGAGAAACATCTACCATCAAGCCCTGTCTCCTCTTCTCTTTGCTACAGCTTTTATATCCCATGTTTCTGCAAGATTCAATAAGTTCAGTTAGTTTGACCTGAAGCTCTTCTTTAGTTTAGCATCTCACTCCTTTAATTTACCTTAAAATAAAAATAGCTAATAATCACATGCTAGAACTCTTAGCCATTGTTCTTAGTATGCTTTAACAGAAGTGCAAAGCTATAATAATCTGCATTTTATAAACCAAGAACCGCTATTCAGAGAGGTCAAGGCCTAAATACCTAGTGGCTCCAGGCTTTTTAGTGCCTAATGAAAGATGCTTATGGCTCAGCCCTCAGAGATTTGGACAGCTGGCACAGAAGGGTATTCAGGGAACCATAGCCAACCTTTCTAACCCCAGAGCATCATTCTAGTTACTCAGTCACATTGTTTCCAAAAATTAGTTGGCCTTTTCTTCCCCCCCCTCTGCCAGCAGTCTTGACTTCTGCCTCACCAACCCATTATTCACTCCAATTTCCATTGCAAATTCATGATAGTATTGACTTTTTTCTTATTAGTAGTACAGAAAAATCAGGGTAAAGACACAAACTACCTGAAATCCTTAATAGACTATTAAAGTCAGCAGGCATGCCATGGAAATTTTCAGATTATTTAGCCCCCTTTGTAAACCAAAGGTTAATATATGACCCAAACAATTATAGTCTGTGAACTTTCACAGACAGCCTGAAGGCAGCTATAGAAGGTAGGATACAGCAACAATTTCCGATGAGCAGCAGGCAGTCAAGCACTGTCTGTCAGGATAAAGCTCCTGTTAGTTCATTAACATGAAAAGAGAATGAAATAACAGGAATGCACAATCACATATAGTCAGTTTTTTAGAATGTATTTGAGCTAAGGTATTTTCCTCCTAGGGGTGGTGTCATGTTGCTAAAACAAATTTTTCTTAGTTCTTGTTCTTATGGGGGCAGGGAGGAGGAAGTAAGTTTTCCCTGTTAAACATCAGCTGACCTACACTGAGAACAGGCCTAAGGACTGTCAATGGGAAGTATTTGGGTTTTCATTTACCTCTGCTTAGTCCAGCTCCTTCCAAATAATCAAATGCAACAGTGACTTAGGATGCAATGGGCAGATGAAGCAGTGAAAGAGTGGAACAAGAGGGAGGAAGGGAAGAACCACTTCAGACGATTCAGTAAGCAGCTCTGGTGCAGTATTACAGCTTATTTGCATCAAAGCCTTTGAAGGGCTTTCTGGCCCTCATGGACGTCAAATGACGTCAACAGGACGTCATTTATGTAATAGTGAAACAAAATTAAACCCCCCCCTCCAAAAAAAAGCTTTACAGTTATATGAGCCCAAACATGCATAAAGTCAATAATAGAGTGAATCCTTCCAAACAAAGTTAGACGTCTTTTTGTCCCTTGTGTGCTGTGCAACCTGCTAGCCTGGTTACCGTGCAATCCTGCAAGGCAAAGAATGGGTTTCTGAACTTGTCCTAGCACAACAAATGCTCCCCTGGAAATCTAACAAAGATAGGTTACACTGAGAAAGTGCTGGCTAGCTCATTTTAGAGGTCTAGCACTGACAAATAGTGCATGATGAGGCAAACTTTCCTTACTGGCTCAGGTGACTCAATCTGAAGAGTACAATGTGGGGAAAGAAAGATATTTAAATTAAACTAGTTTATTTAGGAAAAAAATGCTATCTTTTGGGAGGGAGGGAGAGGGCAGTAATAACTTCCTGCTTTATTGTCCTCTTCAGAGACAGGATTCAAGAACCTGAGATGGAGGTGTCCCAATAAAAGCCTGTCATAGACATATCTGGTATCTGGAAATGCAGACAGTGATCCAAAAAAGGGAAACAGGAAAACCTGCCAAACAAGTCAACAATCCCAGACCAACAATCACATTTCACTAGAAATAATTCTACTAAATTAAGCTAAATTTCTGAATGATCCAAGGATCTTTATATATATATATATATATACACACACACACACACAAACAGGCGCACACACACTTTTTTTTCCCTCTTCAAAAAAAAGAAAAAAAGTCTCCAGTTAGGAGAAAGTTTCAACTCACTTCATGCTATCTCTAATGGGATCTTTTACAATAATCAATAGTCGTCTTTCTCAGAACGCGATATCAACAACATACTGTGATTCACTCTCTTGTGATCAGACTGATACTTCTTTTCTTCCAGTTATTTTCATACAGTTGGCACAATAGCTATAGCTAATAAATACATGTTAATCACATATCCCTTTGATATACTAATGAGCTAAAATGCTGTTTGCTTACTTAAATGATCTCCAACATGAGAGCACCTGGCTGCTCTAAGGAACTAAAAGGGTTGTTTTTACAGTAGCACTAACCAACCAAAATAATGACAAATTCTTAAGAATTACATGATATAAATTTTTACCATTTACTGCCAGGTATTTCTGAATAATTAGATCTTTATTTTTGCAGTCCAGAAAAGTCAGAGTAGCATCACCGCATACAAATGCCTRCTTACATCACGTAAGCTGCAACATCTGTGATCAGTTTAGAATATCATTAGAAATGGGAGCCATAGGGCACATTCTGCTATCAGCCATGGCATTAAAACTTGCAGTGGACTTGAGTGGAGCTTCTCCAGATTTACACAGGATTAATACAGGCAGAATATGGCCTATTTTCTTTATRTTATTTTCACACAGTGAAATTAATATGAAGTAAAAGTTTAGGTAAGTGTCGTTCATAAAGAATTGTATTTTAATTTTTCCATTAAGAAAGATGCTACAAGAAAGTAGTCTAGTTTTATGTATTATACTACTCTRGTTGAAATTAATAATTTAACACAAGGGAAATTGTATGAAGAACAAGAATAAAATGCAGATGTATATTCAGACAAGTGTTTCAAGAGGATCCATTAGCATAGCCTATGGAGACAGCTTGCTATTACATCCATATGTCCTGCAGAACTTGATGGATGACTTCTGAGGCCTGTTTTTCTCAGCTTTTGTAAACCCTTGTTATCGATAGCCTGAATACACAGCGATTCCYCACAACGACTGAGAAAGGTTGAACACCTTGAGTTCAAATGCACTGAAGTAGGAGTCAGGAGAGATGGCTTGAGTTCCCAGCTCTGCCACCCTTAACTGTGTTATCTCGACCAAGTAACCTCTTATTCCTGGTCCTCTGTCCATCTTACCCATCAAAAATGGAAGGGGGAGAAAAAATGCTTCTATTTCCTGTTGACATTTTTGGCCTTCATTAGACCGCTGCAGCTTACCCTGGGTATTTGCGGTGCAAGAGCAATACAAAACAGCTGAAAAGAAGGATCTGTGAGGATGCTTGTGTCTGTGTAYGGGAAAGGTCAGTGTCCATACAGAGCCTGTCCCCTGGAAGTCCATGTTACATCCTTGTGTAGGTAATACAAGGTGAGATGTGCAAACAGAAAAGAGAAGGGGAAAACTGGCACCAAGGTCTTTTCAAATCCTAGTTTTTGACTGCAATATATCAATGTTATCAATGTGCACACAAACAAGTGAATTGCTGCCATTCACCACAGCCCGAGTAACATCTGCTTTCTATCAAGGAAGTGCTAGGGATCTCTGGCTTTTCAAGTTTCCTCTACTCTGTGTGGTAATAGGCTTCCCTAAGCCCACCTCRTTTGTTTACTTCCCTGTTGACTGCCTTTCCTCCAAAAGAAGGCACATACTGGTCTACCTTTCTTTCTGAATTTCTTCATATTGTATACTTGATCAACAAACAGTCTATTTACTGCCTCAACTGAAAGCTGAGAATTTCTTAAACCTGATATGCTTGCTTGGTTGCTAAAGGTTGCTTGGTAAAGTTACTTGAATAACCATTTACAGATTTGTGTCTTCTCAGTTGCAGTAATAAAAATTCAGCACTTATTAGCAGAGGCTCTTTTAATATGTTCTGTAATTGCTTGCTTTATTTATTTATTTATTTATTTGAGGATAGCACTGTGGTTATGTAAGATAGTAACATATGGTCGCATGTTGTACTGCATTATATCTGCATATATATTATGTATCAACTAAGCAATTCAGTCCCAAACTCATTTAGCAGCAGGCCTTGACTGTCCTCGTTGGCTAATATCATGAGGCTAATATCAAATCAGCRGGCTATGTTTTAGCATCTCATAATAGCTTCAACCATCTCAGACTGTGATATAACTACGATAAACGCCAGATGCCTGGAAGCATTAATACTAAATGGAGAAGTGGTTTAATTTTTAATCTTTGGTCACTTTCAGTGGAGTACTAATAAAAATGCCACAATACAGGCTTTTCTTCTGATTCTTTTACTGTGGAAATTTCCCTGCTGACAACTTTATTAAGAATACCATGAGTTCGCTTTATGGCCCAGATCAACACCAAAATGAAGCAAAGGACTTAAAAGGCAAAGAAGGGGCTTAAAAGTAAAAAGCCATTTTATTACCTAGTTACATATTCAGTCTGATTCAGACCCTTAAAAATGGGAAGTAATTAGTCCTGAATTCTTTTGTGCAACTTCAGGGAATAAAAGAGGTGGTAAATTTATTATTTAAATTCTAGGCAGTAGAACACTATAGATGAAAAGATGAGAAGTATCGTAAGGAGCAGATAAGCTRTTTGTCTAGACAGGTCTAGAATATACACTGCAGAGAGTTCCCTCRAAAAGCATAGAACTGAGCAATTTTCACATAATTTAGCTTTTGCAGGGTTTCTACACAATGAACAAGACAATCAAATCCAACCAGATGAAGATATAAATAAAGTTATTTTTATTCCTGCACCTGGGTCTCCTGAAATATCAGGACTGTATTTCTTTTATACTGCATCTCTGCTTGGACGTAGTGGCTTTTGGTGAAGTTATTTTCTCATAGGATCTCTATCTCAAGGGAACTGCCTTCTTTTCTGCAGTGAACATCACAATTGTTCTAYTGTTTGGCTTTGTTTTATTACTACTGGCAAAATTTAAAGCAAACATTTTTCTTTAAGAACAAAAAAAAAAATTATAAGTCTTTGAAATATGTGATTATTTGATATTTCATTTTCAGTATCAACCACTTATAATATATTAYGCCGTTACCGAGATAGCTTAAAAAATATATTGTAGCTTTCTTCTCTCCACATAGCTTGTATAAAAAGGAAGAAAAATACAAATATTTCTAGCTTCAGGGTAAAACAATTGAAATATATACCTCATAGCACATTTTAAAGTATAAAGATAATAAAAACAGTTTCCACATTGTTGAATTTTTTCCCCCATCCCAATGGCCAGGAGACTTTTCTGGATGGTAGATTTGAGAACACAGYTCAGCAGCATTAGATCAGCCTCTGGAAGGTGAAATAAACAGAGTCCCATCTGTAGCTGTCACTACTCAATGACAAGTGGATTTAGCTAACGGTCTCATGACTCCAAATTTATAAAACTGGATTAAAAGCAACTATTATAAGTTAAGACAGCCACAGCTTTCTCTAACTGCTGCAAGATAATTTATTTTAGTCAACATATGTAATTACCACTATGTCTTGAATCAAGAGCTCAAGAAGTTCCAGCTTGCCCAGAGCCATACAAAACCCACAGTGGTCATGCTGCTGAAGGCCACTCTRCCAAGCCCTAGCCAAGAAGCTTGGATCTGTTTGAGAAATGACCTTGGCATTTCCCCGAACTGTGGAACCAGCATGGCTACACCTGAGAGTAATCACCCTCCAAGAGGTATCAATAGATCTCACTCAAGTTCTATTTAGGGATGCTAGAGGAGAACAAAAGACCAGTAGAGGTGGATTTTAACATCCAAGTAAAATTACATTTTGCTTATTGCAATTTTGAAAAAAATCAAAAGCATTTACAATGATGTCTTTTGTAAGTAGGCTCCCTTGCAATGTATTGCCTTGTACAGGTTTGCCATTWTCTTTACTATTAACACTCCAGGACRAAYACTGTATAGATGTTTATCGTCTGTTTATTAAAGGTCATTTCTATAAGATGATGCAGCTGTGCTCTGTTTAACTCGTAGTTATTGTTTCGCCCTTACATGTTGTTTGAATCAGGCTGWTGAAAAGTTGCAGTAAGTTCCTAAGTCACAAGTAGTCATAAAACTGTTTATACACACCTAGCCTATTCTATTATTCTTCATCCTCTAAATCATTCAGCTCATGTTTTCTGAACTTCAGGCAAAGAAGAAGTTTGTTAGCGCTGTAGTATGCCCATTGGATATGTGTCATTTATGCTTTAACGTATTCTAACCTATTATGTGGGCAACATATTTTTCTATTTCTAATGGGCTCAAAGTGAATCTTAAAAGGATTTAATTCACCAGAGGCATCTGAATTAAAACATCAGAGGTATAGTAAAAGACTGAACTGGCACTGTGGTTCACATAAATCCTGGATAACAATATGACAAAACTCCTCTATTTGAGACAGGAATAGATAACGAGAATATTATGAAAGGTTCCCTTGTCTGTCTTCAAGCTGTCGCTGAAGATTATTCCCAATTATGATAAAAAGCCAAAATTTAATTAAAATTGAAACTTAATCTAAGGGTCCTGTTTACTTTTAGCTACAAAAGTTTTTCCACTGCGAAGATAAACATACTCCTTAGCATTGCTGAAAACAACTGCTTCAAAATTTGTAAATGGAAGGTGAGAATATGCAGATATACCCGGAACCCTGTTACAGATTTGCTGCTACATTTCAATGCTATAAATGAATGATAGGTATTCAAGCCATCCAAAGGATGGTTTGCAACTCAGTGCATTGTATTTTAATCACTAAATAATCATGAACAGAAAAGGACAAGACTGTTCTCATGTAACCAGCCACCGCTGGGTTCCAGAGAGCCGCTTCCCACCATGCCTGTTGAGCGTGATAAGAAGTGAAATGCTGAACTTCACAATGCAAATCATTGCTTACTCCTGGGGAGTRAGGAGGGAGCATATGTTTGTTTCTTTCTTTTTGGGTAGCACTTTCAGGAAGAAAATGAGAATGTTTTTCCACAAGCCTACAGGTACTGCAGGGACCTAATTATTCACTTACTATTGTAAGTTTATTTCTTATCACTAGAAAGTCCTTCAAGGACAATAAATAATATTCTCCTACAGGAGAATCAGTGTCTGGGTGGTTCCTAGCAGGACCACAACACAAACATACGCTGGCCCAAATCAGACAGGGGAATGTGACAAAGGGATCTTGCAAAAGACTGGTACTTTAAAAAAATACAGTCTGAAAAATATTTTTATTCATTTTTAAATCACTCCAAACTTTACAAGAGCTGTTTCCAGCACAGGGTATCTAAGAAGCATTTTCCAGCTGTGTTGCTGGACGACGCAGAGCAGCCCTGGCGCGTGCCTGCAGACATAGAGCACCGGCCGCGGTCCCACCGCATCCATCCCAATGCGGCCCTCAGCGACATGTCCCTACGGCCAGCCGGCCCCACGAGCAGTGCAGGGGCAGAGGCACCAACAACCTCCTACAAAAGCTCTGTTAGGTCTGKTCCTGAAGTGATAGCTACAAAACTAATTTCAACAGAGACTAAAGCACTAAGTTACAGGCCAGAATGCCAATGACACTATCACAGCAGCACAATATGTCATTTTGAGGTGAGGTTGTGATTTTTAGAGAAAAGACTTTTTTTTCCTGATAAATTTAGCTTCCTGTGTTGAACAGATTTATTTTGAGCTGTTGGGAGGAGGAAAGAAAAAAAACATTATAAAGCCTTCTTTGTTTTCCCTTACTGTGCTGTCAGTTTAAGTAACATCCCATACACAGGCTAYTTCCAAAGTAGGCATCAGCTCAAGGAATTAGCCACCACAGGTATTTTGCGCTGTGCCCATCTCTGTCTGCGCAAACACTTATGCACCAAGACTGAGTTAGCCTTGCCTCACTGATGCTGAATAGAAACGAAGCGTTGTGGGAAAGAAGGCGGTTGCCAGTGCGCCCAGGCACCGCCTGGGGTAGGGCATCCCTCGAGCGAGAACGCGCGGTACCGCAGCAAGCAGACCCCACGGCAACCTCCGGAACGGGGCTCTGCTCCYTTTGTTCCACCCAAATCATCTGAAATAGATAACACTGCTTCTCCTAGCAGTGTTGCCATGGCAGCCCAGGGCTCYGCGCAGGCAAAAATCTGCCCACAAAGATGGGGAAACGCGTCTGCCAGCGGCATGAAGCATGGAGCAGTGGCTGCCGCCRCAGCTGGGCTCACGCACCCCAAGCGCCACCTTGCACAGAGGTGCCTGGGCTCTTGCTAAAGATGTTTCACCCCTCTGAACGTGGCACAAGTCCCACCAAGCCTTAGCTAGCTCCTGCAGGCCCTGGTCCACCCATCCACCCCTGTCACAAAGTCAGCTCAGACCCAAGCGGTGGGCTGGAGGCACTGCCAACGGTGGAGAAAACCCACCGCCTTGCCAGCTCTACTGAGTGAGGGATGGAACAGGAGTCTGAGACACTGCCGGGGCAGATGACTAATTCCCAACTGTTATTCCCAGGTCCTCCCACGTAAAGAAGCAGCAAAGCTGCTACAGAGAGGCTCCATCTGCTCCCGGTGGGGAGCACAAACAGAAATAACGCCGCATGGCCAAGGCTGTCCAAGGCAGCTGTTCAAGCTAAAGGAACCCTAATATGTGCAATCTGCATGTAGTATTTAAGCAGAAGATAATGCTAAAGAGTTTCTAAATTTAGTTCGTAAGCTAATGTAAACATGAACATTTTATTTGTAAATATAAAGGGGAAAAGCACTTGGTGGGGGAAAAAAAAAGCCCTGCTTGGTATCACTGTGCAGTAGCACTTGATTGAAATGAATCCATGTATTTGTAGACACTAGGACTGGCCCAAGTAGGCAGCAGAGGGCATTTCCCTCACGTGCTTCAGATTCAGCCTCATCACCCAGCAACCAACTTGCACAGATTGTTCCAAGCAAAGTTGCAAGAACCCTAGGCAATGGCTGAAAATTTATAAACAACTTTGTTAATCCGAGCTTCTGAATCAGCAGAAAACAAGAGTACTGTTTCCTCTGAATCACATTTACTTAGCTGCTGATGAGCAAGGAGAGAGAAGAAAAAAAAAAATATATATATATATATATATATATCAGGCTCTTCCTTCTTCCATTAGTCTATTTGCTAACTGCAACTACCAGGAAGAATTGTGCAAGCAGTCATTCGGGCCACTGGTTCCTCCTAACTTCTTTGCTGTAATTGATTGCAGTCTGTGATTTTACATATGATATGGATTTTCAGCCAATTAACTTAAAGAAATTTCTTTGCTTCCTTTTATTGAAGCTCCATGGGCAAGAAAGAGTTGAGCCCCAACAGTCACTGTTCATGTCTACTAAGCAGTCATCATTAGCAGTCATCATTAGCATCATTCTAGCAACTGAAGATGCCAACAAAATAGGATATTTCTCTGCTGTAGATTATGCAAAATGCATCCAGAAGTTTTGTCATGTTTTGACATCTTCATGAAATTTTACCCCAGAAATCCTGCATCCACACACACAGCTACTGACAGATGAATTTAGAAGTGGAGTTTTGCATAATGTGGGGAACTTTTGATTGATGATGCACTGCACCAGTACTGCTTTCCTTCACTGTTCCCCTCCTAGGTCTGCAACTTTCATTCTCCAGTGTAGTGACTAAGGATAGTAGTAGGGTTTCTTTTGTTCATTTTTACTTCTTAGAAATTACCGGTTGAATTGCAGTAATTCACCATGTAAAATCCCTGCAAAGGTTTATTTTTAGTGCTGACCCCTCTAGGGCAAGAACATTTGCTCAGCCACAATTAAGAGAAAGGAGATGACGACACACTCAAGGCCTGTAACTGAGCTACCTGTTTCTACACTGGCACATCGCAATTTAAAAATGTGTTGAGAGTAATTTTCACTGCAGCAATGCAGCTGGTGAAGGGCAAGGACCAAGTGTATATTATGAGACCACAAAGGAAATGATGCCATTACTATTAAATATTAAACTTTCAGCTCCTTCCAAAACAAACAAAAAAGCACCCTAACATTAAAAAAAAAAAAAAAAAAAAAAAAAAAAAAACACAAAAAAAAAAAAAAAAAAAAAAAAAAAAAAAAGGTGTTGCCTGAATTAGGATCCCTTGGAGCTTTAGAAATGGAGTCAGCACTAATAGGAGTAGCAGACATCTCATCATCTACAAACATGATAGCTCGGAAAAGAAGGCACATTTGGAAAGAAATCAGTGAGTAATCATATCTCCCAACTTACAGCCTCTGAATGAATGCTTAAATGAGAAGACTCAACAAAACTTACAGAAGAAGCACCTAAACCAGCATTAGCATTAAGTGCCAAGATTGCTTTCTGAAATTCTCTGACCCATGGAAGCAGCTCAGTTATGCCTTGAAGTAAAATACCCCAATTGCCCTCCAAACCACCTGCAAAACCAAACGCAGAAGCTGAATGTCAACAGGGGAAATCTCTGCTGGAAGACTGCTTTGGCAAGACAAATCTCTCCTTGGCTGAGGCAGATCCACAGACAAATGCAGGAGCAGAAACCCACAGCTCCCCAAAGCACCGCTCACTATTTATTGCTGAATTGTTTATGCAGTTATGGCACATAAGGCTTAGCAGAGCACTTATAGCCACTTGAATGTCTTTATAAGTTAAGTAATCAGATGTCATCAGAATGCAAACAAAGGAAACGATGGAAGCTCTCACTAGGAATTTTGTGTTACCTTTCCCTCCCTCTCAAACACTGAGCATCTTGAAAAATACTTGACAAGTTCTGATGTGATACAAAGCTTCTTCCTCCTGGGGATGCCATCAAAAAGATTAAAATCCAAAAGTAACTGTCCAATTTTATCTCTTTTAGATTATTAAAGCTGAGATCTATTTTTGGCCTCAGCTGATTATGTGAAAAGATACTTTCAGGAAGCTTTCAGTGTGAGCTGCTCTATCTAAAATATTCAATAAAAAGTTGCTATTTTTATTTCTCTCAATTCCTTTCTTCACTTACAACAATGGTTTAGCTAGATCTGAATGATCTCCCTGGGAGTCATTCCACATTCACAAGCAGTTCTTCCCCAGCAAGGCTGCCACATGCACTTCGTTTCCTGGACATAACCTCTTTTTCCACCTTTTTCTCCCAGAGCTGCCCATTTTCTGCTCTATGCAGTACAAATCCTATGCAGGTAAGATATTAGTAAGTGTGGCCTAGTAAGTCTCAGATTCCCACTTGGGACAGGACGTTTTGCAAAGAAAGCCAGGTATAGAGGCGGGTTTGACCAGGTACAGCAGGGTGGGTGACAGCAGCATCAGAAGCTGAGTCAGAGGAGCAGTAGCGTAGGGAGGAGATCATGGGGTGTCTGGGAGCAAGGGGGAATTTGGGGCAGAAGGGAGGGTCTGAGATGACATGGTCCCTCACTGCACCCCAAGCACCCTTCTCCCCTGTAGAGAGAGCTACCCTAATGTAGCAACTGCAACTCTTCCTCACCATGGCTAAATACTGAATGGGTTGGGCCACTATCCAAGAGCCACTTCTCACTTCTAAAGCAGGATCTCATGAACAGGTAGCTAACACAGTTCAAAYAAGGTAAGTAACCAAATGCTCATATGTTTGTTCAAAGCTTAGTTGAATCTTCAGCACCTAAAGGGGAGATTAGAAACCTCTAGAAAACCAGGCCTTCCTGAAAATACAATAAAAGGTGAATTTAATTCCCAGTATGATAGTATGATACTTGTTCTCATCTTAAATCAGGAAAGAGGAGAGATGAGGAGGAAGGTAAAAAAGAGAGAGAGAAAAAAAAAATCACATCTTTTTTTTTCTTGGAATAAGTTTCAAAAAGTTTTGCCTCAGGAGTGTTAACACATTTAATCTCCATTTTCTAAATTGAAACAAAATGATTTGTTCAGCTAAACCCCTGGCAGGTACAAATGTCCAGTTCAATGAATGCCTGATGTGAAATTTTATACAGGTGTCTTATAGCCCATCTTCTTCCCTTACTTCAGCCCCCAGGTGAACTGCCAGGGACTGGCATCACCAAAACGCAGCAGTCAGCATCCTGCACTTCAGAGCCAGGGATGGAGCTCTGGTAGACTAAAGGCTCTAACATATCTTCTGAGGAAGAAGCTGCAGCAACTTAAAAACGTTAGTATGACAACTCTGTGCCTCCCCTCTGCCAGAGGTTACTGCTCCATCCCCCAGTGACTGAGACGGGAGCTGCACAGTCCCACTAGCCCTGCCGCTCCATCTTTTATATTCACTGATACTGCAAATTAAATCCCATGTTCCTTTTGGCCATTTTAAGGATAGAAACAGCGTTCTCCAGTAGAGGAACAGTAATAAACTGTGGGGAGATGGTAACTCTTTAAACCACCACCATGTATAGCCAGTGAGGCAAGTTGGAGCCTGCAGAGAGATGGCCAACCAACTTGCCATGGGACATTTCAACTTGTTTTGATTAAGTGAAGTTTTCGATATACTTTGCACTTCCCCATTTCCACATACACACAAAAAAAGTCAAAAAAGTGTTCTGCTTTCTGTAGGAAACAAATCCTCCTCTACAGCATCACAGCTGCTCTGTTTCTGTTCTTGGCGAAAGCACTTGAAATGCAGGGAAAAAAAGAGAATAATAAAAAGGAGGCAGATCAAACCTTCCATCAAGTTCAAGAGCTCAGATTTGCATTAAGGTGAAGTCATTTCTCATTTCCACTTAAATTTGTTCATCCCACATTAAAGCTTACTAAATTATTATACTTTAAATCTTTGAAATCTTTCATATTTTTAGTATTAGAAAGTTAATTCTATTAAACAATGCTTGCCAATATAACAATTTTCCTCCATTTCCTGCTTATCAGAAAGTCTGTGTAATAATCCCAATTTTAAAAATATATCCATCTAGCTAATTTTCACATAAAGCCAAACCCTTCTACCTGTTATCCTCTCTGGCTTCTACTGGCTTGGTCCCTACTGTGTAATAGMTATATTATAGAGAAGAAAATGAAAAGTATAGTTTTCAGAGACTGAGCAGAAGCCTTAGTGGCAAATCACAGAATTTCAGAATTGTTGTTTCCAAAGACATGATGGTAAATAACAGCAAGAATCTTATTGAGGAGGGATTTTTAAAGTCATTATTAGATACTACCATGTAAAGTGAAAGCAAAGACAAAAATTTCCTGATTTTTTTATATAAAGCAAATAAAATGATRATTTCAGTAGATAGAAAATTATTCAGAAGGAACTAGAATTAACRTATTTTGATATTTTCAAAAAATATCACAAGCTGAGACACTTTTCTACCTGATTTTTTTTAATAGTGAAGAAATGAAAATGAACACTTGCTTATTCAAAGCAAATATTTCTTCTTACCTCTAGTACCTCTATGCAGTTGCACATGAAACATTACAATAGATTGTTATAATTCAAACTAGCTTCTCATTAGTGTGCAAATGGTAACTCCAGCACTGAGAACCTCTACAGAGCTATTTAAATGAGAAAAAGCAAGCATTTCTTTATTTCCTTTCACAGGAGCACCTCATTCAAATAGTAAGTAGGGCATGCCCAAAGAGAACTTCCCCAATTACAGAGCATTTTACTTATATCAACAAATTCACACTTGGAAAATAATCCAAGCCTGCCAATGTACAAATTCCGCCTAATGTGATTTATAGAAGCAGTTTTAAAGACACATTTGCATTAGGAAGAAGACAGTATAAGTCTTCTAGTTAAATGCGCTTAGTACATCATTCACTGCAACACTATTTAGTCCACTGAAGAACAGTGTTTTGCTTTACTCTTAGCAGCCATCATTACAAGAGCAGGCATCTGGAATGCAAATACTGATATGCAAATATATACAAAAAAAAAGCACAGGCAAACCATCAATCTGATGATATATTTCCTTAGAGCCAGTCAAAATCTGTTCAAACACTTACTAGTGGATATTTATGTGGCGTCCTCTTCAGATTTAAGTTTGCTCACTAGAATGGTTAGACTTGACCGTGATGAACTTCTGAATGTGGGGAATTATGCGAAAAAAGCTGCTGCAGATTTTACCATTATTGAATTGTGAATGAAAAAAAAAATTACATATACTATAGAAAAGGGAACAAGTTGCTTTGCAATTTATTGAGTGCCTTTCTAAGGCTCACTTAGTTATTCTTCAAGGGTTACCATCTGCACTCCTAGACCATCTACTCAGAATTGAGTAAATAYTGCCACAAGGAACTCTACAATATCATAACTTACCCTGCCTAATATGATGAGGCCCCCTTTAGTAGTAGCTTGAGTTCAGAGGAGTTGTATTTTGAATCTGTGCAACACTTAAAAATTACAAAATAATTAGCATGCAGCAAACATGGACCCTGCCTGTGTTATATGAGTCTAGCAAGAACTTTTCACTAACTCTTCCTCATTTGCTGTTCTGAGGGTGCAGCTGAACCAGGGATCGAACTAACCATTGGATCTCAGTGTGTTTCTCCCTCAGYAACAACTCCAGCCTAATTCAAACACCTGTTGTTTGA
This sequence comes from Rhea americana, assembly GCF_003343005.1. NCBI lineage: Eukaryota > Metazoa > Chordata > Aves > Rheiformes > Rheidae > Rhea > Rhea americana. Next base: position 731,220 of record NW_028186479.1, on the reverse strand, counting down.
CTTTCAAGCCTTAGTTAAATTCCACACCAAGAGAACCCTATTCTCAGAGAAAGTCATAAGGACTCTCGGTCATTCCCCCCCTCCACACTTCCCATACATCTTTACATGATGAAGTCTTTGCCTAGGAGAGGCTGAACTACTGTTACAGATGCACTGCTGCTCAGGAATTACACTCCAAGCTCTCAAAGCAAAAGCCTCCCCCCCCCCAAATACTTGAAATTCCAGACATCACACAAAAATTTGAAAACAGCAAAAGCCTCCATATGCTTTTCAGGGATCAGGGGAGAGTCATCCAAATATCAGGTCCCATAAGTTCTTTCAAGCAATCAGAGATGAAAATTATGTATTTGCTTTGCAGCATTCCAACGTGTATTTTGATGCAGGGTAAATTAATTGTCTCTGCTAATTTACTCCAGTTACTTCACAGCCCTGTTAATTAGGCAACTCTATGCAGTATTATTGTTCTGATTCTCTCAGAATAATGGCTTCCTTTGTTATTATTTTTTTTAACTAATTGAGCATATAGACATATACAGCATGTTGAAAAGTAAATCCAGGCATGCATATGGGAACAAATCCACCCATATTTTATTAAAAGGCAAACTTTAATTCCCAGCCCTCCACCAGCATCATTCCTGCAGGATTCCCAAAGGGGCTGTGAACGCCGCAGACACGCTGGCAGCACCTGCACTTGCAGATACAGCCCAACTTTTGGTGTAACTCAACYTGAAAAAAGAGTCAGATTGCTGAGGTAGCAATCATTCTTCCCTGTCCCTCCAAGTTGGGGGGAAAAGGGGATTTCTTATTTCCACATCCATATCTAGGTRGAAGAGAGGCAGGAGATTTCTGGGAAGTCAAGTATAACAAACATGGCCATAAGGTAGCAGGTAGGAGCTTATCAGGAACCTGGTGTGCTATTAGTTATTAGTTTACCTGAGCTGCCTCCAAAACAGTCTACTTTAACTAGGTACTCATAGTTTTACAGACACTCTCTGTTGTGGTAAGCAAGCTTTAGTGATTTAGCTGTGTCTGTAGTTCAGGCACCACTACATCAGCAGCTTGAGTAAGCATTCTCCGCTTTTACAATATCTGTACAAATAAGCGAGCAAGAAAATACAACAATTCAGGCTCTTACAAACCATATTCCTGCAACAGACAATAACTACAAATCTTTCAGACTTTTATCCCCAAACACTGCAGGAAACGAAGAGATTGCTCATAAATCTTAGCCTCTGTCCTGACCAAAGACAAATAAAGACACAGAGCTACTCAGCACAACCCTGAGCAGCCAATGTCAACTAGCCATCAGGGAAAACTTTAGGCAAAAAATTACTTCCTCCCCTCTCTTTTAACTGAGGAAGCTAGAAAGGAAACAAATTAAAACAGCCCTTGACAGACCTCTAATAGTTTCCCTCTGGATGCTTAGCCAGCTCTCCTCACCTACGAAGAGGCAGTAGAAAAAAGCAGATTCCCTACCCGATTCACAGGCCACATTCAGAGCAGCAACCCACAGCTGAGTAGGTCACTCTAGAAGTTGACTTCCTCCCAACAGCTGATCTAAACAAAGGCAAGGACGAGTCCTCATTAAGCAGACTGGGCTAACTGCTGCTTCAGCAGGCAYGGACTGGCGAGCATTTTGGCAGATAAACTTCTGTATGGGCAAAAGCAGCCGTTGTGCAAAATGGAAGTCTATYGTGTACCAAAGATTAGAACAAAGTTGAGGTGAATTGAATTAAAGAGTAATGACTRGAAAAGAAATGTCTTCTAGCAACCAAAGTTCAGCTATTTAGGTATATTTCTTCTCTACTAATTCAGGCAAATTTGCATAGGCTTAATCCATCTGGACCCAAGTAATGAAAAACACCAATGTGAGTACAGAAAATGCTTACTCTCTCTCTATATATGTATATATATATAAATATTTCTTGGGTGCTAGCACATTGGCTTATGTGTCTCCATGTAAGGAGTCTGCAAAATAAGCTAGGGAGAGGATGATCTTTGCTGCAGGCAAAGCTGGCAGTCTCTTAGGGAGTCAGTGCACTCAGGGGAAGAAGCRGTGCCACACTGAGGGGAAGATTAGCCAGGGCAACTCTACACAGAATATTTTCAAAAGTGCAGYGCAAAGGCTTAGAGGATATTCAGCAAAAATTCCATCTTTCTAACTTTGTAGAGAAAAGTARAAGAGGAGTTTGTGCTGCTTGAGTCCTCCTTACCCTTTCCCTCCTCTCTTGGCCAYGACTCCTTCCTTTTTATCCCTGTTTCTGGCCTAGTGGTTCATTACCAGTAGAGAGTGATTTTCCAACAGTCTGCCCATCTTACTGGTGTCCTGTGTCCAGAATATTTCATTTTAGTTGCTTTTGGCAYGTGCAGAATTAGATATTCTGGACTAATATTGGGAGGGCAATGCTGAGATGGGACKTGTCTGCCTCCCTCACTTTACACATATGTAAAATGAGATGTAATACAAAGCCACAACTGCCCTTCATTCCAGCTGAGCAGAGAAACGAAAGTGCCTGGAGTCTTGGAGATTATGGAATTTTTTTTAAAAAAAAAAACAGAAATTGGAGAAAATTAAAATCTTTATTGAAAGGCTGCTCTTTAGCCTGAAGTGTGAAAGGTACTTCTTGCCATTTGATAAACTTCAAAAATTCAGGAGAAAAATAAAGTAAAGGACCGCAGAAATGTCAACATTCTTGACTAAGAAACAAAATAGGAGCAATCTGAAAATCAAAAACAAAAGTTTTACTGTGGATAAGAAACAGGTGCACATTTCTAGAGAAAAGCCTGCAAAACAAATACAGTCTCTCTGTAAATATATAGTTAATGCATAATAATGTAAGGACAAGAGTAAATTTGCCTAATATGTATAGGAATTCTATTACCTAAGAATAGAGCAGGAAAAAAAAARRARRAAAAAAAGGTGGGGGAAGGTATTAAARCTTTGCGGAGATTTTTCCTGGATGGTCACATTTCTGAGTAGCTGACATTTTGTGTACTTAAGCATTTGAGGAAAAACCATTCAAGTATCAAACCAACAGAATACTTTCCTACGAAAACTTTAAGCACTCTGTGCTTATGAAAAACAATCATTCAGTATTTACTGAGTGTGAGTCTCTGCAAATCCTTATGAAAACATAACCTGTGGCCACAGACTAGCAGCACCAGCAGGGCTGTGTCACAAGCAGCGTATCACCGCCACTAGAATAAATCACTCATGAACACCTCAAAGACTGAGGAAGGGTTGAAGGTGAAGAGTGCAAAAAAAGCCTCCTCCAACTCAACAGTGGCTGGTCAGGATTTTGACAGAACATTTTGCGGTATACTTGAATATGTATCTGTGTATGTGGCTATTCACACATGTGTAATGCACTGGAGGTTTGAGAGTTATTATAGGTTACTCATTACTGAAGTGAATAACAAAGGTTTCAAAATTAAACAAGAACATTCAATTGTCAGACTGGAAAACAGACAAAATGAACATTAACCCATATAGGACCTTGTAACTGTCTCCTATGGACCCCTTTTCACTCTCAGCCAAAGCTGCCAYGTGACTGTACCTGCAAGCTTGGGAACAGCAACAAAATCCTCACTGAAGGCTATTGCATGAGAACTCTGTAATACATTTAAGTAGTAGTTTTATACCCATATAGGTATGTATACATATRTATTTACTCACTGAAACACGTTGCATTGTATGTTTGTGCCAAGTTTGCGGTTACCTCTGCTGTGTTATGCCACCACTGCATGCCCCTTCAAGACAAAATGACAAAGCAAGACTTCATCAGGGTTACAAGATTCTGGTGGGCATGGACCACCCTACCCCTCTGTTATGACATGCTCCTTTTCCAGCTAAATTCATACAAAACAATCAAATATAGACAAGAAGAAATGCCTGGAGGGATCTTTTCGACAATAAATACATACAGGACTATAAATATAAATTATATATTTTTACTCCAAACAGATATGTAATTTATAATGCAGAATAGCATACTGCAGTGAACTTTTTGAGCAAAGTGCTTCTTTGGTGCTCTTTTTTCCTGGGAGAGAAAGAAGCCAAGGCTAAGATCTCTGCAGTCCAGCTGCTCAGGGGTGCAATGGGGACAGTGTGGAGCAGCCCAGGAGAGGCTGTTTCTCGGCCCCGTGTTGCCTCGTCCCCACTCCACTTGCCTCAGGACCCCCCAGCGCATCCCTGAGTAACATTTTGAGCAACAYCATCACTCTGAAAGGAGAGGCATCCCTTCTTTGACCGTCTCAAGACTGTATCATTTCTTTTGTCTGAAAACTACACTTCTGTGGCTTTTGCAGATAATTTACTACCTTCTGCTTCAGTCTTTTGTTTCCGAGGATGAGTTGGAGACAGGTGATAATAGTCACAAAGATTAAAATGATCTGAGGATTTAAGGTCTGAATATTACTATGAAATTTTGTTTATACAAGTATTTCCCACACAACTGCTGAAGGATTATCATTGCGGTCATCTGCAGCTAGTTGTGCACATTTGTTATTAAAACCAATGGGGCTTTTAGTCATTTCAGAGGTAGAATTCCACAAAACACATTCACCTTTTCTTACTGTTTTACCTTTCTAGGGATGTGTGTTGTATATCCATGAAGATTCTCCCTTGAGTCCAGAAAGATTCTCACAGGTATTTCTGGCAGCTGGGTTGCGTAAGCCAAAATCTCAACGTGAACAGATTTGACACTCCTCCTTTTTTGTTTGCTTGATGAAAACCTTGGTAGATCCAGACCCCACTTTAAGGTTATAAAACTGTAATAAAGTTTTAATAATACAYTGGATCAGAAAATTTATTATATGCCAAACAGAACTGAATAGTCTGCTGTATCAAATAAATTCCAATTAAAGAGATTTGGATAAATACCCAAATGAAAAATAGAGTTAGGCTTAACTGCCTTTATGCTGCAGATGTTTTAATGCTTTAAAATAACCAATGAAATATTTGAGAAAAAAAAAATCCTGCAGACATCTCATCCTTTCTTCTTTGTTGAGAGAGAGACAGGATATTTATCTGGGCAGCAGGATTAATAATTCAGTTCTGCAGGGCAAGTCTTCTGTGGAGAGCATTGCTGACCATTCATACCATCTCTGCTAATGTAGAAATTCRGTTCCCACTGAGTCAGTGAGGGCCTTTCAGTTTATTTAGTTGTGCACTGGGTCAACTCTATCAGTGCCCACTGGAAAGAGAAATAAGTTGAAGACTTTGGCCTAACTTTAGCACCTGGAGGCACAATCCCTTTCAAGACAACACTGATGCTTACGCTCTGTTGGAGGTGCTCCCTCCCAAGCAGAGGGTTCAGCCACTGCTCAGAGAGCTCAGATTCTCTAGAGCATGATTATTTCAGCCCATGAAACTCACTGCAGTGTCAGAATTTATGGTAGTTCCCCATATTTATGATCTCCTGCTCTATAGCAACCTTGGTAAAGTCACTGCATCAGTATGTGAATAAGTCATTTTATAATTACTCTGTCTTTAGTTTAGAAAGTAAAGTTCCTCATTATGCACTAATCAGACTTCTAATCCCTCAGCCCTCCCTTCTCTCCCCTCCTTAGGGAAGCCACACAGACTTATCAAATATGCCACCTTCTTTTTTTTAATGTGCTCATAAAAAGTCATCAGATAAGAGGCACTCTGGCATTAGAAAAATGATTAAACTATTTACTGTGAATATATTCACAAATGAAGATACTATTAATTTGACAAAATCTGTATTAAAAGATCTATTTTAGAATGATAAAGCCTCATTTCTGGCTATTTTAAGATCCAGGCGTTATTCATTAAATCATAAATTTGAGTTCACATTACTTCTCTAGCATATAATAAATAGAAAAATTCGTATTTCCTGAAGAMCATGAGAACAGCCATGATGGGTGGAATTAGAGGTATCCTCTCTGCAGCACTGGAGAGGGTGTATGATCCCTAACGTACCATCCAGCTTTTGAYAAACCGTAGTTTAGGATCTTGGTAAGCTGGGAACTCTATCTACATCAGCCGCTGATGACTGAAAGTAGAAGAAAAGCACAAATTGTTGCACCAGTGTAGGCCATCCATTCAWATTAGCTTTAGTCTGTAGCCAGCAACTGATGCTACCAATGAGGCACATAAAACCCAGATTCAGGCCAGCGATAGAAGTGGCTTATCTTTCTAAGCACTCAGAAAAATATTTCAGTGTGTGCATAAGTCTATCTCTCCTGATGGTTGCATGTCATCATATGTTGAATGAGGCATATGCAAAGTGCTGTTCTGAAAGGGATGTCATTTAAACCAAGGCCTGAAATGATTTTTCACTCTCTGATTAAACTCTGTAATTTTCCGGATTTTTTTTTTTTTTTAATGTTCAGGTAAATGTAAACACATTCTCTTCAGATATGTGTAGACATTTATCCTAAAATTGGTGATTACACAGGAATCGTTCTTTGGATTTGCACCTTTTAATTTAACTGGATAACATTTAGATATKCCTGCATTTTCTGGAGGGTGAATAGAAATGGAAACATGTCCTCTATTGTTTGGTGATTTGCATACTAGAGAAATTGTTTCCTTTTCCTTTAATCTCTCCTAGAGAGATTCAGCCTTTTCTTCCTCTTTTTCTAAGGAAGTTTTCCACGCCACTAACTATGCTTGTTGTCCTTCTCTGATGTCTTTATTTTTAGAGAAGTTCCTTGAGTCACAGCAGTAGAACTGTACATGTTGTTCTAGATGAGGATACCAGTGACATGCCAAAGATTTAGGTGATGGCCTTCTAATAATTTCAGTATTATTTGTCATCTTATTCCTCTTAATCATTCTAACATTTTGCTTACTTGTGTCTATTTATTTATTTTTTTCTTTTTTGCTACTGCTGAAAAATATTGAGCGRGGAATCTTTTTCTGAGCTGTTTGGTATTGCACCAAGGTCTTTGCATGAGCTTGTCTAGCAAATTTAGAGCCCGCCATGGACTTCACTATTATTCTTTCTTAAGCTTCTACCTCAAACAGGTGAAGATGGGTTTTTTCCTGCRTGAACAAAGTTCGTATTTCTAGTTTTCAGGAGACAGCACATCTTAAACTTGCCAAAGATCAAAAACTAAATGTCATTCATCCTATATCTAAATCAGTGCAATTTCTGGAATGCAGAGGTTTGGAGAGAGGAGGTGAGAGGAAACATTGTATTGCTGAGTTCTTTTCAATGKTTATATAATTATAGATTTTCTGGTAAAGGATGTTGGAGTGGCTTAACACACATTCTACATGCAAATRGTTGCCAAAAGAATGATTTCCTGACCTCACTTTAGCTGTTGCTGAGTAAAAGAAGTTCATTACAACTTACTCTGCAGTTTTTCTAATTCTTTATCAAGTCCCTTTCTCCAAAAATATGCATACAGAGAATTATGCAAAATATCCAGGATGTCTTCTTAAACTCCTAAAGCAAAACACGTTCCTCGTATGTGCAGCTGTCAACACAGCCTGAGAAGCTGGAAAACCCTTAAAAACATTGATTTTCTGGGACTTTCTGCTACTCTGCCTTACGATCATACAAGTTTTACCTTCGCTATATGAAATGACAGAAAAGATGGTCTGCTTTCATTGAAACAATGCTAAGTTCTTCAGGGCAAAATAATCACTCTGGATTTCCCCATGGACTATTCAGGATAGTAAAGCCTCGGTTTTACCCAGGAAAAAGTCCTGCAATGGTTTGGGTTCACTTTATCCTCTGATCATCTTAACCAGTCAGACGTGAGAAGAGAAATAAGGTTTAGCTCTGGGGGAAATCAGTGAATCATGGATAATATTTAAGTTTTTCTGGTAAATTATAGTAAGTGTCAGGCAATGTTATACGAGGGAAGAAAGCAAAGGGTGAGAACAATAACTACCATGAAATTCATTGCCCGAAGTGTCAGACAAAGTAATAACTAGGATTCTTTGTACTGGAGAACAGGTAAAATTGGCAACATGTGCAAATGTTTTATGAGAGTTATAAGGTCCAAGTAAAAGTATATTAGACAAATGTAAAACTTAAATGTTTTGACATAGAAAGGTTGTTATGAACTCYGGGTTTTACTGCATCACTTTCAGCCAAGAGGCATATTGAAGCATGGCAGTTCAAAAGCTAAATTCTGTTCAAACACCCCTGAGCAGACAGCACCATGAAATAAAGCAGAGCTGGACAAGGCTGTCTGGGTTGCAGTCATGTATTAAAAGCACGTAGCAAAATGAAATCTTGTCTTGCACCTTTAAAGGCTAAATCATGTAAATTAGCCAGGCTGTGGAGCGTGTACTTGAGGGCAAAACAGGCCAAGCTCTCTTCAGCCTGCTCAGCTGCAAATGTTTTACAATAGCACAGAGCTAGTGACTGTACCAAGGGTCCCATCTCTCAGGTCAGAACTGCCCTAAGCTCTAAAGTCTACAGTGACATCCAGTTTATGYCCCGGCATAACTATGCTCAAGCACTGGCTTGGGTCCCCACTCAAAACACACTGCAGCTGGACCAGACTCACCCATCCTCTCCACAGCTAGGGCTGCCCAGTTGCCAGTTAAACTCTCTTCAGATTTCTACAGCAAACATGGGCAAACTATAAAGAGGTGGGTTAGCTCCCAATTGCAGGGGAGAAGAGAGCTTTAAGAGGTGAGACCGTTAATATGACAGCTCTCATTTCCTGAATAGCAAGAAGTGTGCCTGATTTCTTGGAATAGGAGAGGGACTATACACAGTTTGCATTTTAGAGACTTCTGCTTTCAAACACCTTTTCCTCTAACTGCTGTAGCTGTCTCCAGAAAGAGAGTAGTTACAGATAATGAACATAATGACCTTCAAGATTAAAAAGATGACATGCTTTAATAGGTAGTTGAAAATTTCCATTTGACATGACAAAGTTGTTTTCACTTCAGAAAGCATTTTTGACAAAGTCTCATACTCAAGGTTAATAACAAAATCTGAGGTGTGGAAATCATGAAGTGAATGGAAAGATGGCCTAGAAAATTTAAAACAGAGTTACAGGAAGCACAGGGAAAGGACTGAAAAAGCATCTGCATCTTGCATAAATGATAAAAACATTGAAAGAATGGGTAACAAAGGAAAACAGACACAGCAAAGAAACAGTGAATGATTTCAATCATTCAAAGGCTTAAAACTGACAGCCTTTAATGCTGATGGACAGATATGAAATGAGGATGATAAAAAGAAAGGGATGCTAAGTAGTAATGTTCAGCTTATAAAGAATGAGAAGTGAAAAGGGACAGAAGAGTCAAAATAGTAAAGCCAAAACAATCAAGCAGAGGAACTAATCCTATCTGAGTTCAAACATCTGATGCAAATGGGCTCTGAAAAGAAAGTCAGCAGTGAAAAGGATAGGGAACATCCTAATGAAGAAACAATAAATGCATCTTGCAGCATCATGAAACTGCAGAGTATGCTCCAGTCAGAGCAAAACCATTCCTGGAAATGCATACAGATAGTGGAGGTGCAAAGGAATTTGTTTCTCAGCTGTTCCTTGCCTAAAGCACACCAAGACCCTTATTGCTCTACTCATGCACATGCTGAAGGAGCAGCCTTGGAAACCAGCCTTGGAGATGTAATAATACTGCTGCATTGCACTTGCTTTCACATATTCCTGTACCTGCATGAAATTTGTCACACTGATGATAAGTCTCAGATGTTGTCAGATTTATAACAGTAGGGGTTTGTTGAAGAAGAATTTTCTGAAGGACAGGCATGCCAATATTTTTTTCCTGATTTAGTGTGGCAGAAAGCACCAGAGAAGATTTTTTTTTCCAAAGCTATTTGCAAAAAAATTCAAAACTGAATTTCTGAGTGTTTCTTAACATTCTTTTGAAGACTCATCCCTCCTCCATGGCCAGATGGAGGTGACTCCAAAAATCAGACTCTTGGAACATTAAGTATCCTCTAATGTGAGCTTATAATTTGCTGTTTCCATGAACATTCCTGCCAGTAGACTCATTTCATTGAATATTCATGGACAGGAAAAAACAAAGGAGTGCAAACAAATGCAAAAATATGCACAGTCTGAGAAACTGGAATGCATTTGTGAGCTGTGCTGAACAAGGAATATGAACATGTTGTGGGGTKAGGGGAAGACATGTCAATGGTATAAAACTGTTATCATATGCCATGTATCACATCTGGTGATGTCTGCAATCACAATTTACTGAAAAAACAGCTGCCTGGCTTGTATAAAGGTTTACTACTGAAAAAGGCTATATTACAGCTCATAACCTGGGAATGTATGGTTTTCCCTATAAATAGCAGTGCAAGACTGTCTGTRAATTTGGGCATTATTCTGATTCAGAATCAGATAAATTTTAGCCTGATAAAATGATGATTAAATAACAAGCTTTAGCTCTGTCAAGCAATCAGAAATGCATCTTCTTAGAGCAGGAGCAGACATCACTGCTCCCTTTCTAGCCTGGTGGGTTAAGCCAAAAGTTCCAAAGAATTACTCTGACTTTGATTTTAACTGTAAACATAAACCGTGATAGAGAACTGGAGCTTAATTATTGGCCTCCTCACTCAGGAGCTGAGCAGCAATCCTGCTGYTCTGAGAGCACTGGACTCTCGGAGAAATGACTCAATGAAGCTGGGGCTGTCCTGCCAGTCAGGTTCTCCCCAGCCTGAAAATCAGCACCCAGTGCTTAAATTTAGGTTTGGACTCTGTTTGTTAAATCTGTGAAAAGGTCAGTTGCAGCCAAGAAGCCTTCCTCAATGACTTCATTAAAATTGCATGATTTATAAAAGAAAAACTTTGTTAAACTATTTTTACTCTAATCTGTGCCTTCCAAAATAAATTGTGGATTAGCATATAGTGGTCATTTGCTATGAGGAACCCTGGCATTSTCTTTCAGATGTGAAAGTTGAGGGTCTTTACTGCTTAGAGCAAATTAACTGGAGCCAGAAGTACTTTAATTAACTCTTTTCTTGCTGTTGCTGTGTTCAGAATTTTTCCATTTCACTAAGGTTAATTAAAAAAMCCATGAATTTTCAAATGGAGAGTAAATGCTGTTGTTTGGCACTCTACAGGGTTACTCATTTCTGTAACTAGGAAAAGGGCRGAACACTAAGTCATCCAGTGAGAAGACTGCGCTCTGGTCACGACAACAGAAACCCAAGCCACAGCAAGCCATGCTTAACTTGGGCTAGATTTTGGGGAGAGGCAAGCTGGGGAGAACCACATTTGTTTCACTGTTCTGAAATTTACTTACAAGCAGCTGACAAAGGTTTACCCCTAAATAAAAACTCTGATATTTTACTTCTTAATTTCCCTAGTTATTTACTGGAACAGAAGCCCAGAAGTGAAATATTAATATCATTTAAAATCAGAGCAGGAGGGACAATGTGCAAGTAACATTTTCTCAGGCACACGCACATCATAAGGAATGTATTGATTCCTTCCCACAAGTTAAGGTCAGCAAATATACACTGTTTTTTGCAATTAGCTTCCATTTCAATACACTAGCAGTGATCCCAGTGTAACTACAGATTCCATTATGCACTGACATCAAACAAAAAAGCTCTAGCTATACATCCTACACTACTTTTAATTTATCTTTCCTGGCAAGACTAAAATTAAGTCATTTTCACATGTTGACTAATTTCAAATCTACTGATTACCTTCCCCAGGACTCAGCTTCTTTACAGGCTACTAACCATGCTGTACTACAGGGGCAAATGGTAAAGAAATCCATTTTATAATCTAGCAGTAGAACATAGAAAAACTACATGAGGYTGATAGACTTTATTATAAATTAAAAGAATTTGTGGGAAAAGCACCCCTGAAAGTAAATTGTTATAGCTCTACCAGCTCCTGGAAATACCCTATATTCCTGGCAGCTCTTTGGAGCTCTTTCTTGTTCCATAATACTACCTGCATGCCTGCTAACTTTGGCCTCCAAAAGGCACTTTTTTTTTCTCCTGACCTTTGTGCAACCAGCTCTCAAGCCAGCTTTTCCATTTAAGAAGATGTCCCTCTTCTCCCACTTCTGACTTTGGGAGAAAATACATTGTAGTGCTGGTCACTGCTAAAGCATTTCAACATCCTGATTTAAGGATTGCTACTCCCATAGTGAGGGAAGGTTTTCTTGCATTGGCTTGCAAAGTCTCAGCTTTATAACTGAGAAGTGTAAGGATAAACTCATATCTAGACTTGCTATGATGAAATACCTATTCAAAAGATAAAATAGCAAATGCATTATAAAGATTTTTACGAGAAAGGAATTTCCTTACCTGCCCCAACATTTCACTGAGTTTCTGAGGTCAGTCAGTTAGCCAGAGGAGCATAAGGGCTGGATAGCTTCTCTTCTTTAACTTAGGATGCCATGACCTCTTCCCCCTCTGCTCTTTCCTTTTCTGTTTACCTGCCTGTCTTTCCCTGTGATTTGGYGCTGAGATACAAGAAGACTCAGAGGACCGCAGAATGTTTCTTTCTCCCCATGCCCTGTTATTTTCTCTTGTGTACTTTTATTCCTATAGACTTCAAGGGGCCTCCTCTGGCTTATAGCTACCCTAAGGCACAGTGGTGCAGCTTTATGAATTGCTTTTCATGAGAAGTAGTAGCGGTACGTCTGGAATGGTCGTGTTCAGACTATTACGTTACTTGCTTATGGTCTGCTCTGACAAGCGAACATAATAAAAAAATGATTTGAGGATGGGGCACAAGCCCTACCTTACATCTTATTAGATTTTGGGGAATCATTTCACAGAAAATTTTTATGCTCTGATGACTCACTTCATGGGAGAAATAGAAAAAGTGTCCCTTGCATTACCTTCCCAGGCATTTCATGCTTATTCAAAGATGGACAGCAGACTGTTAAATTCTTCTTGTYCAGTATGGGAGGGGATTCTTTACCRTATCCCAGCATTGTGCAGTCTTTGACCTATAASAGGCAGAAAAGAGATAATATTAGAGACATGAACTTTTCACAGTGATTTTCCACAATTTATATTCATGCTCACATGTTTCYGCAGAGAATATGAGCATCAATCTGAGCTCATGTGAGCAATTTCTCCAGTGCCATTCTCTGTGCAGGTAATGTGGGAGCTATGAAGACAGTAGGTAGATGTCTTTTACCAGCCAGTCACCCTTGTCTGGGTAGCTTTTTCTCTCTTCATTCTTGCCATACATAGTTATTATTTCACCACTGTCTTCTTTACTTGAAGAAGATGCRTGTATGTAAATATATATATTTATGCATACATGTACACACAAAGAGATCATACACACTTATTGCAGAACACGTCCAGCTGAGCATTCAAGTTCAATAATCTAAATTAATGCTTTATATAATAAAGCTTAGCCTTACTTACTATTTCAAAAAAAAACCAAATTACTTATTTTATTAACAAAGATCTGTCTTCTGAGAATATATTTAAATTTCTGAAATGTCTTTCTAGAATGTTAATTTTTGTCACGATTAAGGGCTTAAAACTGAAATTTCAGTTCCATCKCTATCAAAAATAGCCACTCTCTCCGTGAAGAGGCTCATGTATCCTGTCCCAGTGTGTGATCATACACAAATAAGCCACAGCTTGACCTAGAGTGTGTACTTCCAGTCTGAAGTGCCCTGATTTCCAAACCAAGTACTTTCGGATGACTACGAGTTGTGATCCCATCAGCACGTGGGCCACATGAACACTGCATCCTCAAGGTGAGCCAAGAAAATTACATAGTGATTGAAAGAGTGGAAGTATGCAATGTCAGAGTAGAAATAAATCACCATTTAACGATACTGCGGGTGATCACCAAAGGCTGTGGTGGCTTCTCCATAAGAGGAAGTTTTAATCCAGACATATTTTTTTCTACAAGACATGCCGTTTCACTCAAAGCAGTAACTGTCAGAGATCTAACAGTTGTGCATTAGGTCATTGCGTTATGTAGGAGGCAGAAAGGAGGCACAAAAGTTCCTCTTACCTCCAGGTATAATACAGGGGATTGTAGGCTGCTTCTGCTGCTACACAAACCAAAAAGAGTTAATTTGTGGGGTGGACTGGGGAGCTTAGAAAGAACAGTGGGATCTCTCAGGAAACCTGGAAACAAATCCTACCTAGTCAGGCAGAAATCCTCTGGGACCTCCTGCAGCCAGCCTGGCGTGCTATCTGGACACAYTACAACTTTAAAAGCTCTCCACTCTGCTACTTCCACTACCATAGTGTACATGGGCCACAGCAGCTAAACACCTACTCCTCTTCTCTAATGCTACCAGCTGACCACTAACTGGTATTACACTAATTAGTAATGCAGTACAAAAGCAAACTCTGCATAAAACATGCATATTTGTCATTTATTCCTGTATCCAGGATTTGGCTTCTAGTTTGATTTCAACGAAATGCATTTTCCAGCTAGGCAGAATTCCATCAAATATTGCAATTAATAYCTTTCACATAACTCAAGAATCATGACCTACTGATGTCATTGGATAATTTCTCACTGACATCAATGAGATCATAATTTCCTCTTCCACCAGTGATGTAATCTGGTAAAAAGCACAAATGCATTCAGTAAAATTGAAAAGGAAAAATTTTCTCCACATCCAAATGCTACATACTTCCATCATCCTCAAGGCCACAGAGGTTGAAACTTTGCATATTTACTTTCATTGTAACCTGTGCATTTCTAAATGAATGAGCACAAATCCATTTCTTATCTGGAGTAAAAAAGAACATGATTCTGTTTGTGAAGACGTTATACACCGTATCATGTCTCAGTGCATGAGACTTCTTCCACATGCATGAAGTTCCACCCAGTTTTGGCAACATATCCTGGGACAAAAGACCTATGAAAAGGTAAATTTCAATTGGCTGCTCCATAATTCTGACATGGCCTTTTAAAGGGGATATCTCCAAATTGCTATGCTCAGTTGCTGAAAACGGCACGTATAGCTGTCAATACCCTTGGGGTAGGAGAGCCTGAACATAAAAGGAAATCGGCAAACCAGTAAGCACCTTGCCCTTGTCTGTCCTCCCTTGGGAGAATTAGGCTAAGGTATTCTGATACATAGAGGAGGTTATTGGAGCCATTAATGGCTCTGTTAGAGTTCTCTGCCTCATATTATGCCTCAGCAGGCCACATCAAATCACTGGCACGGAAATACTTCTGCTGAGGATCACTCTGAAATAAGCCAGGCATCACTGCACCATTAGCACACAAGTCAACGCACAGCTGCTTTCACAAGAAATTGTCGCAAAATATGCATTTATGGTGTAACTAAACAATCTACCAAGAAGGGGAGCATTGAAGAAATATCATTCTAGTTTTTCAGTTTCAACTTTATTGGTGCTTCAAAAATCATACATTACAATAAACTAGGCACAAAAGCAATTGGCTAATTATAGTTCAAAGACACACAACTGTAAAACTCATTATCTTTTGAAGGAAGAGTGTATTAAGTGTATTAGCTGTTCAACAGTTGATATAAAAGTTGGTAGAAGCAGCAGCATAGGAGGGATATGCAGGACAGACATGGAGTTAGGGCCATCCATAGAGTTAAGCCAAGAAGCAAGATACCTCTCCTTGAGAAAACCAAGCAATTTCCTGTTATTGCCAGTGACAAATCACCAGTAACATAACAGCAACATTTTTATAGTAGAACTAGATCTAGGTTTTAGTCAACAGATGTGCAGCCCAAAGCCATTCTTAGCAAATAAAATTCTGCTTTAAAATAACTACTGTTTTTTAAAATGCCTGAAAGTCTAAACTGGTGTAGTTTGTATCATCCACACTGTATCAGTCACATGATTCTTATCTGTAGGTATACAAAAATATATTCCCTATGACAAATAAATCATCTGCCTTGTAACATTAGACCAAATTTTTCAGAAACGACTAGTTACTTTTTAGTTCCAAGCTCCTGATACCTCAAAAAATCATGATTTTCAGAGATGTAGATACTTAAACTACAGTAGAACGACAGGTTCCTCTAAGGCATCTTAAAAGAGCACCTCATACCAAGAGTCTTAAAACTTTAGATTTAAATTTATGAAATTCATGAAAAGTCCAGACACAGGGCCTTCAATTGCCCCTTCATTAGTAGAACAGTTATTCTATAAGCAACTGCTGAACAGATTTWGCCGCTGTACATTTCTAATAAGCATCCAGATTGACCTGACAGGCCAGCTCTAAGGATCAGGGGATCATTTGACCTTCACACTCTTAATTCATGGCTTCTAGCTACAGCTGCAGGAGAAAGAATATTTAAGTTCTAAAGTTGATGTTGGTAGTAACATATAATTATTTCTTTTCAGGTCTCTATTTCCAGTAYGGTCTAATGATCATATCGTGTCAAAAAGTTTCTTCCATAGGCAGCAAGTAAGAGCATTTACTTGAGCAACTTAATCATATTTTATTTAACTGAAATATATTGTGTTTAAATTAAATTAAATGCATTACCAAAAAAAACCCAAAAAACAGAACAAATGTGCACTACTTTTCTCTTCTAGAAGGATACTTATAACTAGATATTGGCCTTTTATGCTATATATTTCAACTCTTTCTTCATTATTATCTTGGGCTCCAATCTGGCAATCTGGCTCCTTCTGAAAGCACTTCTAGTCTTTCAGTGGAATTGAGCTGAACTCTGATTTATGGGTAGGCAGAAAAAAATGCAGCTTTCTAAACATTATTTCAGGCTTCACATTTATATGAAATAATAGCCTGCTGCTTTTGGAATACTCACTTCAGACACCAATTTTATTATAAAAGATAGATTTTTCTCTAGAAATAGATCATATAATTCAATGGTTTTCTTCTCTCAACTTTTGAATATTTTTTATTAATTGGAATATTTTTGGATATGAGAACATCCATAAAGTCTACATCTCCATCTCCTCCATCAATTTGTGATGTAATAGATCACAATAGATGTAATAGCAGTGTCAAATCAAGAATCCGTAATTTCAGAACTGTTGGAAAAACTCCTCTCTGATCCTGAGTCAATAAGCTCAGTAGGCTAAAACTGTGTGTTTTATTGCAGATGTAGAAAATCTTCAAAACCGAAAGGCTGTTTGGAGCTTAGCTCATCTCAGATGTAATATTTGACTCTTCTTGATTACTTAGTCAAGGTATTTAAGTCAGAATTTCAAAGGTGAATATCAGAGTTCAACTCTGATTCCCAGTTTAAAGTTCAAAGGGCGAAGAACTCACCRGCTTTTATACCTATAATAATTATTTTAAAGATGAAGTCTTACAGATAAAATACTGATGACAACCTCTCTTGCAAGTGTTTTAATCTTCTTTTTCAAGTGTGTCCATGCAGTCTGTAGAATAACTTATTTTACTAGGGAAATAGTAGGCATATTCATTCCTTAATTGTTTTTCTATTTGGTCCTCCTTTTTTTTTTTTTTTTTTTTTCTTTTTTTTTTTTTTTTTTTCCTTCATTATAATTAATCCTCGGAACTCTCTCTCTAACATACTTCGAAAATGAGCTTCTTATCCATGATGCATGCTACCAGTGTGCTGAAAAATGAGAAGAGGAATAAAAGAAATTCACATTGAGGCTCATCTGCCTAAAATTCATGATGCTGCATTTAGTAGCACCCACCTTCTGTATTGTCAGAGGTGCAAGGGTCTGTCAAAGATGGTGTAATACAGGGACGCATTGCTTAAGCATCTTTCACATAAAACACAGATAGTGTGCAATGCACGTTGTACCAGAAGAATTTTTTAGAAGCTTAAAAGAAYGCTGTTAAGGTGAGCAGCCTTATGATCTACACTGACAGCTTTATGGAAGGATTTACTTTCCAGATTGCAGCACATAATTTAACATACTAAACTATTGTCTCCAGCACAAGGAAAATGTTTCCTCTTTAAAGAAAAGCTACAATAATACACATACAGCTTGACTTATTTCTTGTCACATATTTAGCGAGGAGAGGGAAGGGAGGTTCCTCCCCTCCTCACTGCTTTTCTACAAATAAAATATTCTGAGTAACTAATACTTGAGATCAGCCTGCCATCTCCAAATACCTCAGATATTTTTCAGCTTTCTCTATGGAAAGCAATATCTGTGTAGCTTTAGAAAATTGCCAGCTTATTTTTAAAACCAGACTCATGACTCACTGCCTCCTCTTGTGCTTGAATATACGTGATTCTGTGGAAAACATGTCCTGAATAATATTATTCTTGCAGTAAATACTCTACTTAGGAGTAATGGAAGTGATAATCATTAAATTAAAGACTTTGATCAGAAGATCAGTCAGATAAGCCTTTACCGTGCTTTCAAACTCAGGAAAWTTTTGTTGTCAGCCAGGAAACAGTGGCTATGCGGCAGTGTTAGTACTTTCTCTTYGCTACACTCGTCAGGGCTGTATACCTCACTCCCCTGTGTACAATATGGGGGTAAAGGAAGGAAATGTCTCTGAATCGTGGGAAATAAAGACCACGCATTCATTGCTCACTGCCTGGCATGCGTACACCCCCACATTAAAGTGACTGGAATGTCATTTCTAAATGCAAGTACTTTATTCTATTATAAAGTTCCCCACTACCTCATCCTTTTGCCAGCCTTCTRGCAGCTGCCATACTAAAAAATCCTTTTTCCTTCAGGTAAGCCCCCAAGGTCAAAAGTACAYGCACAATACTGTCAATTTTAACAATATGCTATAAAAACAATTTTCTATTTAATAAGAGATAACCTCTGCCACCTTGTTGCCCCATCCCACAATGTACTTAAAACCCACTTAGAAGTATTCACAGCCATTGGCTTYTGTTGCCCACATTGCAACAGTATGTCAAAATCTCACCAGTGTCTTCTCACTCCTGGAACTGGAAAATGCCCTGTTTCTCAGATGGCTGATTATTGGGATTRGATTCACTATTAATGTAGTCATTTATCTCTCTGCTACTAGTAAGTGTATAAAATGATGATGCTTCATTGTCAGGTACTTCCATCCCCACTTGCTACTACCTCTTTCTAAACTGAGGAAAGAAAAAAAAAACATAAAGGCAATACTTCCATCAATTATTTAGTGAAATTTTAATCTAAAATCTGAAGAAGAACATGCATGATCTTTGGTCTCTGCCAAGTCACTGAAAAAGAATATCTGTGTTAATGAATATTAGAATTATCTATTCACCRCTGCTTTGCATGACATCTCTTAAGTGTGAGATTTACTTTCATTCAGTTRTGGTACCAGTACACAAGGGATTAAAGACAGGAGAACTTAAAAGCAGAAACATCAGTCGCTCATCTCCATAAACCTTTGCATCAAAACAAGAGGCAAAAGCAAATATTGTCATACTCCCTATCTAAAAGGTGAATAAAACACTTCCTCAGAATAAGTTTGGCAGAACTCCTGGATTTGGTTCCCCGTATGCCATATATAATACACAGATGTCTCTTTATCACATCAATTCACACGTCTTCATTTGTGAAACAGTTTTATGGCAGTGAAGTGTACAGAGTGCACTTGGACAGGCCTGAAAAACCTTGTGAAATGTTGCCTGAGCRTTTCCTAACTTTGTCAAAGTTGCTCATCCAATAAAGTTTACCCAGGTTTCTTCCTACCCTCAGCAGCTTTAGCAAAGCTATGTTAGCTAATGTAAGAATCTTCCCAAAGAACCAAAATCTATAGCAGAAAAGAAACTGCATCACACAGCCAAAAGCTAACTACCCAAAAAAGGCCGTTTTCCCCCTTCTATCTCTCTCAGTTCTTCTGCTCCGCAAACACACAGGGATGTGATGGTTCCCAAGTTCCAAAGGCGTCACCTGAGGGGGTTTGAGTGTACGAAGGATATAAAATACAAAAAGTTCACTGTATTGCTTTTTATCTGTAAGTAAGAATACATCTTTTTCTCTTACAGAGCCAGAGTCTGCCAGGAATTCTAGATGAACAACCCTGTTTGTATTCCTCCTGCTCATGGGAAGATGGAAACACCAGGCTCCTCATCTCAAGGGAATTTCTTCTAAATCACTCTTTGTAGCACAGGTCCAGCCTACCCTGTGATCCATCTAGACTGCAGGAGGGACTGAAGATGATTCTGAGGAGTTAAGGCCAGAAAGCCTAGGGAAGAAAGGTGTGTTCATGCATGCACAAATGTCCCCATCACCAACAGGCTGCTGCTTCAACGTCTCTCACCATAGTTTCAGGCTGCTGGGACCCTTTTCCTGGCAGCTGGACCTTGAGAAGCTGTTTTCCCAAGGGAAGGCATTAGGAGCTTTCACGACGGTTGCAGGTGTGACTGCAGATTGAAGCAGGCTGCAGGAGGAGAGGGGAAGCAACTGCTTCTGTTCAGCCCAGTCTTGGCACCACAGGCCAGAGAGGACCTGCGGCAGGCAGCACTCCATATGTGAGGGCAACCCTTGAGGAACTGGATGTCCTCCAGCATGCCAGTTGTTTTGACATTATAGCTGCATTTAGACACAACCCTGGCTTCTTAGAACTCCCTCCAGAGCTTAAGTCCTGGTTAAAATAAAAGTGGAAAACTAACTCTGAGACAGTATTTGGGGAGATAAAAAAGAAAATAGCCTCCTATAGACTCACAGGACATATGACTCTGCTGAATTTTACTGTGCTCCCGAAAACCAAATGGCAACTACAGGCCTGACCTGCAAATGCCTTTTGATGAATTTTGCCTACTGATGCCAAGTTCTGACTGTAACAAATAATTCATGCAGAGGGAAAGTAGGAGGCCATTTCTCTGCAAATTTATAAGCATTATTGTGTCTTTATTTTTTTATGTCATGTTTCATTTGGAGAGATGCAAAAAAGTGAAAATTCTAGTGCAGTAGCAAAGATTATCACTTTAAAATGACAATAAAAGGAGGCAAATCACCTTGAAATCATTTGGGATACTCACATGAATATTTCAGGACTTGGTTTATCATGCCTTGGTTTTTCATGCCTGTGCCATATGAGATTCAGAATAAGAGAGTTTCTTGTGGTTACCCCTACACTACTACTACTAGACCAAAAGACTTTTGGACAGCTTTGATACTGGTTTCATTTAGAAACATCATTACAGAAAATGTCAACAAGTAAAATCAAAAATGCCTTCTTATAAAAAAAGCTACTCACAGAAATAAAACCAACATAGCTGAGGCTCTGGTTTACCTAGTCGCTAGACCTAAATTCTCACTTGAGGTGCTATAATAAGGCACCTTCAAATATATTTTGAGGTGAAAATTTTTGCTGAATTAAATATAAAAATGAATAATACTATTGCTACAACATCTCCTGTGTTCTTTTAATTTAAAATTATTTTAAATTATTTTATACAGCTCCTACATTATTCTTGAAGTATTGTGAAATTTTATATCATGTTATGGAATTTGTCAGAGAAAAAGTGTTAATTTTTAGAGCTTGGCTGAGGAGAACTGGAACTTTCAACGTTTATGGGTATAGGAGGCAGTTTAGGTCTATGGAATTATGTATATTACATTAGCTTTTAAAACAGTGAGTTCTGGAATTATTTGGCATAGAAATTAACATTATTATATTTCAGAACTAACCTCTCCTCTGCCGATGACTGGAGCAATTTGTCCCTTCCTCAGCACTGCTGGCTTAGGCTATGTTCCTTGGAAAAGTTACGCTCTTGCTCGACTTGGTCCTTGATTTAAGATATTCACCTGCTTAGTTAAACATGTGCAGAAGCCTTAGCACGGTCGCACAGATGACAGTCCTGGTTTGCACACCCTGCACTTCTGTTAGTGCCTCTTAGGGCTAGGAACTGCGTGCAAGGGAAACTTGAGCAAAGGTCTGCAGTAAAGGTCCACGGCAAGACACAGATCTGGAGGCAGAGTCCTTGCCACTGGGAACACACGCCAAGGAAGAGTCAAGGGTGGTGTTTATAAATGTTTAGACTTCAGCATATAAAATCAAAATTCAGAACACCCAGTCAGTATTCCTATCAGTAGGATAATAATTATCCCACTTGTTAGGTGTTTTTAGTTAAAAATGTTACTGTGTCAGGAGAGCAGAAATTTCTACCACACGTGAGTCAGAGAGTCTTTAAATGGGTTTGATTCTATTAACTCTACTATCATTTGTTTTACATAAAATAAACAAAGGAAAATAATTACTTTTTGCTGATGGGCCAATTATGTAACTATTTCTGTCCAGTGCTTGCTGAATGACACAAAACAGCAATAAGAATTTAGTGCAGTAATAAGAAATTTGCCATTTGAAATCATTTCAGCTTCAGTTTTCAGCAACAGATACCCTGTCATCCCTGTCTGGCGCTGAAGAGGAATTATTTTCCTATCTGTCTAGAGGTTTGCAAGCTGAGCATGGCTATTTTGCTGTCTGGTACATCAAAGCTCCAGGCTAGCAGATAGTACTTATAAATGTACAGTGCACTGGGGATTGCCGGAGCAAATATGATATGTCTCTCTATCACTCTTTGTGCTCTTTGACTGACTTCCAGGGCTCAGGATTGCTGCAGAGGGAGCTTACTCCATGCCCTCTTTCGGCCCTTTCCGWTGCAGCATTGACTGAGCTATAAAGGGGCAGCTTGTCTGTAGCCACCATTATACTGGGCAATAAAGGAGTCCGACCTGGGGGGTCCTCAGATCCTCAGAGGTTCAAAGGATGCCTTTCTCCATTAAGTGGGACCAGAAAAAAAATCCCAGTTGCAAGAACTTGTTTCTATCAGACACTCACAAGTGGAAACAATTGCTTGTAAGTGGGGAAAGAACCAACAATGCCAGGAAAAAAAGGATGCGCTTTCTGCACCTGCCTTAAATTTTGTCTTTTCTCTTTTATTTTGATTGGTTTTGTTTCTTAATAATCATACTTACACATGTTAAATAGAATAGATTTCACAATATTCCACACAGGATATTCAAATATCTCAAGAGATTTTTATCTCTGATCCTCTTCTAATAATCCAGAGAAAGAGAGTCTAGGAAGCACCTTGTGACACAGGAATCGCGGATGCCCTCCCTGTGGGATCCAACTTCTCCCGTGTCCCTGACTTGTGTGGTATACTGGATGAGAGAAGGCTACAGTAAGCACAGGAATTGCCATGATCAGTGACTACCCACCCACTCTTAGCCTTCTGATACTGGTCAGCACTCTTCAGTAAGAGGAAGAGCTTACTGCTGATAGCTAGCACTCAAATACCTGAACACCAGGGAAAGTTCCTTTCAGTGCATATACTAGCTCATATCTGGAAGAGTGAAAGTTTTTATAGCATTTCCAGAAGTCTTGACTCTATATTCTAAAGCACAAAGTGACCTTGAAATGCTGCATTTATCTTTCTTTTCTGTCTTTATCAGTTGCCAGCCTGTTCTGCTTGAATTCATAAAAATGTAAAATTCCATGAGGTAAGGCCACTTCTTAGATGGAAGAGCTTGGAAATTGCAGAGGTAACATGGCTAACAGTGCTATTACTTTTCTCCTTTTGAACAGCTTGTATGATTTATGGCAGGCAATCAGTCTCATATATTAAACAACTCTTAAGAGCAAGAGAAAAATAAATTCAAGTGAGAGAACAATAAGTACAGTCAACACATGTAGTGTCTGGGCTGATATCAATATGGGAATTTTACTTTCACATCTTTTTCTGTTTGGTCTATATAGCCTTAGTGATATGTTGCCTAGGATTTGCATACATAACAACAGCTAAATTAACCCTTTTGCTTCCATGAGTTTACTTCCATAAGTTTGGATTAGCATTATGCATTTAATGCTCAATGGAGGCTAAGAAGGTTAAGTTATAGCCTCAACATAGGAGAGAGTTCATTTTCTCAGTAACACTAATGGTTTAATCATTCCTATTATTCCCTGAGCTCCTTTATATCCTTTGAACTTTCCTTAGCCCAGATTTAGTACTTTCCTCTGATCTAGTTTATTTATATCCTGCATATACTTCTAAGCAGATCTTCTACTGTACTAGAACTCCAGGGAACATATTTCATGCAGCATTACAGTCCCAATATTGGAAATATATTGTTCTGAATGATACAAGAGAGGATTATAATAGGCATAAAAAAATGGAACTTTGAGCACACTTGTAAGAATTCCCATATGGAGAAGCAGATGAATTCAAAAGTGTCAAGCCTTACGAATGAAATATGACAGTGATATATAATCTTAGGAACAGGGATTTGACCCTAATATGTTATGTCAACCACCCTCCTATAATAAACATGATTGATGTGGGACGTCTACGATACAGATTCTTTCTCGGGAGAATTTATCTTTCTGCAAAGCTAGGAAATAAAAGAATTGCGGGAAAACACCAGGAGTGGGAGTCATCTCACTTAAATTTAGCCGACTAGAAGTTAGGCACCTAATCTAAGCAAATTGTCTAGTCTCTGTCTTTGGCAACAGCGAGCATTAGACACTTCTAAAGAGTAACTCTKCTCATTCTAAACAGGAGTCTGAGACAGGTAGAATCAGTTATTCTCTGAAAGCACACATTCCGTAGATACAGCTAACTATACACAGAACCTCAGTGATTAGCTCAGGCTAGACTCCTACCATCTAGACAACTAACATTAGATGAGAGGTATCCACTCTGGGAGAGGAGCGCTTGTTATCAGACCTTATCCTCTGCCAGCAGCTGGCAAGCTGGGCTCGCTCGAATATTTGCTGCCTCTGCTCAGCTCGAGCAGCTCAATGCCTAAAGCTTCAAGCCTCTCCAGCAGAGAGTTCCTATGTGTGTGTGAACCTGTGCAAAGCATCCCTTACAAGTTAGATTCACAGTGGAGACAAATGTTTAGCAAGCTAAACACACCCGTAGTTTTTAGCAGAATTGGCTCCTTCTAATTCTTTTCCTGAGCATTTTTTATATTTGTTACAATCTGATTTGCATTTGGAATACAGTACAGAAAAAGATCATAAACACGGTATGCATATGTCAATTTTTCATTATGTCTCCCTGCTTTTCTCAAAAACACTTCATTTGTAACTAACTTTTAGCAAAGGTCTCAGCAAGAGCATCGAGTTGCCCTGGGGAAGCTATGTACAATAATGGCATAAAAGCATTATTGACTATTACTGAGTAGAAGTTTATGACCTTGTAGACTTATTAACATTCTCCCTTCTCATTTTACCAGCTGAGGTTGGTCTAGGCTTCTAATTCTTCCATTTCCAGCCCAGAGCTTTGATTTGGTTCTTTCCCAGAGCATTTACTGTACATGCATATACCTTTGAATTGTAAGTTAGACTAGCTTTTATGCCAGGAATGATGATGGTAAATTGAAGTAACTTTTGTATAACTGCCATGCTCTTGTCCCCAGAAGACAGAGTTCACTATCTTTACAGCATTACAAAAAGGACATTTTGTGCCTGGTAATACAGACAGACATGCAGCAAGCCACAAGCATAGGGTAGATCACCACAGAAGCATGTGCAGCTCAGTTTCCTTTAACAAAACTACGACCATTTACATAGCCATAAGATTCCATTGTTTGGAATTGTTTCAACAACAGATACAATGTAATTCACCACAGTTTGGAAACTTACCATCTCTAACAGCAATCAAGAGAAAAGAACAATATGTTTGATGTTAGTTTCCTTTGTTGTGAATATTTCTAATCAGAACACTCCATCTATACGTAATTTGTTGGAAACTTAATGGAGGACAGCACTGTCATAGAGAAGATGTTTGTAATAACACTAAAGCATTCCTGACTATTATAAATTTGGAATTTCTGAATTTGTGGGTAAATTAACACATTCTGTCCCCTCAACTTTCCCAATAGCTAATAGAGCTTTTTAGCCTTCGTGATTTATGACCACTTTGATTGAATACACCTGACTTGAGTTATGACTCATATCTGAATGATATGGCTTAGCCAGATTCTCCTTTGTCCAACCATTTTAGCTACCTAAAAAGACAGGAAAAGAGAATGGCAAAAACCCACAAAGTGCGAGTTGCACAGTTCTTGCACAAAAAGCACATAAGCTGGCCTGTAACTGGAAGCTGTGTGGTAGTACATCCACCACGCTTGTCTTTCCTGGTAAATTAAACAGCGCCAAGGAATTTTGCTGGGCTCTGAAATTCAGTGGTCCCTACTTGTAGAATGGTTTTTGGCATGATTTTGGCAATAGCCAAGAAACACTCCTCCAAACAATTACTAGACACAGACCAGGAATCAGCACAGGCCAAAGAATGTTTCCAGTGGCCATCCTGCAGCAGCCAACCCACAGATTAAGAGCATTTAATAGTAGAAACATAGGCTATTCTGTACTAATTGGCTTGAGAACAAGAGACTGATCAAGATGTGTTTAACAGTTCATAATTTTTAAAGTTCCTTTCCATACAGTGCAGAAATGGGAGCATAACAATAAGGACAGAGCAGTATTTGGAATTACGTAGGTCTATTAATCCTCAATAGACCAGCAGGTCTCTTCCTCAATATGAAGAGAAGATTTGCTGTATCCCTCTTGCCACCAGCAAGAGAACAGCCTCCAGGGAAGCCATGTTCCAGTACTTTGAACTGCTTACAGGGAAGAAAAGGAAAATCTCATGGATCCAGGAAGAGCTTTCAGGGTATCCCCTATCTCACGCACAGAGCGAGTGAGGTAGGAGTGGGCAATCATTGCAGTGGTGGAAGGAAGACAGGATGGCATCAGGTACTTGGAAATGGACCAGCAGCAACAGTCTGTCTAGTTCCATGTACAGTATCTTCTACTCTGATGCACCAAGGCTGTTGGAGGTACCTCAACTTCTCCCTGGGATCTGTTCAGACAAATTCTTGCTGTTGTTGCTAGGGAGGGAATCATATTTGCTCAATTTGGATGAAAGTGTTATGTGCTGTTAAGCCCAGTGAGTTCCTGAGGTCTCTCTTTCCTTCCTAAAAGACACAGCAGTTTTGGCTAGACGGTATTTTCCTGCTTATTCTCAAAAAAAGCTCATACCTTACAGCGGGAAATAATGGCAGGACTAGCCTTAAACATACACTTGTAAAAAGTTCCTCCTGTCGCTGACAGAGCCAATCTACTTCCTAATAGCCTCAAATGCAAGGAAAACTAACTCAAGTCAAAGAACAGTCTTTTGAATGCATCAATATCGGCACAGAGACAAACTCTGAGTATTCAGCTAATCTATAACCTTTCAAACAACAAAGGCTTTTCAAAAGAAGTGAAAGAGATGCTGTCTGACAGGGTGATAAAAGTTTATCAAATTCATCATCTTGAAGGACTTTGACATGCATTTTGATGACACCACTGATTCAACAGCACTGAATCTCTGATATGATCACCAGTTTTCAACATTTGATATTTTTAAGATAATCCCAAGAGTTATTGCACCCAGTCATTCCTCAGGCTGCATCTGAAGGCAGAGTAGACGTAAATGCAAACATTACATTTTCCTTCTCCTCAAACGATTCCCTATTTCATAGTCCAAAATTCTCCATGTTACAAGGTAAATGACACACACCAACACGATTTGCTTTCAGAAAGCTCTTGGATGTTGACAAGCTCTAGAACAGCCTACTATAAAAACCATTTTAATCTAATGGTCCCAAAGTCAAAGTACTGGAGAAAGACTGTAATCTACTTATGCATACTACTCTAGATAGAGTGCTTTACCTAACCATATTTTATCCACAGACTGTTATCCTCAAGTAACCTGCCACATAGAGTTATGATAGGCAGGATTCCTATCTGACCTTCTTACCTGAGTATTTCTTTAGGTCAATCAACTATCTCCTTTAAAAGATAATATCTGCACAATTGTTTGGGGAGAGTTCTTGAGTCAACAGATGCTAAAATATAAAGAACAGACTTAAGAAAACTTCTTAACTTTACACAAACACATAAATAAATAACTCAAAAGAGTTAAATTAGCCACAATCTTCCATTTGCTGTCTTCTGACACCAGCTTTGCCCTTGCCAGAGTACTTTGATAATAAGCAGCTGGGCTCACATTCAGTGGTTCAGTAAAACAAAGTGTTCCCAAGGTGTTACAATTGCCAGTCCAATCCTCATGAGAAAATGAACAATAACAAACCCACACAACACTAAATAACAAAAAATTTCCCATCACTCTGTTATCTTAGGGAGGCAACTATCTGGCAAACACTGTGGATGCCCCCACTTTTAACAGCAATAGATCTTGTCTGCAGAGATGAAAGAGTAGGATATGTCAACAGGGTCCTGACCTTGTTGAAAGTAACTCATTAGTTCCACCTGACTGTGGTATTGAATTTTAAAGAGGCCACACTAATTTTACCAATGCTGACAGGGCTGACTTTCTATCTGAAATAGCTATGCAGAAAAAACTGACAAGTAAGTCCCAGTGCAGTCATTAAGATAATTTGCAAAGTAAAGGCCCACCAATGGTGATTATATTTAAATATTCTGTGCAAAATAAATTTAAGAGTGACTAGTTCTTTCAATTACCTCCAGTCTGCAAAAACCTTTCAAAATTACTGGTTTTTTTTTCATAAAAGTCAATTTTGTACCTCTTTTCTCCCTAACTTGAGGCTAAGCATGCTGAAATTTTCACGAAGAACTCCTTTTGCAGATTCGTAAGGGCAGTTTATGAAACCAATCTACGGTCTCTTAAATACTATTTCTAATTGTGTATTAACTTATTTTGTCATTGCATGTGTATCCATATCAGTTTCAAGTACATTTGTTTAGCATCTACACATCTCATGAAAAAATGTGTGTGCGTGTGTGCATATACAAGTGTGAGTAGCAGAGGAAGCAAAGGAGATGTATGTTACAAACATTGAACAAGCAAAACGTTAAGTTCAAAATTACAAGAAAATTGAATAGTTTATGAAAATGCAGCCCACTTAATTCAATCAATGATCTAAATCTTGTTTTGATCCATTTTCTGCATCTGTACTTTGTTCAAAGGAACAAATCCCTCTGGGAAGATTTTTAGCAGTCACAGAATAAGAGACAGGATGGGATGTGCATGTTGCAGCAGTGACATAATCCTGGAAAAGGCTCAGCCCTCATAATCAATTGCTCTTGATTCTAAACCCAGTGCTGTTCCCATTGAAACCATTCAGAATAAAGAGCGCTTGGCTTCCTTTCAGGATTTGGCTTTTCCTGCCTGCTTGTGAACTCATTAACGCTAGGGGAATGAAGGGCAACTTAAAAATGTAAGTATGCCAGAGCATAAAAATTTACTTCATACAGTAAACTGAAGAAGAGAAATATTTTTCTTCCTGTTAACATGCTATTTAATGCTCCAGTACATGGATGTTTCACTGGCAATGTAGCAATACCCTTGCATGGTGCAACATCCACTGGCATCCATGGGAACAGGCTCCAGGCCTTGTTATACTTTTTTAAAGGTATGACTAATTCCCTGGGTAGCTCTGAGGGAAAGCACTTTCAGATCTTATGCAGCTAGGAAAGAATCTTAAATTTGGTGCAGAAAGGTGTTGGGATGTGTAAGATTCTTTAGGAAGGGTCAGGACTCTGAAATAGCAAGAAGATCCTACTTTTTCTGCCATTTACCAAAAAATTTCAGCTACTCCCATTGGAAAATTTCAGGGGATTCTCACATTCTGTTTTGCTGGGAGATAAATTTCTATTTATGTTAGTGGTACTTCAGGTTGCTCAGTATGTTAGTGGATTATGAAAAAATTGCTCTGACCACAGTTGGCAGAGTATCAGGGCATTAAAATTAAGAGGAAAATAACTCTTACTCCTTATTATCGAGAGCTAAAGCACTCTACAGATACTCATAGACAACATATCTTTGGCTAATTCATATTACAAACACAAAAAGGGAGTTACAACCAACACTATTTCAGCATGTATACCCTGTCTACCAGTTTCGGCTGCCCTGAGCAAACTAAGTATAATTGGAAGTTAATATACCATGAAAATCTTAATGATATTTGAAATCACAGATAAATGCACTGAAAAGATAACAATGAAATATATCATGGTAAGAAAATATGCATGATAATAGCAGTAATAAGTCACAATTTTTAAACACTGCCTATTAACATCTGCAATCTTTTGCTACCTATTTTGGAAGTAAATGTGTTAGATTCATTTTTAATCTTTGCTCTGCTAATTCATTGTTTCTCAAAGACTTGATATCTCTTCTCTTAAGGAAACACTTACAAAAAAAAGTGTCCTTTGATGCCCTTTAGCTAAATATCATTGTGTGTCTACATCCTCTGCTGCAGTGAGTCCAGTGAAGAATCTATTTCAGGCAACTTTTTTTTGCCAAAATTGTCTTAAAATTTATGATATTTGAATTTAATTGGGAAAATTTAAATCATGCATGAGGAAGGAGTATTTAGAGGTTATGAAGGGCAGAAGAGCCAGTTCAGTATTACTTTCTTCATGAATCTCTGCCTCAGAGCAAAAGCATTATTTTTGCTATAAGTTCTAAATGACCACAGTAACTATCACACTGAAATTTCTGATTTTTCTTTTCCCAGCCCAATTATATTGTTGAATTACTTCAACTTACAGTTTGCACCACTGTCACTTTTATTTGTTCATTCCTTAGACAGCTAAACACAAGAGAAGCTTCTTCTAGCTCTCTGTCGTCTCTGAGCCATATTTAAAACCCTCTTTTAAGAGATATTATTAAGTAAGAAATACTGGCTGGGTATTCTGGCATTAGATTAAATTACTTCTCCTTAATGCAGGTGCTGTCACAAATGAGACATAGCTATGACTGCAGGAATAGGGTAGAAAGTGATTCGGTTCTGAAACCCATTAACAGTTCTAGGAGTAAAGATTTAACCAGCTGGCTTCACATGGATACATTACACACTTGTCACACACTGCTGCCCATTAGCTCTTCACTACTAAAGGTTAAGAGACTCCACTGGACTGAGCAGACTGAGGATGGATCAAAACATTATTCTGTTTCTTGCTTAGCCTAGGTAACACACACACCAGGGAAGGTGTAACAGGAATAACAGTAGCAGCCCACTGCATGCTCACAGATGGAGCTAAAGCTACCCAAATGTGAAATAATACAGTGAAGAGTGGAGACTGCTGGGCATTGAGTTCTTTTTGGTTTAGTTCCTTGTTTAATCTTTTGCTGCTTTTTCCTTTTATTTCAAGGGCTTGGCTGGGATGCTTGCTGGAAATGGAATAACGGACTCACGCGTGTGCACCAGCTGGAGCTGGAAGCGCAGAAGTGTTGGTTTGGAACTTCTCACAAAGCCCAGGAGCTTCCAGATATCACATGTGCTGAGAAAAGGATATAGAAGGCAGAAACCAAAGAGTTTGAAGAGCTGAGATTAGCTCCACATTAGCACCTTAGCAAGCTATGGTTATTGGTGGTGGCTCTGCTGAACAAATAAAAGAAGTAGGTCACAGGTCTACTAAGGAATAAGAGAAAGAGTTGATATGAGGAAGGTGTCCCATACAAGAAGTTGTAGCCATAAACAGGTCTGAAGAATACTGAGTATAAGAAGTTTAAGACATACAGGTCCAGAAAGTTGGGACCTGAAGGCAGGTATCTGTGGAAGAAAAGGAGGGGCCTTGGGGGCCATGATATAATGAGAACTAGCAACAAAATATTTTGAAAATGTCAAAAGGAAAAAAATAAGTAAAAGTTTTGACTATCCCCCAGGGGGATCCCCTTTTTCAAAATTAAATCTATGTATCTATATAATGTGTGTACATTTATATGTACACACACACACTTACACACACGCACACACATATTTTTATATAAGTTTAAACTTTTACTTGGATTTCTATTATTGCACAGTTCAATACACTTTTTAGTGTATTGAGCATCATATGAGAAGTTCCACAAAAGTTGCTACAGGACTCTATCAAATCATTAATGGAGTAAAATAGAGTTAAATAACATTATTTTCTAGAAAATAGATCCCATCAGTCTAACTTCAAGGCACTGATGAGATTACAAGGTTGGCTGATACAGGCAGTAGCACTGACACAATACACTAATGCTTTTGCAAAGCAATTGATTTGGCACATCATGACATTGCAATTACAGAACTAGAACATTACAATGTTAACGTGGCAACATTAGATAGATTATAATCTGGAAAAAATAATAAGTCTTAAAATATACATGTAAATGAGAAATCATCGAGCATTTTTCCTTACCCTGTACTCTTTAAATATATTTATCAGTATCCTAGGGGGAGAAACAGAAA
The DNA here is from genome assembly GCF_003343005.1 of Rhea americana. Classification (NCBI taxonomy): domain Eukaryota; kingdom Metazoa; phylum Chordata; class Aves; order Rheiformes; family Rheidae; genus Rhea; species Rhea americana. The sequence goes on along the minus strand of NW_028186479.1, from coordinate 699,193 downwards.
TATTGACACTCTAGGTGATACTGAATGGAAAAGAATTATATATATTATAGGAAAAAAAGGCCATTGATAATGAACAGTCTGGACCAACAGGTAGCATGGCCACAAGCAAGCAACCAATGTAAAGTCAGAAATCTAGGAAAAAGAGTAAAGACCAGGATGTCTGAAAGAGACTAGCAGGGAGAGTAGCAACACTGATCGTCTGAAAAGAGGAAATCTTGATACATAATCAACAACACAACTTTCAAGAGCAACTGGGTGGGCAATAGTTAGCGTGACAAAAACTAGTGAACTTTTAGTAAGAGTAGGAAAAGTATTTGCTGCTGCTTGGCTCTTCTGTGATGATTATTGGAATAGTTTGTCCACTTCAGGAATTACATTAAGAAACTGAAAAGGAGATGGAGCATGGTCAGAGCAAGGAAGTTACTATGAGAGCTTTTTCTGCTAAATATATCAAGGATAAGGATAAGAGATGGTTCCATCAGCTTAGAATTACCTACACAAATAATTCAATGGGGTGTTAATTGTGATAAGTCAAAGCACAACAAGATCCAATGACTAACACAGGAAACTCTGAACTCAGGGTCAAAATAAAGACTATTTTTGAACAGTGAAGATTTATCAAGGGTAGTGGTACACCACTGTGATGTTTAAATCAATGCTGCATAGTTTTTCCCCTGTAAAAAGATGTTCCAGCACAGGCAAGGATTATTTCAAGGAAGTCTTCAGGGTTATATGGGAGGTCAGCATAGAAGACCACTATGATTCCTTCTGATATTACACTCAATGTATGAATTTAATCAACATTTGTAGCTGAAATCAACAAGGCAATAGTCTTCATCGGAGTAGGAAAGCCGGTCCCCCCAGTGACTCATAGAACTTGCAAGATGGACTTAAGTCCCTTTTATATAGCTATAATTTTTCTACGTTCTTAGTACTAAAAAAGTGGGGCTCAAAATTGTGCACTAGAACATATGATCCTACTATTTTCATTTGCATTGTAGTTTTCAAATGATCGGCAAATACAAAAGAATCATAGAATCAGTAAGGTTGGAAGGGACCTCTGGAGATCATCTAGTCCAACCTCCCTGCTCAGCAGGGTCACCTAGAGCATGTTAGACAGGGTTGCATCCGGGCAGGCCTTGAAGATCTCTAGAGAAGGAGACTCCACAACCTCTCTGGGCAACCTGTTCCAGTGCTCCGTCACTCTCACAGGGAAGAAATCCCCCCTCACAGTCAGGCGGAACTTCCTGTGCTTCAGTTTCTGCCCATTGCCTCTTGTCCTGTCACACGGGACAACTGAAAAGAGTTTGTCCCCGTCCCCTTGACACCCTCCCTTCAGGTACTTGTACACATTGGTAAGATCCCCCCTCAGTCTTCTCTTCCCCAGGCTGAAGAGACCCAGCTCTCGCAGCCGTTCCTCATAGGGCAGATGCTCCAGCCCTCTGATCATCCTCGTAGCCCTACGCTGGACTCTCTCCAGTAGCTCCATGTCTCTCTTGTAGTGGGGAGCCCAGAACTGGACACAGCGCTCCGGATGAGGCCTCAGCAGGGCTGAGTAGAGGGGCAGGATCACCTCCCTTGACCTGCTGGCAGCACTCTTCCCAATGCACCCCAGGAGACCATTGGCCTTCTTGGCCACAAGGGCACATTGCTGGCTCACGGTCAACTTGTCATCCACCAGCACTCCCAGGTCCTTCTCTGCAGAGCTGCTCCCCAGCAGGTCAGCCCCCAGCTTGTACTGGTGCCTCAGATTATTTCTCCCTAGGTGCAGGACCCTGCACTTGCCCTTGTTGAACCTCACGAGGTTCCTCTCCACCCAGCTCTCCAGCCTGTCCAGGTATCTCTGAATGGCAGCACAGCCCTCTGGTGTGTCAGTCACTCCTCCCAATCTGGGATCATCAGCAACCTTGCTGAGGAGGCACTCTGTCCTCTCATCCAGGTCATTGATGAAGAAATTGAACAGGATGGGACCCAGTACTGAGCCCTGGGGGACACCACTAGCCACAGGCCTCCAACTAGACGCCACACCACTGATGACAACCCTCTGAGCTCTGCCTTTCAGCCAGTTCTCAATCCACCTCACTGTCCACCCGTCTAATGCACACTTCCTGAGCTTGCCCAAGAAGATGTTATGGGAGACAGTGTCAAAAGTCTTCCTGAAGTCAAGGTACACAACGTCCACTGCTCTCCCCTCATCTACCCAGCCAGTCATTCCATCCTAGAAGGCTATCAGATTGGTTAAGCAGGATTTTCCCCTTGGTGAATCCATGCTGGCTACTGCTGATCACCTTCTTTTCCTCCGTATGTCTGGAGATGGCATCCAGAATGAGCTGTCCCATCACCTTTCCAGGGATGGAGGTGAGGCTGACCGACCTATAGTTGCCTGGGTCCTCGTTGCCCTTCTTGAAGACTGGAGTGACACTGGCTTTCTTCCAGTCCTCAGGCACCTCTCCAGTTCTCCAGGACCTTTCAAAGATGACAACAACATCCACCAGCTCCCTCAGTACCCATGGGTGCATCCCATCTGGGCCCATGGATTTGTGGATGTCTAGCCTGCCCAGAAGCTCTCTAATCTCTATCCTCCTCAACCAAAGGAAAATCTTCCCTTCTCCAGACTTTCTCCCTCACATCCAGGCTACAGGATTCATGAGGGCTGCAAATAAAGCACATCTGCCCATGAAGTAAGTGCATGTTGATGAGCTTACACCACCTTAACTTGATTTTCTACTCTAAAATAACAAATATTTTCCATGAATAATAACAGCAATCACCAGAACTAATCAAGGGTGGTTTCCGGTAGAGTTCTGACCTTGGTCATTCTCTCCAGCTCCTCTTCTTAATTACTGCAGCTTTGCCCACCATGCTTGATGGGTGCACCACAGAAGGCAAGAGAAGTCCACCCATGTGCCAACCAGCCTGCTGATGTTCACATGACAGCTGGCCATACCTCAAATGTCAGAGTGCACAGCAGCCAGGCCTTCCTGCTTTCCCTGAGAGTTCTAGACGTATTTCTCTTCTACTCAGATTCCACTTTTGACAAAATTAAGAACAGAGTTTTAGCTGACACTTTTCCATCCTCTTTCAAATCTAGTTGCATTTGACCAAATGGTTTAAGTTATTGAGGAGGACCTAACACAGAGAGAAAGAGATTGTGTTATATCATATAAATTCAATTTCCTTAGGAAACTGGACTAAAAATTTAAATGGGGATTCTAAGCCTGATAGTTCCCTTTCAAGACAAAGAATGAAATAAGAAGATATGCTTGCTTTCCTGCCAGAGGAAATTGCTAAAACAGGTGTTTCTTTTAATTTAAAGAATAGACTGTGTAGTATTGCTGTTTGCCCAGATGCTGTCAGAAAAGGTCGTTGACTTGCTGGTCAAAGAATAATAAGTAATAGAAAAAAGATTACCAGCTGTTTATTAGGGTGATCTAACAGAATCAATCCTTTTATACCCTTTTTAATTATTTATAAATTAATTACTCAAACTGTGAGTCTACAGCTTGTCTGTTAGCTTTAATTCATTTGTTCTTCTTTTTATCTTGATTTCTTGCTGTCTTTTGGAAAAGCCTATCGTAGTTACATTTTTTATTTTCATCACACAATGCTTTTACCCATAGTAGTGAATCTTCTGGAGAATGCAGTAGGTAGAATTCCAATAATTTTGTCTGTTCATGCAGCTGTCACACAGCAGCAACAGCCAAATGGATGTTGAATTTAATCACTGTCAAGAACTCCACAGTATTAACCCATGTGGAGGAAATAGATGTGTGGAAGATCCAAGGATATATGGATCAAAGAGAATTTCAAAGCACTAGAAAGAGTGAGAAGCATAATTAAGCAGCAAATACGACACCTAATAATGCTGACCAGTGGCTATTTATATCATCCTTGAAGGCCAGCTTTTAAGTAAGTTTGCATCCTTAATTTTGCAATATTCTTTGCAGCCTCAAATAAAAGCATATGTAAAGGTTAGCATTGTCAAGAACAGCAACCCGAATGACACAATTTATATGAACAAAAATTTGTGTTCAAATGTTTAACTGGACCCACCTTCATCTCCTCCATAGTAAAGGAGGAAACTGGAAGCTCTGTTTCTCTATCGTAATTACAGTTCCCTAATTCAACATTAGCTCAGTCTCAGTGGCAGAATCTGGGCCTTGCTCATGAGTCTCCAACTCCTTCCTTTGGGATATCTCTTATACCAAACCACATGGTTTAAGACAACAGAAAAGAACAGTTGCTATTCTCTGGTGTCTATATGACAAGCTAAACCTCTCCCCCTCTGCAGCAGCAGGAGCCAAGAATGGGGATAAACTGGAAGCTGAAGGTGACCCCAGCATGTCAGAGACCTCATTGACAGGGCACTGTCCCTCAGTATCTGAGTGGGATCAAGATGGTGATAGTGACAGATTCCATTGACAGCTCCAGAGAAGGCACAGTGATGAGTCATATCTAAGGTCCAACCAGGAACATCAGGAGACAGTGCTGGAGACATAGGTCCAAGGTCTATCCTAGAGGCAGAGCAAGAAACATGATAGGACAGAGAAAAAGCTAGGAGACGACATAGCTTGGAGTTCATCTGGGGAAAGAATACTTTTCTGAAAGTGTAAATTCCTTCTATGAAAATGCTCATTTAATCAGAAACTCAATTTTCCACAGAAAGTAATTTTTAATGGAAAATTTTCTGTAATAGAAAAATCAGTCCTCTTCAGTGAGGAAAGAAGTGAAAATTCAAATGCAAACTTTTTTTAGGCTTAATCCTCATATTGTGCCATTGTATTTGAATCTTAGGACCCATGGGGCTCATCAGTGTTAGCATCTTGCAGCGAGGAAGATAAAGTACATAAGATGGGTGTACTGTGGAAAGGACGCCTTATTCCCCAGCGTGTGATTTCCTCCCTGTTACCAGGGAGAAGCAAGAACCACTTGCCTTAGTCTCTGCTGATGAGATAGTACTTTAAGGAGGATTAATGCAAGTGAAATGATAGAGGAGAAGAATTTCCTGTGATTAGACTTATTTAGGTGCTTGGGGTATTCAAAACTGCTGTTGAGTCAATGAAAAGTTAGACTTCCTAAATCAACAGCAGAAAAGATGTAGCATCACTTTGATGATAAACACAATTAGATGTGTGTAATGCACTTAAGGCCCCAAGCCTTTCAATCTATTTGCTTGACATTTGTACTTTATTTGGATCAGCTTTTAGAGGGTCTTAAGCAGCTGCAGCTCCTACTGACTTCCGTGGGCACCATGCATGGCCCAGTAACCTTCTGAATTTGTCCTTTAGTTGATGTTTGGAAGTATATTCCAGAGCAATTATGAATTAATATCTTACCTCTTAATTTCCCCATCCAAAATAATGTAGGTTAAATAACATCTTGCTTCCATATCAGCTTCTACAAGGATTTTCCCACTGGCAAACTTGCTACGTGTGGTGCTTCTCAACAGCATTTTCGTTCAGCACAAAGAGTCTGTGGAAACGCAAAGAAGGCAGGAGGTCTCTCAGAGCCAAATGTTTTTTCAAGAGGGAGAGCACAAGTGACTTGCTCAGCCACCACCAGTCATACCACTGCAGCAGTGTGGTAGCCACCATATGCACTTCCTAGTTTCGTTAAACCCTTTTGCAAAGCCTGCAGCCATCAATCATCTGGTTCAAATGTCACGGTATGGTCACAACAGGGTTGCCTATGTGAAATACATTATTCAGCTTCCCTTTGGATACACTGGGATGTTGTGTGATAGCAATTAGTTCTTAGGAAAGTCTAATTCCTTCTTGATTAATGCATCTTCATATTAGCTCTGGACAAAAACAGAAAAAAAATGACGTAATGTGAAAAAGTTGGTTTTTTGGCCAAGTGGAAATTTCCAGAAGAAAACGTTCTACTTTTGAGAATTAAAAAAAACAACAGGAAATAATAATTCTGAACATACTTATCAAAGCCAGAAGCATCAACTATTTTCATCCAAACACTGTTGGTTAACAGTTTTTAAATTAAAATATGAACAGTTTTAGAGAAAAAATATTTTCCTCATTATTAAAGGACAATCATCATGAACAAAAGAAGAGTGTGAAATACTATCAGCTACCTATGTGGGTTAAAAAAAGAGAATTTGCTCCTGATGATTCCTCTCCCTTTTTTCTTCCCCTACCCACTTCTACCCCCTCAGTCCTCAGGAGAGAGCATGAGGAGGGGACAGGCATTTTTCCCACCAACGAGGCTGGGCTAGTGACAAGGACTCCTATAAAATAACATTGCTATATCGTAAGATTCCAAAGGAAATGCTTTGAGGTTCTTACCAACTTCCTGATATTTTAGAATTATAATTTTAAAAAAGTATTTTCAGTTATTTATTGTCCTTAATACTTAAGAGAAAAAAAAAAGAGGGAGAGAGGGAGGGATGTTTACCACCTCAAATGTACTTACAGAAGTTAAGGAATGATCAAGAATTATCCCTGGGTTTTCTAGTGTTCCTATCATATTTATAAACACCTCTTCTCATTCATGTATTTTGGACTAACACCAGCCAATATCTCTTCGCAGGCAGTAACCAAAATACATTATTTTGGTTCTTGTGTAGGCAAGAGGAACTTGTATGTCTGATCTAAAAGTTTCTGTCTGGGTTGTGAAGGCATCACAGATTTCTGACAGTTTTAAATACATACAAAAAAGTTTGGACAGGACCATTTTTAATGGTTTTGCTAATACTTGACACTATACAGTTTTCTAAACCTTTTATTTTCATACTGTTTTATAAACTTTCCCTAATTAATCACAGAGCTTGTCCTACCTTGTTATCTGGGAGATGAACCGAAACGGTTGGGGTTGAAGCACTTTGACGAAATATTACCATTGTTCCGCATCTACCGATGGGATTGTTCCATGGGTAAAGGCAAGAGTTCCTTTTTAAGTTCAAACACTACATTCACTTTAAAATTGTTTATAAAAGGCAGAATGAAAGGCAGCTATTACTACCTATTAATTTGTTTAATGAGCTTATGAATTTTAAAAGGTATTTCACATGGAAGGAAAAAAGCCTGAAGCCCACAACAGCAATCTTTTATGCAAGATTAAAACTGAGAAATAAATCTGAAAATCAAAAAGTAAATGTGTTTTTATGTATTTATTGCTAAAATGGTGGTCTATCAGTACAAACTATAAGTGAATTGATACAGCACATAATGCAAATTGAATGTGAATACTATGCAGAAAAAGGCAAATTGAACTGTCTGCAATTTATATGTTTACAAAATGATTCACACTTCCCATCTATCTTCTATTTCACATTTACAGTGCAAAATAAAAAAAAATGAAAAAAGAAACAAGATTTTGCTCTTTATGAAGGAAATATTTCTGTCATTTTAAATGATTCTAAAAACACGTAATGTGTTTTATGTAACAATTGCCACAATCCATCAGATATATACAAGAAGTAGCATTAGATGCTAATGTAACCAAAACAAGAGAGACTGCAGCACCTTCTGTCCTGTGCTTTGGGAAGCACTCTCTGGGTTTTCAGGACAAGACTGAAAGCCATTTTGTCTGCTTAAGGCAAAACCCAAAGAGCAATATAAGGTGCCTCCGAGGGCACGGCAGCGTGGCACCCCGGATTGCCGGGAGTCAGAGGCAGCAGCCAGGTGGGAGGTGCTGTCCCCGGTGGCGCTGGCTTTCGGCAGGGGCCCTTAACACCTCAGGTGAATGGGAAAACTACCTTTTTTTCTCCTGCTAAGGGGCATTCCTTTCTTCTTTCACATCCAACCCAAAAACTGAAGCTAGGTGGTTAATTTGAATCAAGGACATCAAGAGTTGTAAGCAAATCCACAGTGCACCTTTTTGGTGGCAAAGTTACACGCACAAAGAAAATTTGCTGTGCCTCGCTTTAGGAGGCTAATTTACAGAGAGCCTAAGCACCGTCTGCTGCATTTTAGATGCTTTGAGCTTGTTGTGCTCAAAACCCAAGCATCTGAAGTTGAACAATGAAAATTAAGAAACACAAAACTAGAGACCAGTTTCAAAAACACTGTCCTATCTAAGTTTACAGAGTATAAGAACTAGAATTAGCATAAGGTTTTCCCAGTAAAACCTAATGATGCTACAAATTGGCAATGAGGACAATTCTTAAACGTGTTATCTAAATGATTAGTGAAGAAACTACAGTAATCAGCAATTTTTTGAGGTTGTCTTTTATTTTATTGAGCATAAAGGATCATTATAAGCCTCAACAGCATAGAGAGTTTTCCTGATCAAATGAGAGATCATGTGACTCATATAATGAAAGACCATGGTATTTTTATGTTAATATTGCAACTAATGATAAAGAAGTACCTTTACATCTTCTTGCGAGTAGTGTAAAAATATCACATTAAGCACAACACACAATTCGTATCACCACTGACACCAAAAAAGAAGTAAACCAGGTTTAGAAAGCCATTTGCCTCTTGCACCTCTAAAATACTCAGCAGTCCATACAGTATAGAAGAGCTAAAAACACTTGCAGTATGAATTTAGGATTAATCTGAGTGATGCCTTAGATCAAAGTCTGAGATATTCGAGCCATACAGAAACATGTGCTAACAAATCTTTATCTTTTATATATTCTTAAGCTAGGAAAGTCACTGCATCAACTGAGAATGGAACAGAAGTGAACAGTACAATCCAAAGAGTGGTAGACTTGAATATAAAACAATGTTGGATTAGTATTGTGCTGAGTAACCTAATTTGCAAAACCACAAGGGAAATTACTATCTCATCAAGGAGTTCTATTTTCCATGCCTTTAAAAAGGACAAATAAAGTGAATTTATGAAATGCATGATTAAATCATCCAATAGAACAAGTAGGTCCATCTGTGTATATTGGTTACTTGTGGTATTTTTAAATTAAAAATTAATCTCATTTTTTAAAAGACAAAATTCCTGTTACTATGCATAGGCAATATATCTGTAGTAGATGAGCAGGCATTCACAAAACTCGATCTAATTTATGTTCATTCACCATTGCCTATAAGCCTTGAACATGGTGTTTTGCTCACAGTGACAACACAGTTGATCCAGTTTAATAGATTGCACTTTGGAACAGCATAAGCTCCTGCAGCTTGATAAAGTGCTATAAGAAAAGCATTACAGGAAACCTGTGTTACCTGATACTAATTTTCAAAGAAAAAGCTATGTAAAAAACCAAACTCCCTTATATACTGTTCAGAAGGGATGAGAGCAAAGCAGGCCAAAAGTACATGCTATCTAGAGAAAACTGAGTATACTCATCCTGTGATAACAATAGTGTCTCCGTAAGATGTGGTCCAAATGATTTTGAAGATATGCCACTTGCTCTGCAAGTACCAAACAGCTATATTAATTTCTATAAATGACAGATTACTAATAACCTTCTAACTGTTTTTGTGGTTTTGAAATCCTGAAATTCTTATACCTCTATGTACCTAAGAAGTTTCAGTGAAATTGGTTTGCAGAGACAAAGTTGTCAAGAATTTTCTTTTGCAGCTATTGAATATCAAATCTGTTTTCAATTTGTCAACATTAGCTAAAATACTTGGGTATGTTTCTCATTATTTACTGGTATAGCATTTTACTGCTAGTCTTTCTGTCACATCAAAATCTTCTAAGTGTGTAACTACCCACAAGACAGGAAATTTTTGACTTGAGATTGGGACCAGTAGTATCATCAGAGGAAAAGACGCTGTCATATATGAGACAGATCTTCATCAGAACAGGGACTTATTGGCAATGGATACATCCAAGTCATTGAAATGACCCTTAAGTTTGCAGGACCTGCTATTCCCTCCAATCCCCTTTCACAGGACAGCTCTGTATTTTTCTTTTCTCTGCTAGAAAGTAAGGTCTGTGATAAGGCTTTATTTGTGAATATGATCCTGAGTCCTTTTGAGTCAGTACCTCATTTTGTTTTCCATCAATCTATCCAACTGCAAGGTGAAGCTCCAAAAGATGTTTGAAGTTTTTAGTCACTGAAACACAATATGATTTCTGCTCTGCCAGCAACAAATGAGAGAGAGCTTTTACCTCCAGCTCCATCTCCAGCTCCATTTTACCTCCATCTTCACTTATTTAATACTTCGTTTCAATCTGTATGTACAGCAAGAACACCTGGGGCTTTTAGTCAGGAATCCAGACCCCTCTACGCTGTATAGATGTAGTCAGGAGAAACAGTGGTTATCATGGGAGCATCATTTTTGAATATCAGGGTATTAAAAGGCTAAATATGAACTTCAGGCCACTGTCTTTTGATAGATATTTTGTTTATAGTTTTTAACAAAATTTCAGTGTACCAAAGAACAGTAAGAGTGGCAGCCACTGTTTGCTGGATCCAAAGATATCTGAAGTTCCTGGGAATGGCGGGTGGTCCTCATAGACCCAGCTGGAGACACTCAGGAGCAGAGATGCCTCCAAGGATGGCAGTTTGCCAGGAACCCGGACTCTCTGCCTTGCCAGTGCCTGCAGACACAGAGCAGCTCCAGGAACACGTGCAGATGAAGAGCTCTTGTCCTTGCATCCTTCTCATACTTGGCTTCATGTCTGCAGCACGCAGCCAGCGAGCTTGAGATGGCACCAGCTGGAGGTCCTGCTCCATAGCGGTTGTGATTGTCACCAACACCACTCCTGTCCCTGGTGAGCCAGAGGGAAGTGGCCCCAGCCCCTGACAGGGCAAGAGGGAGCTCTTGAGAAGATGATGTCCTTCCCACCCAACCCGTAGGTGAAAATTGACCTCAGGAAAGGCAAAAGGCTGGAGATAATCATGGCACATCTTCTGAGAGACTATTTCTGAGGGCTGAGAAGGGCCTTGAGGCCCCAGAGGATCTCCCAGTGCCCTTCAGAGTCCCACTGGCTCGTCCTTGCCTCTTCCCTATGCAGAGTCTCTAACGCCATTCCTAAAAGAAACTAGCTAACTATCCCAGCCCTCACTTGGCCTCCAGACACCCCAATACCCTCCACAGCACATGCACGCACGCATACACACACGCACACACATGCTGCATTGCTCCCTCTCTCTTCCAAGTATACTGCCTTTGCTACAAAATTTAGCACCACTGCCCTGGTTCAATTTTGCCTGCATCGCTGAAAAGCTCTAAGCACAGCCTTGTAAAAGCTGATTGCCATTCTTGTAGCCTCCTTTAAGTTTTCTTGAGAAGGATCTGAGATACATACTTACAGAAAGAGGTTGAGACATCTACTTACACAGAAACACAGCTTGCAACTTTAGCTAGTAGAGGAGAACTATCACCCATTTCAATCYAGAAGGCAAAATCTTTCTAATGTGTTTAGGTTCACTATACATTCAGATTCTGTAGTGACAGTGGTGCCTACCTTGTTCAGTGAAGATTTCTTTTTATCCACAACATTCAGGATGTGGTCTGCAGGCATTATTTAAGCCGCACATCCAAACTTTGTACTGAATACAAAATTATGCCATGTATTCCTAATGCTCTACAACATTTGAATACACATATCTTATCAACAGCTTGGTAAGGAAAAGCGATAGTATTTGCACTTACAGGTGGACAATAAAGCAAAGAGATAAGGCCACTGTCTTCCTAGTCTCCACAGTGCCACACAGGTTCTTCACCTGTGTGATTTTATTTGTCCACAGACACTTCCTCTCTTTATCTAGACAATCTGGGTAAGTGGGTAAGGAATGTAGAGAGATGCAGATGTCTGATGTGAAAAAAGTATAGAGGCACAGATACTCTAATACCTGCTGTTTCTTGCTTGCTTTTCCCTTCCACCAAACTGTCTAGGTCTCCTACCTAGCTCTTGCATCGCATCCCTGTTACTTGCATCCCAGTTCCCTCTTCCCACACTGCTCTCTCTTTAGTTTCTGATTTCATACTCAATAAAGCAGTAGAGCTGCTTATCACAATATTTGTTTTAATGTTATAGAATGACATATTTTCCCCTAAACAGTCTCAGAATCAGCCAAACCATTTTGACTGAAATCTGTCAGATGGGGAAAAAAATTTACCTGAGCAACACAGCAGAAATTTCAGCCAGAACAGCTAGTTTGGCAAAACTACTGAAAGAAAACACGGTCTATAAATACATCACATAAAAATGATGTTGAGGGGACATTGTTACAGCTGTAAAACCAGATATTCAGAAGTCAGGAAATGCCAGAGTTAAGGAGGTGTGTGCAACATTAAGTCAGCCTCACAGCAGATCTGCTCAGAAAAATCTTTTTAACTAGCATAATGCGCTAGCTGTTATTGCCAGAGGTGCGTGAACAAGCAAGCCATTTTGCCTACTGCAGCATGGCAGAAGGCATGGAGGTTTTCACTTCCAAACAAGGTACTTGAATTTTATCGTCGTTTACCACCTGCCTTCGTTTTAGCTGCCCCATTCCCCGCTTTGATGCTCGCTATCGGAAGGCGCAGTCGCACAGCCTGCTGTCCTCCGCTCGCCGGGGAAGGCAGCGGGGAACCCGGCGCTGCACTGCCGAGACACATGCTGCCTCTGTGGCGTGGTGGCTGACGAGGCAACCGTAAGGTTAATGCAGCATCCAAATAGCTTTGTCCATTTTGCATGCTATAAAAGTATCTTTAGGGGCTTTTCCAGCTCTGCCAGCTTCAAAAGGAAATGCTTCATTTTTCAGGCATAGAAAAGTATTAACTTTAAAAATAAGCACTAGAGAAACCACAGTAGATTGCCTGCCATTATTGATTCTGGAAGGATTGCTGACTGAAGTGCTACACACCAACAGAGCAATAGCGATTTAATGTTCATTAAAGTTTAGAATGGTTTCTCAGTGAGAAGATTAAGAGGTCAGGCAATCCACCGAATGTTTTTTTCTTTGTTTGTAGATTCAGGGTAAGATCTTAAGCATGCAACATTTTCCTTTTCAGATTGAGGTGACTTGCCTATGATGGGAGATAAGATGTCCCCTTCAGGACTCACAAATTCTTTTAAAAGACAATTTAAAAATAAAATATTGGGCTGTGAGGGTGAATCTTGATAATGCAGCATTACAATATCTCTCAGAGGAAACAAAAGAAAAGGTGCGGTGCTGCCATGGTTCAGAAATTGCTTTATTATCTGACTCACAGTTGGAGCAGAGCAGTCTCCACTCTTGGCATCTATCACAAAGCATCAGAAGAACAGCACTGAGCTACAATTTAAAGTTACAATGGAAAAGGGCTATTATTTCCACTTTGTAGGAGTATAGCTCCCTGCTATCTAGAATAGCTGTTTTCCTCTCAGTCTCAAATTCTGAGTCTGACTCGGGCTCATTAGAATGTAATTTCTTTTTGTCCAAATATTGTTGCCTTCTTAGAGTCACAAAGAACAGGACTGAAAGAAATTCAGCAACTTTTTCCTCTTGGTTTACCTATTGATATATTCGCTAATACAGTAATTAAAAGCAAATTGCACTCCTGTATAGCTACAGAAGTAATTATGAGCTATTTCTAATAACTATTGCCAAAATAACAACTCACAGATTGTCTCATAGAGCATCTTCTGCCCTGTAGGTCCCTTACAGGTTCAGCAGCTTCTTTTCTTTCCTAACCACTCTTTCTCAGCACTAAACGTAGAACTCCAGCTACTATCCTCAAAACATGGCTAGTATCCAAAGTTTCATGGTCCTCTGGTTCCACCCTACAGATCTAATCTTAGCTGATGCTGGAAGATGAGATGGCCCAGAGGAAGGAGCAATTCCCGTTAGATCCCTTCTACTTCCCCTGCACACTTCACCTGCAGTAAAGCACTGCATGTAGGTACCAGTCAGGAGAGCTGTGCCTGTAAAGAAGCAAGGGGCGTTTGTGACTGTAAGATGCAAGTGTGTCCCAGCACACCTACAAACTAAAGGGATTTGCTCCCCTTCTATAAGCTCCCCTGCTGAAGCACCATCTCCAGAAAAACAGAGATCCTACTCTTTGTCTCTCACACTCATGAAATTAGAAAAGATCAGTTTTATGATTTTTTATGGAGTTTTAACTTAGGTATTTTAGCACCATATCCTCTAGGATATGCTCATTTGTTTCCTTGTAGCAGATGCGAGGCATTATCCATCATGTGCAATAAGCACGCACCAAAGGCCAAGGGAAGCTGTAAAGTATTTCTGGTGCTCTATTAATGCTGACAAAACCAAGAAAGTAAAAACAAGACTGGAAAACAACTGCAATAAATTTATCTCATTGGTTTTCTGGCATTTTAAACCAGATTTACTAGATACAGTGTCTTAACTTCCTTTGTCAGTCAACATTTCAAGAGAAGAAAAAGTTGCATTTGGGCTGTCTCACAACCGCTTTCTATTTCCAGCTTGTACTCATCTTTCATCTCACATCTGATTAAGCCACTTAATTCAAAGGAGATCAGTTGTTAGGTCACATTTAGCCTTGGTGAAATACACCTGATGAACAGCCGCAGATCGGGATCTCAGGCTTAGCGTGTCTTACCTGCTAAGGAACGCTCCCCCTCTCTCAGAGGGAGAAGGTGACCAGCTCACTGCTGCGCACTCCAGGTCTGGCTGCTCTCACAGGATGTGCTGCTAGGTTCCTCCCTTGAATGCCAACAGGTGCCAAGAAAGAGAGGGAGTGCCATGCAGCTCTTGCTAAAGAAAGCAACTGGAAGTCAGGCCTCAGGTCTCTTTTTCCCAAATTTTCCCATATATAGACATTGTAGGACTGAAGTCTTTCTCAGTTCTCAGCTGAAAATATTTCTACTTTTGATGCAACTACCTATCTGTTAGAAAGTAGGCCAAGAAGGCAGAGGAAAATGATTAAAAATTAATTAGCATTTTTGCTCTACTCTCCTATTTTTCAAGAAGAAAATGAATTGAAAACAACTGTCTGTGCTGGTTGTTTTTATTCTGTAATAATAAGCCCTGTAGATCCATTCTGGTTTGGCTTTTCTCCAACAATACACTGATTCAGTTTAAAGTAGGGAAAATAAAGTTATTTTGCTGGAATAAGCCTGAAGTGGGAAGAAGCTAAATCAAACTAAACACCAGGATTTTTATTCTTTTATAGATTAGTTATGTTCTTTTAGTAGCTATACAAACCTATACAAAGCTATACAATACTTGGGCCAGTCCTTGTCTAACTAAAGTTCAGAGAACTTTGCAAAAAAAAGGAGGAAAAGTTCTTGCTCTTTTCATATTTCCATTTTCCTAATTAATACAAAAAATGTACCATTAGAAACTATCTTGCTTGGTATCTTCTGCAAGGCACAGAATTTCTGTGCTATTTGCTTTACTGTTTTAACTAGACAAGCTTTGCTAAAACCAAGCTTTTAATATGGCAGTAAAGCAGTAAGTGTAGATCATTAGCTATCCTCTTCTAGCTGGCAGTAGCAGAGTTATACCATTTCTCTTTTCACTACCTTTAGGCTAAAAAGGCCAGGCAGCAGACAAGAACAATACCCCATAACACAAACAGGACCTAAGAAAATCCTACATATCTAAAGTAGAATTAAAAAAAAATGGTGTCATGAAACAAATGTGAAAGACAAGATCCCTTAGATTTATCTTCTTCTGCAATCTTCACTATCGATAGCATTGTTTCTTACAGCATTGTGTTACCAAAGTATGGTAACATCTATTCAGAAATAGATGCTACTGAGCAATTTGCTTTTTCCTTCACCCCTATATTCTTGCAGAATCACTTCTGCTTCAGTAGCACAATAATATCAGCAACTCACTTATTCAACACAGCTTTTACATACACTAGCCAACGTTTCTAAAATTTACTGCAAGTTTGATGTGTCAGATCTGGGGTGCTTAACCTCAAATGCTAGAATCTACTATCTGCATGTGTTTAGCA
Organism: Rhea americana; assembly: GCF_003343005.1. NCBI lineage: Eukaryota > Metazoa > Chordata > Aves > Rheiformes > Rheidae > Rhea > Rhea americana. Next base: position 683,411 of record NW_028186479.1, on the reverse strand, counting down.
CTTACTGACTTCAATGTGAGTGCTTTATTGGCACCAATTGCCACTTTCCATTGGTAATATTCCTTTCTGGTATTTCTCAGGCCCAAGGACACATGCTCACATGTATGACTGAACAGATCTAATATTTCTGCCAAGGGAGCAGAGATACATATCTATCTTCACAATGCAGGATGTGTAATGGGTAATTTCCAAATCTGTCTCTGAGTCTGATAACAAGCTTTCTATGTTAATAAGGGTTCCATTTTTTTTACATGTCTCACATCCTGAGTGTACCTTATTTGTTGCAGTGGCTTGTCTAATGATCCATCTTCCCTCTTTAGTATTAGTACAATTCTCCAATTTATTTGGCTCTAGAGTCAAATTTATGCCATCTATTTTGCCAGACAGCAAAAGCACAGCCTCATACAGGCATTTAAATCAATCAGATCACAGGATCTCAGTCCAGGGAAGTCATTATTTTTAAAATAATTTACTGCCAAAATACAAAATATGTAGAAATGTATTTGTATCTGCAATATATATATCAGCAAAGGCAGGCAGATCAGGTAGCAATAATACAGAGTGAACAAATGTTTTGAATCAGTGCTTACGTTACCTGAATTAGACTTGAAAGGACTTCTGAAAAAAAAAAAATCCAGCAAATTCATCTGAATACTCACAAGAATATTTTTGTTTGTTTTCTTCTCCCTTACTATTACTGCAGACCTCAGAGGTGAGATGCATCTGTAAGAACCCATTATGCCCTACCCAGGAGCTTTTTACAACCCTAACTCTTTAAAAGCTGTTAGAGATAAACTAAGAGACTTCAGTGACTCAGGAATCTGCAAGTCCCACAGTGCCTACCTATGACCTTGGTACTCATTGTAACTCTCCAAATGCACTCTTCTAAAAATCTACCCTGTTATTTCCAACCCCTCCATAAATCCAGACATCAGCAGTAGAGGAATGACTTTCCCCCGCCCGAGGCACAAGGATTACCCTTGCTGTGGCGCGCTGGGAGAGCAGAAAAGAGCTCTGCGGGGGCAGACACGTGCAGATACACAGAGACAGAAATTGCAGCGAGTGAACTCAGAGGACTTTGCCCAGTCTCCAGGGACCTCTGACTGACTTTTAGGCTGCCCAGTCCAGACACTTTCTCAGCCTCCAAACTTTTTGACTGGGAAAGTTCAGCTGCTCCTACATTGCAGTGCACAGTAGATGAAAGTCATCTCACAGCAGAGAGCTAGTAATGCTCCTCAAAGTGTTACATAGGAACTTTGAACATCCCATGTGTCTGTATGATTCCCTGCAGAGACTAATTTCAAACATATTTTTAGTGCAATTGAGAGTAAAAGAGCATAGCCGCGTGTATGCCTCACAGAAGTTACTGGGAGAGCTGGCCCTTGATGTCTAGACTGGCTTTCCACTGTGCAAGCTCTCCAAGACCCCTATAAGTGCTCTCCTTGCCCCCTAGCATAGCCCAGGGCTGAACAGTGATGCAAGGGAATAACACTACATGCAAGGAGTCTGCAAGGTAGATATGGACAGTGACTGCAGTACTGGATACTACCCATATGCATAAACATGTGAATATCTGCTAGTAGTAGTATCACGCTTCACTTTGTCTCTCCTATAGCTATAAAGACTCTACAACAAAGATGAACTGGAAGAGGAGCAGTGAAAAGCTAGGAGGACCACTAAAAGAAGACACTAGAAGAACTCAGTATGCATGCCAGCAAAAGGAAGACTGGGAAAGGATACAATAGTTTGATGAATAAGTGATGAATAAACATTAGCAATTATGCATCTAATTAAACTACAAGTCTGTACTGGGCCAAGAACAAAAGGATATAAAATAGTCCTGGCTACCTTAGGCTGCAAATTAGGAAAAGGCTTCAAACTCCCTCAGGAGTGTCATTATGGAACAGCTTTTAATAGGGAAAGTGTCAGCAACACCCAATTAGCACTGAGATTGAGAAATGCTTTGCACTTGTGGTACATACAGCACACAGGGTATGTGGAACCTACAGTGCAGAAGACTATACTAGATAGCTATCTTATTTCCTATGCCAAACCCTGCTGACCAAAAACATTAATGATGAAGAACTAGCGTGATGGTCAACAGCCTGATAGCACTTCAGGAACTGGAGAATCAAGAAGTCAAGGTGAAAGTTTTACTAAGAACATCTATAACAGGATTCAATTTGTGGTTTACAATCCTTTTCTGTTTTGGGTTTACTTAAGCTGCATAATTAGCATTTAAGCTGACAATATGTGTGCCAGCCAAGTGATTTAGCTTCAAAACATAATTGCTTTTCTTATACTGTTGAGGAAATAAAACAAAAAATATATTCAGTGCACTATTTCCTTAAAAGACCATCTATAAAGGTGCACTGTTATTGATACTGGGTTTGATTCAGTCTTGGCATAAGCCAGGTATACTGCCAGGGCTGGATTTGGCCAGCTGTGTTAATAATTCAGTGGTAATTTGTTTAACCTGTATCACTTTAAAATGACAACAATAACACAAATGAAGTATGTTTTAAACCTGTGGGTTTGGGGCAAATTTGAGCAGATCATGGAGACAGAGAATGGGATACTTAGTCAACTTGTGTGTCTGATAGCAATGGTACATTGCAGAAGAGAAGTGCTCATCTGTTAAACAACCTCTCAGATCTCCTAACCAAAAATCATGATTGACATAGAACAACATGAATGGTTTCAATTTTACTACATAATGACTGGGAACTTTTCTGCTTTAAGTTACCTGTCTTTCAACTGTATATCTACAGGTAAGAAATAGTAGAATCCTTCTAGGTTTACATCAGAGAAGCAGAATATGGACAGTAAAACAAGAAGATTCAGCATGTCAGAAACAGAATAAATACATAAAGGTGAAAATGTATTCAAGGAGATACATAGAATAAGAAGTGCATCTGAAAGAAAAAACTTACACTGAAAAGGAGTGGAAAATGGACAATTCAGAAATTTCAAGAAAGAAGGTACAAAAGCTGCAGTTTAAGGGGAAAAAGATATTAAACTAAAGAAGTCAGACTAATACAAATAACTGACAAATTCAGGGTGAAATGTGGAGGAAGACAAAGCATGATGTAAATAGGGCTCAGAAATCGTGAAGAGAGTAGGATCTAGGAAAAAAAAAAGCCTCAGCTAAAGAAAGCATGATTTCAGCTAAACAGGTCTTTGACAGGATTTGCAGAAAAAGAGGAACAGGTGAATAGCCTATGAACGGCAGGGTCTGGCATCAGCTGCCCTCAGTTGTTGAGGAATTCTGATTTCTCTGTGGATGAAGAATCAATTTTCAGCAGAGTCCCCCTCTGAAACCCACCTCAGCAATTTGAAGTGCTGTAATGTACCCCTCAAATAAACAAGATTTTTAGGATGTTATTTACATCTCTCACCACACACCTATGCCAGTGTTTAAAGCAAAGAGGCAGAAACCATGTAGTTTTCTGATTTAAAGCATGGGAGCTAATGCCACAGGAGCTGAGCTGAGGTCCCAAGCTGACTTAGGATCTAACCCTCTCATCAAATCACCCTTGTCCATAGGAATGGGCAGGTAATATGGGTGATCTAATCTCTTTTTTGACCTGTGTTTTGCTCCGGCCATGAGAGACTATGATTTACTGTCACGCAAGTGCAGGAGAGGGCCATGTGGTACAACCAAGCTCAACAAACCACCCAAGCAGTATGGGTTTCTTGGGCTTGCTGGTACCACATGGCCCTGTCCTGCACTTGCATGACAGACAGTAAATCATAGTCTCTCATGGCCCAGGCGAGACACAGGTCAAAGAAGAGATTAGATCGTACAGGCTGTTCCCCCGTGATTTATAGGTGAGCCACTTTGCAGTCGTCCGCCAGGGAGGGAGCATCGTATCGTGCATTCTGATGCACCACTGCGAGCCAGGGCGTGGGTTGGCAGGGGAAAGCAGAAAGCAGTTATTTCTAACACTGCACTGTTCTAGGACTACAGCTACTCTCCCAGTTGTATTCATATCGATAATCTGTAGTAAGCAAACTATTTTTAAGAAGGAGAAAATTTCCAGTCTGTTCTCAGCTATACATGGAACAATACAATAGTTCAGAATAAATAGTATTCCTTTTCTTTTTTCACCCTTGGATTAAAATAGCATTTAGTTCTATGATCCAAACAAATACTATTAATAACTAGGATTTATTTCTTGACACAATACATTAAAAAAAAAAATTACTGAATCGTTTTGTTTTCATTCTGCCTGCACCACAGGTACATTTGTGAACAGGAGTCAAAATAGGTGCTGACAGTGATCAAATAAAGCAATGCTATTTTAGATATATTACTTGCTGGAGGGAAAAAAAAAGAAGTGAAGCTTTATTTATCAGCTGTCTTATTACCAAGAATACCACTTTCAAGGACTGACCAGGGGAAGCAACTTCCCCAGGCCCTGGGAGGCTTTCTACAGGCCAGGCTGGTGAATTAACACAGAGGAAATATGTGAAGAGAAGAAGCGAAGGTTTCACCATTCCCATATACAATTTCTTGTATAACTATGGTGTTTGGGTACCTGAATTTTCACACCATAAAATAATGTGTATTTTTTTACAAAGCTGTGGAAGCGCATTATAAATGCGATAGACACTCACAGCTGGAGCTATACCATGCCAGGTAGGTCAGGTCACCCACACAGACTATAAAGACAAATCCCAGTGTTTCTCCCCTAGAAAGAAATGCTGTTACAGCACTTCTTCCCTGATGTTCAGAAAGGTTTCCATGCTGAAAACAGTCTCTTCTCTCTGATGTTAAGACTAGCAGTAACACAGTGATTGCAGAGGCAGCTGGCTTTTAACATCATCAATACCAAGCTCTTCCCTGACGTAATTCCATTGCCTGGATTTTTTTGTTTTTAAACAGAATTGGCTGTGTCACCAAGCTTTCGAGATAAAGTTCATGTAGAAACCAGAAAAGGATAAGGTGAAAAGCAAAAACAAGTCAACAGATACACCTTTCATTGACATGATAATCTATAACTCCAGATCAGAAAAGCAGAAAGAAGTTCATGCCAAGTAAAGGATAAACAATATCAGAGCAAGCAAAGGCTTATCCAATAGGCATCCTGATGCTTCTCTTTTATTTCCTGTTGTTCAGGGAATGAATGCTAAATTCTTTTGAGTACTCAAAGAAGTTACAAAAAGAAAAGGAAGAACTCTTTCCAGGTTCCCATACAAACTACCAAATCTATTTAAGAGCGAGACAAGTTTAAAGGCACAAGGAATGGAAGGAGTCTTGGCCTCATCCCTATTCTAGTCAATAGCTAATGTAGTTAAAGAATTTCTAGTCTGTGCCTAGATTGTTATAGTGTAGGGGGGAACTGCTGTCCCCATGGATCAAAGCAATTTATTGTTGTCTTAAGGTTTAGACACATGAAAAAATAATCACAAGGTAAAAACCCACCACACGTAGCTGATAATACATGGTGATTAGCAGTGGCAGTTAGTCTACCACAAATGCATAGCAGTTCCATTTAGCTCAGCCATCAGTGAAACTGAAATGTGTCGCTTGCCCCAATTATTCTGCTCATGCAACACGCAAGGTCTTGAAATGTGCCTAAGGACACAACCTACATTTAAAATCAAAGAGAAGGTAGGAGAAAGAGGTTCACTTTCTTAGTAATATCTTGTCAAGCCTTAAGAGCACTCTGTGGAGTCACGGGGTAGATGCAGTATGCTTTCCAGCCACCCTGAGAAGCAGGCGTGCACCCTGCGGTGTGACCACATGTTTTGCCCACTCTCAACTTAAAAGAAGTAAGACAATGAGCAGCATTGTCTTTGGAACGGCACAGGACAGACAGAAAGTTGAGTTTCTTACCAAGCTGTGTTGACCTCAGATTTTCTACTTCCAGATTTCCCATTGCTCTCTATTGCTTAAATTTTCTATTGTTTAAAAGAATCATTATTATATTTCTATATAATATAATTACATTATAGTTCTTATTATCTTACCAGCGTGCAAAGTGGTATCTCTGCATTCCTGTTCATACTCCCTCAAAGTACGTAGGTTGGCTGCATGCTCTCCTTTCACCCTCCAGCGGTCATCACTTAACCAATAACATCTCTCATTTGTACATTTTCCACAAAAACTGATCTCCACAAGCCTCATCCAGCATTTGGTTATTATCCTCTGAACTACCTTCTTCTTTCTAGTAATCAGGTTCCCAAATCCTAAAAAATTGTGCTTGACACATGGCCAGTAGCAAACTAATGCTCCATTAGGATTTTTTTTTCCTTTGTACTAAAAAAATGTCCAATGTAGTGGAGGAGGGATATATGTTTTCTAAGCAGATGCATAGTTTCAGAGAAAAGTTTAGAACTATGTATCTGTTTAGAACTCATACTCAATGTAATATGATGCAACATGTCAATAAAATGTAGTTTGTAAAATATATAACCTGTTTTCTGCTTGGTGATTATTTGTGGGATCAGTGCTTAATCTGATACTTTATTCTGGTACTAATGAAACAGAGTCTAGAAGTGAGGTTCTGCAAGGAGCTATGTTAAACATCTATTGTAACAGGAGGATTTTCTCCTGCTTTTGTGATTATCTTTCCTATTATTCTGGTAGTTACAATATACCAAAACAAGCAGATAGGGTCTGACAGAAAATGAAGAAGAGAGCTGCCTATTCAAGAGCCACGTGTTGCTCATGACACTGTAATGGTCGACTTCATTAAGGAGCTCCAAATAAGGAAGCAGGATGTAGAAAACACATTAGCCTAGAAAGAATGGCATTGCATAATCCAGTCCAACACAGATCAGCATTGTGTGTCACCAGAAAACATGAGTCAGGAAAAAAAATCTGAATTTTGCTATATGGAAATGAATTATACAAACCCTGAGTTTCAGGAATATTTCCTCGTCTTCAAAAGCACTAACACACTTCAAAAGCTGCTTTTCTAACCACATGGATAGTTTGCAAATCTCGGATTGCCTAGACCACATAGTTCCAAAATACAATCCCGAACAGAGAAAATATAGAGAAATTGATAGAATCGGTCTCCACTATGAAAGAAAGAGAAAAAAAAATGTAATTCAGTGTTTTGGACTACATGCTCATGAACTGTTGATACCCTCTGAAAGAAAATCTCTGTTTTTTGACAGATTTGTTCATAGGTAGGTATTACAAAATATGTGCTAGATCTGATTTCCACCTACTGCTGTGAACTCACTCACAGCAACAGAGGCTCCTAGAGCAGCTCTGTGTCCAGCATCACTCTTCATCCTTTCTCTCCCATAAACGTGGCAGCTTCATGGGCAGCCCACAGCCTGGCTAGCAGCAGCATCTCCAGGAGTGCCCAGTGCTACGTCAACACGCTGAGAGTTCAAAGGCTCCCGGGACTTTGTGAGCTCCCTTGGATGTGCAATGCTGTTCTGCTGTGCTGGGTCGTAGTGTGGCCACTGAACAGTCTTCAGTGGTCACACAGATATGTCCTTGTCCCATTAGTGCTCCTGAAAATGAAAATGTTTGAAAATGCTTCACAAATTAGTACCATAATTATATAATAAAGCTGACTGAAAACTGAATTTGCTGTCCTTCAAGAAAATGCACTGCAAAAAATTGCAGTGAAAAAAATAAAAATGAGAGGTAAAATAACCACACAGAACTCAGAGAAAAAGGCAGCTGGGCTCACTGAAATATTTGTTTTGATTTTTTTTCTGAGTGTGTTTTCAATTTGAAATGGAATATAATTTACTATTAAAGCACTGGAATGTTTCATAGCACCTATGTCAAGCTCTTTAATAATGCTTTTCTACATAAAATTTCATCAAATTCATAATATTTTGAATAGTTTTGCTTTTATAAAGCCCAACATTAAAAGTTTCAGCTAAAATTTGTCCAAACAGTTGTTTCCTAGAAGCTAAAATAGCATAGTAAAGAAATTTTCAACAAGGAAACAGAACACTCATGTAGTGGGACTGCTCCCGTGAAAAAAACCTCCAAATGTATGTGCTGATAGCTGCCATAGAGCACAAAATGCCCTGCCTGAAAAAAAGTTCAATTTAGTTACCCTGCTTTATACATGTTTCTCTACTGTACAATTAAGTACAAAAGCCATGCCAGCCTTAATCATATAATTGCAGCAAAGCCAGGTATGGTCCTGCTTAAGGGAAATCCTATTAGGAATACTTCTTTAACAGAGAAAGAGACCAAAGTGACTTGGGAGTAATTATCCTTACTGAAAAGAACAGAGCTCACAGCTGAATATAACTGCTAAAACAAACAAATGAAAAAACCCTCTATTCTGATCTGTCTGTAGGATGAAGTCTCCCGTTGAAACGATGTCCGATGAGACGGCTTTTGGGCTTTCTTTGTCTGCTCTGGTGACTAAGGCACTACCATACTGCCTTAGTCACACACCTGCACCTTGAGCTGACCACAGCAAGAAAGACAGCAAGAAAGAGGTAAAATGGGCCAGCTGCAAGCTGCAGATGTGCTGATGTTAATTCGAGGTTGGGCTCCCCTCGCCTTCTCAGCTCTGGATATTGCTTTTCCTTTCCATGTGCAAGTTTCCACAGCTCTGCTAGGAAGGATTGGGCAGGGTGTAAATAATGCCATGCTTAAATACACACTCAGAGCTTCTGTGCGCGGCTGGAAGCCAGAGCTGGCTCAAAGGCTCTTGGCAGCGTAGCTGAAAACGAGTGCAGCCCTGTGAGGAGGCACAGCAGCCAGGCTGCTATAAGAGCCCAGGAGCCAAAAATACATGGAAAGAGCCCCAGGGATATAACCCAAGGTAGCTACTTTCCCGTCCACTGCCCAGAGTGGCAACACAGCAGCCAACTTAACTTTTAGCATTTCATGTAGGCAAAGTAGGATGTTCAGGCAGGAGAGTTATTTTTCCTCCTGCTCAAGGAAAAACTTGAGAAGCCCAAACTCCAGAATATTTCACAGACATAATGAATTGGTTGGGTTTTTTTTTCTCCACCCTATAATTTCACTTCTGTGTGAGAGAGGGAAGGAATAAGACCAAGTCCTGAGCATTAGTCTAAGTAAGAGTTGCAGCTTGGCAAGTACATGACAGAAAAGACAACCCTGTCCTAATGTCACTCACTTTGGCAAACCACAGTATCCTCTTCTGGCAGTCCAGGAATCAGCTGTATCCTCTGATATCCATTTGTGCTTTTATGTACTAACTGGGATGCAGTCAGATGAATTAATCTTTGGGTATTTAGTCTTCACCTTCAGCTATAAGCAGTTCTGATCGTAACACATATCCTTTCCTTTTTTTTTTTAAGGTGTTCCCCGTGCTCCCCATTCTTTCCTAGCGATCACCTGTAAATTTATCAAAATTCAATTGTTTACCTCTCTAACTCAGGAAAAGTTTTTTTTTCTAAGTTTCATATGAAACAATAATATTACTACCAAACAGTATGATTAGGAAGGGAAGATAGATGCCCCCTCCTTGATACTGAACCGTTTTTCTGACGTTTAAGAACTGTGAGGGGACCCAAAAGAAATCTGACAAAACCCTTCCCTTATCAACAGTTCATGGGCTGAAACCCATGCTTTTTGAACACTCCTGTGGGTGAAGATCCTCATACACTTAAATGAGTACCTCAGACATTGTTTTTTATGGCCATTCTTTCAGTTCTGATTAAAAATAAAGTGTTCCTAGGGGGAGAGAGCTGCCGCAGGCTGAAGCCAAGTTTATCAGAACAGAAAACTTCCTGGTAAGAATAGCTCCAAACTTGTACTTTCCCTTCGCAGACTATTCCAGCTTCTTTAGTGAGCTGAACATCTGGTACGGGCACAGCATGAGCCAGACCACTCTGGCCTTGTTTGATATGGGAACTGGCATGCAGAACCAGCAAGGAATGAAGGAGGGGCCAGTGCTGTATTTAAAGGACAGAACTGCTGTTTTATCTGCATTTGGGAGGCCAATGGAGCAAGAAATGGTGCATGTCTCCAGTTGTGCAGGAGCACTGCCCATCATCCAGGGCCACCGTGCCCAGAGCTGCAGCTGCCCCTGCCTAAGTGGCAGTGAAACCTGGGATGCTGCAGGGCAAGACGAAGGAGATGCATTTCTTTTCTTGGAAAAGAAATGAACACAATAGGCTGAAAATCCAGCAGGCTTAGGGATCTTACTGTAGGATAAGACATTGCTGGCATCCAGGAGCCTGATACCTCTAATGGTGTCAAACAGCAACTTTGCCATCAAATGAAGGGGAGAAGTGAAGAGTCCCAGGATGAAGTTTTCTCTCCTCTGGAGAAGAGGAGATACGGTTTTTGGCACAGCAGCTGGTAGCAATCTTTAAATATTTGTCAGTTATCCTCGCTGTCTCCTGGATTTTGTGTTGCAGCTGTTGTAACCAACAGTGCCATCTGCCTTAGAGAGCTTGGCCACGAGCCCACCCACTTTGTTGCTTTTTTGCTGGTAGTGTTTTTCCTGCTTGCTTTTTCCCACCCGTTGCTCTGGCGCAGCCTTACAGCTCCTCTTCCCCTGCACAACACAAGCAGCTTCTTCAGCGTCAGATCTGCAGGCAGGGGCAGATTCGCAGCAGCCACCTGCCCTTGCAGTCATTCACATTAGCTCCAACACCAAGTTGTTAGTTCACCCGTTCTGCTTGCATTTTGGGGGTTGTCATGTAGTTGCATTGATCTACAAAGTTATGCAGTCAGGAATTTAGCGGTTCTGAAAACCAGATGTGACACTGCTTAGGACAAATTCCTGTGTGCACCTGAGAGGTGGGTACATCCCAGGCAGCTTGGTACAATGTGATCAAGAGCTCTGGCCTACTTGCATTTGCTGGGAGGTGACAAGATTAGTCCAAGCTCCAAACCTTTAGAATATCAGTCCCTGTTACCCAAAAGAACTAAATCTAATGGAAGTGATTTTAAGAAATCACAAGAAAGCTGTTTATTATTTTATTTGGGTCTAGAGTTTCTTAACTGGGTTTTGAGATCATTTGTTTTTGGAGATTCCTCTGGGAAAAAAATAAAATGGGACCAATTCAGTGTGGAAAGGATTCAAATCCAATGAATTCAGCTCAAATTCACACCTCCAAAAATCAAGTGCTCAGATGGATTGACTCAGTCCATCATAAAAATCCCATCAGAGTCTGGGGCTCCAGGTTTGGTTTCACAATAATTATATAACCTCTGGCTAACCTGAAATTACTGAACTCCCTCCCAGATTATCAGATGTGTGTTGCAATAAAAGCTACAGGGGGAAAAAAATCAGAATTGATCCTGAAAGAGCAATAGTTATAATTATTAGGAGGCACACCTGACATTGCTTTCGTTCATTCATCCATAACCTAGCTATCAGTGGAGCTTCAAGACAGGATGTGGATCTGAGTTGTAGAAATCTACATCACTAATTCATTCTGGTTAATTTTCATTAGGACTTGTCAAGTGCACAGGTAACACTGCCACAAGCAACAGCTAAGCATGAGCCCCCCTTCTCGGTCCCTCCCGTGATGCAGCTACCTTTCCACCCACAGACATCACTCAGCAGCCTCCACGCCCACCAAAGATCTCCCCTGGCCTCAGCCAGCCTTGTGCAACTCAGGCACGAGACAAACTGTTTACAAGGCCAATCCCTCCATAATTATTCTGCCAAATTCTGAAGCAAACTACAGTTGTGAGAATTAGACCTACTTTCCTACTTGTTTCTCTTTTCCCCCTTTTCCAGAGGACATTTCCAGTATATGTATATGAGCAGCTATATCCATGGGCAATGCTTTTTCCCATGAATATAATCCATAGACTGCTTTATTCTCAGAAAGAAACTAAATCTTTATCTTCCTTTTTCCATATATATATGTATTATATGAGGCTCAGAGATGAAAAAGGCATGCAAGCTAAAGAGAGACTCCAGGGGAGAGTATTGTAACTTTCAAACCTAGTATAACCCAGTTGATGCTGGCAAAAAACACACTGGAGAGTAATTTAGCCCACTTATATAAAAAAGATGCCAGACAAAAACATAGATTTTTCAAATGTCTCTCCCTTTACAAGGCAACATTTATAGAGTACTTTATAGATCAGCTCTTTTCAAGCTCTCACTAGAGCAAGGTAAATATCCAACTAGACTTTTTTTTTTTTCTGATATATTATCTGCACTAGGGACATAAAAACCTCTGGGGCTTTATATGTTTTATAGGTTTTCCAGTTATGAAAAAAGATTTGTTTGAGTAACACTCAGATAATTGGCTTTTGTCTTTATATTCATACACTCACATTATGTCCTAACTGGTGGTCAGGTAGTCAGGATGTACTGCTTTCATTGCCATCAGAATTTGATTCCTTTACTGGAAAGACTATTTCACTGAGTCTGAAACAGATGAGAGAATAGTCCATTCCCACCTTAAACTGTATGAAACTATATGAAATATTTTCTCCAGAAGGTTGCATTTGAAGGAAATAAAATGATTGCAATTTTTCTCTTTAATTTCCCAAATGGTCTATTCTCAGTAAAAATCTGCAAGGTGGGAACAAACACGGGCTCTTCTGTTCAGTTGCTACCATAAGCCTTCCCTCCTCACTTGGTGAGAGTGGGTATCCAAGCAACAACCACAAGACATAGCCCTCGCTTCTGGGGACTCTGTGTACAGATATTTCTAGTGTCTTATAGAACTGGTACTTATAAAATGGAACCTGGACTTATATCTCTACCCTATTTCCTCTATGTATTTGTCTCGTTGCACTTTTGCATGAGTATTCAGTTATAAAATATGAAACAAAGTAACAGCACTGAAGAATTTTCCTCTATACTCACAAAAAAGACTGTCTCCACCCACTGCTTCACTTACAGATGTTGAATTTAATTCCTATCCCTGGAGATCTCATGTTAGCAACTCCTGCAGATGAACACTGGCCGCTGCATAATGACAGCTATAGAAGTAGAGCTGTGTAGAAGAAGGAAACACAATTTCACAAAATATTTTTATGTTTGGTTTCATTCCATATCAGAACAAAACTCGAAAGCAGAGAAGTGTTTCCAAACCACACGAAGACCAGCCCCATGGCAGGCTGGCTGCTTGCCTGCCCCAGGACCCACACCTCTGGGCTTTCATACCCCTATCTCTGAAGCACTCGCTGTAGAGGCTCTTCCATGGATCCTTCATGGATCTGGGAAACCTGAGCCAGCCAAAAGCAAAACCAGATATGGTCAGATTGGAAGAAAACTAGGCAGGCTTTGCAGCCATCCTGCTTTGATTCCCTTGGAGTTTTCTCCAAGTTAAATTACTTCTGTGAACGAGATCTGTTTCAATACACTGAGAAATCTCAAACAAATATGTCCCAGGAAGGTTTCTCTCCAGATCAAGCCTTGCTGGTTTTAGCCCACCCCATGTCATATCCTCAAGCCACATTCATTCACCAGCTGCCCCAGTTACAGCTGTCCCATTAGCGTGATGGTCTTATACATGGCTGAAGGAGTAAATGATTTTCCCTTCCTGTAAGCATGACTTCTACATACTGTATGACAAAGATGTCAACACAGAGTCCCTCAACTGAGAAAGTCTCTGTTGATTCAGAGATCATAACCTAAGAAAGTTCACATAGGGGTAATCTGATTTATATCTCTAATACTATAAAATGTCACCACCTTTCACAGTGATTGAGTCTACTGACTCAAATATTTTTAAAATAAAATAAATAATTAGATAAAAACAGCCTGCTATCAAAAACTAAGTTAATAATTTATAAGCATTCATCAAAACCTGAACTGATTCTGACACTTCCTTCAGATGTATACAGAAGAGAGAGAAATTCATATCAAATGTGCTCTGAAATCTATTTATAAGGGTAAACTGAGACAAAGAATCTAAAATACAGAAACATTTTATGAAAACTAGGAGTGGGAATAAATCTGTTTCCACTACTTTCCGTATTGCAGCATCTCGCTGGCAGTAAACACAATGCATGGTTCTGCTTAAACCATGGTAGCTTAACATAAAATTCCTTAAAAGTAAACAGTGCCAAATTATGAGATCTTCAGTCATGTTCCACTTCTGTATTTAGACATGGATTCCAAAGAGGACTTTGTCAGAATAAGCAGTGATTAAAAAAATGGTGTAGATTCATGGCAGGGGCGTAAGTGAATAAGACTGAATTACCTGAATTGCAAACAATTGATTTTTGTATTGGACATTTCCTAATGAATTGTTGCTGTTAATTAGTAACATTTTAAGTCGGTAACTCTCCAAAAGGCCTGAATATTAGTAAGAACTATAAATAACTGCCTAAAGGTAACACACAGCTAAGATATCCTGTCAATTAGACAGGTTTTTCTCTGTCATCCCTGATAATGTTTTAGAATAGTCTGTAAGTAGGACAGAGTAGTTATCCAATAAATCCAGCTTTAAACAAAAATTACCCATTTCTAATAATTAAACAAAAGCTTTTTTATAATCCCTCACAGAGTGCTTTTTACAGCATAGCAATTGCCTAGCTCCCCTTGGTCATAACTGCAAGTACAACCACATTTTGACTATAGAATGTTTTATGTGTTTTATAAGTGCCCCAGTGTGGTTTATATACATGCATAATGCATCTCAAAACTATCTTTATTCATAATAAAAATATTAATAATCATAATTATTAGCATATAAAAACTTATCAACCACACATAACTATTAACATAAAAATCCTCATCTATATTAAAAATAATTATAATTTTATAAGAAATATAGGTGCAATTAACATCTTCAACATTCATATATAAAACTTATATTAAAAACTTGTAAATCTCAAAAAGACTCTGCACAACGCCAGCTTTAGATTTCAATTACATAAACCAACAATCAATATCACCATTTCAAAAGAGGAAATCTCAGATTCACATCAAGTTACCATGATTCATTTACACATGTAGTTTGAAGTAATCAAGCATGATAAGTGGGTAAATAGGAAAGGAATAGATAATTTGGATCAGTGTTTTCCAAAGGGACTCCAAAGACTTCTGCCACACATTTGGTGGTGGGACAAACTGTGATAACTGAGGGTCTTGGCACCCCAAACATTTGCCTTAGCTCTCCAAAGAGGACAACACCCCTGAGCAGGGACATCTGAATGGGACCTTAACCCACTCCAGATCACACCCCAACCCATTAAGCATGGTCATCCTTCATCTGAAATTCTTCCCCTTTGCATCCTCTGTTGCACATTTATTCTTACTGATAAAGCTTGATTTTTGGTTGTCTGTCACTGACCGATCATAGGCAGGCAACGATAACATCTCATTTCAAAGGCCAACAGAAGTCTGTCGTTAGCTTTCCTGAAGGTCTGTGTCTCCAGCACATCACAGAAGTTGGACTGAGAAAACTTATCTTGAGTAGCCTGATTTACACAGATATGAATATTTGCTTTTCTCTCCATATCAATTTGAGGTTAAACAGTTCCTCTTGCACTGGCTGCACCTCTGGCAGGCGTCCTCAGAGCAACCACGGCTGCACACAGTGAGATTTGTCCAATGGACCATCTTGGACTTCCGATGTTACTGCCAGCTACTTCGGTGTCTCCACGCTTCTCCTTCCTCCTCCTGCAAAGGCGCACTGTCTTTGCCTTACCCGGTTTGGTACATAATTTCTGTTCTTCCACCCTCAAAGGCAGACTGTTGCTCTGCCTCTGAAAAATGTTGCTTTCCATGTCCAGCAAGAGTCTATATTCCAGAAGGAAAAGCCTTTAAGGAATGGTGGCAGAATGGAAGTCTTTTCTATTTCTGCTTTGATATAATCCTGCTATTCTTAGAGCTTTCCTTTCACTGTACTACTCAGCTAATCCAGTATTTAAACATGCAAGAGTTTAATTTAAATGAAATTAAAAGCAACTTTCATGCATCACCAGAAGCAGACATTTTTTTTATTTTACTCTAACATATTGAATGAAATTATCAGCTATATGTAATTGTTACAATGTAGGATCCTGGCCAAATGGGTATTCAAAACCAATAGGGAAACCTCAGCCAAGGTATGGAGAAAAATGAGAACAGAAAACCTCAAAAGGTAATAGACAAGATAACTGTATAGCTGCAGTAACGTTACATATTTTCCTCTACTGAGGTCAAATCTCAGTCTCAATGGAGAAATGGGTATGAACTTCAGTGGAATCAGGATTTCTCCTCTGTTGACTTAGACTTGCTGTGGGTGTGCCGTGGTGTCAAAGTACAATTAATTACTTAACACCAGCTCTTCTGCTGGCAATCCTCAGCACTGTGGGTTACTGCAGCTACAGACGATAATGATTTTCGGCTTTGCAGACTTTCAGAAATGCAAATGAGCTGCAGTCCCCCCTGGAAAAGTCATATATATGGATTGCATTCTATTTTGCCTCTTTTTTTAAAAAAAAATCATGCCTTGGGAGTATTTTAGAAGGAGCTGGAAACCACTAGAAAGATTTTAGTGTTCTAATACAGGTTCTCTTGGAAAATCCCCACTAGCTAACTGTGCCACTTTTCCTTTCACTACTCAGTATCAAGATGATGTCAGAGACTAAGTACCTGAAGATGTATCACAGAAGAAGATCTACTTTTATTTGTGTTCAATCACAATTAGTATCATCATCTTTACCATGTAAGCTGTGAAGCAAAATAAATAAATTTAATAAGTCACCTATGATTTAAAACTGCAGGAGAAATAATTAAGATTAGTAGCAGTCACAGTTGCTGAATGAAGATATACAGTGTATAACACATGATCATGAACACACTTTATCCAAATGATTAGTAGCTCGCTTTTTTTGTGTTGCTGAAGTTTAGAGCATGAAAAATCACGCTGGTGTCTTAACTACTTGATCAGCAACTTATGTGATCAAAAGAAGCACTCTTCAAAACACTCTGACTTGGGCAAAGACTGAGGGGAAGAAGCATACTATAAATTTTATAGGATTGGCCTCTAAAGAAAAATACTTTTGAAATTTTTGACATAATAAATGAACAGAGGGAAATCTTCGCATGCTGCAATGTGAAGCCTTGTGCTCTGCAGTCTCACAGAGTGTATTTAGCTTTTCATTTTCCTTTCAGGAATTTCATCTTAGAAGCCCCTCAGGAACAGCTATTTTAAGCCTGCACATACCGTTCTAGGGATGCCAGTGCTTACCTACTGCAAGAGCAGCTTAAGGATGCCTGAAATCAAGCTCAGTTGATGAGAAAGGCAGGACAGTTTTTATTATATGCTCATCCTTCAGGAGATGTTTGAGCCTATGCTGTTCAGTGAGTGCTTCCCAACAACCCATACTGCCTAACCCACCTCAAAAACCTTCTACTGTATACAACATATTCAGCCACCCTCTAGTGTTTATCAGTATACTTTCCACATGGCAAGCTGCCAGTGAAATTCAATAGATGAGACGGACTTTAAGAAGTGATTAGAGCCTGCAAGTATTTACTCCAAGATCCCTGCCATGTTTCAAGAAGGTTCAGAAATATGCTTGCCCTTCATATGTCCTGTTATCAGACAATAACATCCTCCATAATTTTATGCTCCAAAAACTTTTGGCAGCAGTAAAGAACAAAGGACCTTGTAATTGGTTTTTAAGAATGATAGAGTTACAGCATTGTTTCACATAAGAAAAATGAAGGTTATTGTTCAAGGCCATGTATTTCATCCTATACTCTATTAACAAACAATAATCAACATTGGCACCACAAAAAGTAGTGGATCAAAATGTTCTTTTGTCACATAAGGCAGCTCACTTGAATTAATCGGATGTTAAAAGCTACATGTGGTTCTCATACTACTTAACACTCATTTCAAAAGCCCCAAATCTAATAGCCTGGTATGTGCCTGCAACTCCTTATACATATTTAGAGGTGTGATGAAATACAAATTGCTCAAACCCCAAACACATTTCAGAATCTATATGGAAATAATGAGCACCTGAAGGTAACACAGAACTTTTCCCTCCCTTTATTTAAGGAATGCACATAAGCCTGTGCATTTTTATCATTTACACTTGTAGCTTGAGTATTTAAAGGTTTTAATTCAAGACTGCTACTGCTTAATATTAGTAAATATTAGCAAAGCCAGGAGATCTGTTGGCTGGCAGTTACATAAATTAAGCTGTGTATCAAGCAGTGTTAGAGTTTGGAAGGATTATCTGCCATTTGAATGAAAGAACTTCATCAACAAGATGAAGAACATCATCTGGCAAATGTATATACCAAATGAATATATATCTTATGAGAAATATCAAAACCTATAGTTCAGTAGTCAACAGGATTAGCCTGAAAAGCTTTTCCTTAAATAAAAATCAAATAATTCTTCAGCACATTAATTTAAATATTCTGCTATTCCACCAATCAGCATTAGCAAAGAAAAATCTTAATGATAACTACAGATTTGGTGTTGTATTTTCTCCACGAGAACTTTTTTTTCCTATTTGAAGGAAATAAATATTCCAGTGTTCCCCTCACATATCCAGATAATCCACCTCTCTAAAATAGATTTATCTGGATTAATAATATTTGAGTGATGCTCTGAATCCTCTTTTAGAGATGTAGTGTCATCCAAGTGAAAATACTTTGGACTGGATCTCAGTAGACCATAGGTTTTACCACTGATTTTGGTGCTGACCTTGATTATTTCAGTTTATCTCTTTGTGTCTCTGTTTTCCTTGTTTTTGTGCATCTGTTCAGATCAACAGATCCTACGGACAGAAGTTGTCTCATTCTCTGCACACTTAGCACACTTTGCACAACAGAATTCTAACACATAGGCTCTGCAGTCACGCAAATTGAAGTAGTAAAAACTTGTTCTTTTCCCTGAATTACTAATGCCTGAATGCAAGGTTGTGTTTCTAGAGAGCAACCAATTCCAGATTAACCTCTTAAGCATAAACAGATTTTCTTAGCTCACTTCTGTGTCAAATATGAACCATCAAGGCTATAAGTGCAGTATATAGCCTTCTGTTCTTAATTTATTTCCTCTTTCACTGGCTTCCAATATTTCCTTACCAACTAGAGCTTTGTCTTTTGTGGTGCAAGGTGGGAGCTCCTGCTTCATACCCGCCCTGATACAGCACCTTGTTTTTCCAGGATGAATCACAGCACCCTAATTTTCAGTTACTCAAGTTGGTTCTTTTGAAAAAGAAGACTTCACAGAAATTCACTATGCAATAATCTTGTAGTTTTGAATTGCAGTCGGCAAACTCAAATGCAGAATAGCTGGGTATGTGTGGGATAGTGGTTCCCCAAGAAAGTTTGTCTTCTGAATTAGTCATCTCTCTGCTAATCCTTAGCAAGGAAGCACCCCGGAGTTCCTCCTTCAGATCACATAACCAGTGTTACCCTTTTTCCTTGTCTCCCTGGAAATACAAAGTGAAGAAAATGCACTCAGGGAATTTTCATAATTGTCTCAGACAGAGGGACATGACAGGCTGCATCCTATATAATATTAGCCTACTTTCCTAGAGCCTACTGAGCCTACTTGTAATAATATTTGGAGATGATGTATGATTTTTCACGTAAGTTTCCATCTTTTGTGGGTAACAAGTGCCTCAGATGGGTACCTGAAGCATCTGGAGGAAAGAAAATGGTAACAACCCCTTTGTCACACCAGAGTGGCTACCTTCACCCCTCCCAGGCTTCATTTAAAGAGAAACTATGAGCAATACAGTTGCCAGGAGTTTGAGGCAGCAGGAAGCAAGCCAGCAAACCCACAGGCTGCTGCCAGGAACTCACTGTGAGCCCCCTCCTCCTCTCCCAGCCTTTAGAGAGATCACACAATCTCTAATCTGCAGTTTGCGTCTCTCATGTTGTCACATTTCAGCTTCCACCTGCAGAGAGTGTGAACGTCTAAAATCATATCAAAATGGAGGTTCCGTCTAGAAAAAGAGAGGTCACTAAAAGCAGCGCTTTTGCATCTGATCACCTGGTGTAAGAACATACACACATTTTGCCAATTTTAACTATTGCTAAGTCTTTTTTGCCTTTCAAGTAGTGGGAAGGAAGCCGGATGAAACCCTTTCACATGTGGAAAAGGTGGAAAACAACATATGGCAGGAACAGCAGCTTGAAGGAGATAGGAGATGTTCCCCAGAAACCCTCCAGGCCAATTTATCAGAGGTGGTCAAGAAGAATAGAGAGATTATAGCCATATATTCAAAAGATGCCTTCAGTTTTTCCTGCCTCAGTGTTTGTCTATCAATGTACGGCCTATTTTAAGATGCTATTTATCCGGGACACTCTGATTTTGAACAGAGCCTTGGCTCTGAGTAGTTGTGAAGATCATCATTAAAAATCAGATTTACATATTAGGAGCCTTGAAAAAGTTGAGGCATCCAGGAATACTTTTGAAAGGTGGGCTACATTGTCTGTTTTAATATCACCTATATAATACTGTGTGTGATCACACAACACAAACAAAAGGTGCTCATGTGAAATTTCTCCAATCCAGGTCTTGCTAAAGAGGATGCTCACCACTGCAATAATTCAAGTTGTCAAGCAGGGCACACAGTGCTTCCTAAAAGGCAGTTGAAAAAACTAACAGCAAAAAATCACTTACGTGAAGTTCTTTTCCTTACCACAACAGGGACTGTAGTTTGCAGTTTATTTTATGCTCCTGCTATTTAAGGAGTAGATAGATATTCATTGAACTTTTCTATTCTGTGCACTCAGATCTACCTCTTCCTTACACTTCTCTCAGTCTTCAAGTGAATGGACATTTGTTCCTAACAGTGAAAAATCTTAACCATGCTTAATCATGCTGGCTGATACTGTAGCACTTGCAAGAACCCTTGTGAAAATACCAACTTTGAGCAACGCTTGACATTTGATTGCTTTTGGATCTGGGAATGAACTCAGCTGTCCAATGCATTTATTCCATTTCACCAACAGAACGTTTAAGAAAAAATCCATCATTTAAACCACTTCATTCCTATAATGCCAGGAGATAAAACCAGTTAATATAAATGCATAGAAATCAAGAGGATTCTATAAGGTCAGGGGAGGGGGAGGGGGGGCTAAGCTATACTACAAAATTCCCTATAGTGCGGATCCTTATTGAGCAGACATGCTTACCCCCTTCTATAGATCCATTTTCTCCCTTCTTTTCACACTGGTCTTCTGGTGGTTCCTCTTGTGAAATTGAATTTGGCAGTGCTAGAGCATTTGTTTATGCTGTGCACAAGCTGGGGAAGGCTATTTTGACAGATGATAGGTCTGCAGCATCCTTAGAGGCTTTTAAAAGCACATTGAAAACTTCATTATTTACAAAGCTTTACAGCTGGAATGCACAAATCACCCATGGCTTATTTGTCAAAAGAACATTTGATATATTTTTAGGTATCCACCTTTTATAGGCTTTGCATAAACCTAAAAAGGCAATTTGTCCCATCTTCCTATTTTGAGGACTTCAAAATTCATTCCTCCAGCCTTTGATTTTCTTTTAATTGGGGGGGTGCTTCTTCTTACTGGAAATTTTCCTACTTTCCTCCTGTCTTTCCTGTAGCTGTTACAAGATGAACTCTGGGTTCTCCTCAGCTGCACATAGAATTAAAAGAGTAACTGTGATCCACTGAACATGCCCAGGATGCTCTACCATATTTCAGCATTTCTTTTGTTCTGCACTTTCAAAAACTCAATTTTTCAGTGTTTTAGCAGCTTGATCTATAGTATTTCTAATATTTATTTCCCCATGATCATTACTATTTCAAGCTATGCTTATGGGAAAATCATCTTTTCTTTGTCTTCTTCTTCCTCCCTGAGTCAAGTGACATGTTATGTTTCAGGTATCTGAAGCTGCCAATGTTTCCACTTTCTCTACATCTCACCACCACCCATCAGCTCAGGGGAAACATTAGGGAGCAATTTTTAGAAAACACCCACAACCCATACAGAAATCAGCAGGAGCAGCAGGTGTTCAGCATCTCTGAACATCAGGCCCTATCTGCATATTTATGTCCTGCTCATTGCCCAAGAATCTGAACACCTGCACCAGACTGGTGTTGCCAACTTTTGTGCTGTTATTGCAAGTCTAAGAATATGTGGTGGTTTTAATCAGTGCTTCTGAAATCATCCCATTACATGAAAATCTCAGCTTTCATCACAGATTTCTCATCCTCAAGATCCTGGAGAAAAACATGAAAGCACCATCCAAGTGTCACCACAGATAAAAAACACATTCCAAAATCATTTACTTTCTAAAGTATTATTTTAAGCCAATTCCTTGACTAAAGGGGACATAACTCATGATGCTTAAGACTGGCAGTACTGCAAGATTTCAAAGCCATTTACATTCTGTTCCCATTACTGGTATAAAGTACACAAGGTCTGTGCTAGAGGAGCTGGAGAAACACTCACGCTGAGTGGTCACTTGTTTTCTTTTAACGTTCACTTAAAATAAGCCTGTGTCACTTATGCAATCAAATGTTCCATAAATACTCTAATACGTAAGATACTGACAGGAACGTTCCCTGGCTCCTTTTGAAAGGTCTTTAATTTATCATCACATAAATTCTCCCCTGATTCAGAAGCCTGATTCTTATCTAACAGGAAAGTGAAGCATGCAGTCTGATATATGGACCCAGTCAGAGTATCTAAGCTCTTGAGGATGGCATATTCACTACAAGCCACACACACATACACACAAACACACACACAGAGAGAGAGAGACAGACAGACAGACAGACAGAGTGAGTATAAACCTGATATTCATATAAATTATTTGGAATTGAATTTCAGGCAGAGAAAGTGTCAGGCTTATAATCTGTTTGCAGACAACTTGTAAACAAAAAGAGGTTAGGTTCACCAGATATTTATTTGCTCAGCTCAGTTTTGCTTTTAATAAGTTTTTGGATTTTCTTCTCTATAGGATTCTTAGTGGATATAAACAGATTTTTACAAGGCTGATCCGTCTCCCAAACAAGGCAGCCTTTCAGCAGTCTCCTTAACAACCTGATAACGGCACAAATATGGCAGTGGAGCTTCTGGCACTTGCTATTTCAAGAGGTTTCCACCTCTGTTGCGATGACACCTTCCGCCAATGAACACAGGCTCTCCTGGCTGACTGGTCCCACACAGGTTTATCAGGAGAGAAATTCAGCGCTGCCAGCAGAGACCATGCCCAGGGGAGGCATGCATCAGCACTGAGGACCCTGCATTTGCTGACCTACCTTTCACCAGCCTTTCCATTAGGCTTCTCTCTGGGCTACTGCTGCCAGGAACAACTCACAAGACTCGCCATTGCAGGCAAAGTTCTGCTGGCTTTGCTTGCTCTCCTTACTGTGAGCGTGATTGCACTCCAGGATGAAAAGCAAAAGGGGAAAAAAAAAAGCATTGCTGTGTCCAGCCCCTTCATCAGGAATGCACAAGGCAAGGGTAGGTGGGAACGCCTGCTACCTTCTGCCACGGCACCACTACAACACCCTGAGACCCGACCCCTTTCTAATCTGGCTATATCCGTTATGCTGTCTCCAGTAGTTGCCTCAGCCAAATATTTCAGACGTAAATGTTTAAATAGCAGACCACAATTCACATTACAAGGAAACATGCTTTCCTGGACTTCTGTTACTTGAAATGACTGAAATGATTTACAGTATTTTTTTTTTACCCTGCTTTGTATACTTCAATCTATTTTTCTCTAATTCTCTATTTGACCTAATACTTTGGCAGAGTGATGCAAACAGTTAATTATGTGCAAGACTGTATATGTTCTTTTTGGTGTTTGCTGTTTTCTAGATCAGATTTGTTTCTTTGGTGTAAATAGCAGTTCTTAGCCACATAAAAAAATTAGGCAGTTTTCTAAAATGCTTTTATTCTCAGAGCTTGTGTTTGATACACTCTTGGATGAAGTCCAAGCCACAGCTTCGTAAATCAAGGAACTTGGAAGTCTTTAAATGCTATTGTAAATTATATAGAGTGCTTGAAGAAAAACTTGGGTCCAGTATATTTCCTCATTGTGTCTCATGTAGACAACTGACCTGCAAATAGAGCTGCATATTGAGGGGGAGATAAACGAAATGATTCACTAACTGTTCTACCATGATGGAATGGGGAGAAGTTACACATCAGCAATAGGTAACTTTTTTTTCTTCCTCCAGTTTTTCTAAGTCAAACATATACTATTCCCTGCTCATGGATATTGAGAGCGACTCTCCCACTTCCTTCTGACAGTGCAGATTTGATTTCATGGCTCATCATGTATCTACATTATTTCAATCCCCACCCACATTTAGAAGACGCCAGAGCCCGAGAGAATGGAAGTGTAACAGCTCATCCTGGCTCAGTATTTGTAAAACTTTTTGGCTACTTTTAGCAAAGAATAAATAACACGTAAACAAAAAGCATTCCTATGCAAGAAGCAATTAATTCTTTTTTCACTTGACTTTAGCTAAGAAGAGACTTTTTTGTCTGCTTTGTTTTTATTTCATCTGCTGTTTCTTTTTGCATTGATTTCTTGTAAACTTCCTGGCTTGTAGCAATTAGTGAGATTTGCCCAGCGGCAGTGTACAGTGCAACAGGTATTGCCTGAAATASAGTGGGCGGGAAGGAACAGTAAACGTTATCCGTGAAGCACACAGCCTAGTTTTTAATTGATTATATAAAGCATCCATCTATGTGAGAGCACAGCTTGGAGAAAGGGGTAGTCTGACTGCACTGCACAGGAAAGGCCTTCTCGAGGAGTGGCAGACAGGTGGGCAAACACCTGCTGGGTCAACTCCCTCAAGAGAGAGTGCCAAAAAAACACCCTCTTGCAGCCCAACTGGATTTAGCTCTGGGCTGGGCACCAAGCAGTCTGGCCTTCAGAGCACGAGAATGGTTCAAGATACGGCTGTAGGAACCCTTCTGGGTACAGCAAACTAGAGAAATACAACAGAGAAAAAATCTCCAGGTGATGGGCGAGCTAGTTTTTATTAAGACCTGTTTTTAGGGATCTAAATGTGGCCAAATACCAGTTCAGGCCTGTAATTCCTTTATTGAAACAGAGTCCTAAGGTATATCCCTCGGGTCTGTGTCTCCTGGGAAGGACTAATGCCAGATTGCTAACTTTATGGAATGAGCAAATAAATTCACTTAATATACTTTAGAGGTCCATGAATTGCTGCAACAGTCACATATGAAATTTAGATAAAATATCACTGGAAGGTATTTTTGAGAACTCATACATTAATACTCAAGCATATTTTAGAATGTAATCATGTGCATAAACTATCTTTTCCATGTAGCTTAAAAGAAACAGGCTCCTGTAGAAAAYGTAGTATCTAATTGCGAGGACAGCCAGAGAGAGCAGTCTGCAGCGTAGCTMACCACCACCGTGCGATGCAGCAGCCCGTTACCTGATTAGAAATGCAAGGCAGGCTGTCAGCTGCCTTTTGTTAAAAGTGTGCAAGCCATTGCAAAGGGCAGAACGCACAAGCAAATTGTTCCGTGTTGCAACTAAGTGTCCACTACCTGCTGTTGACAGTGCGTGTGTATTATTGTGTGTGCTGAATGAGCCATAAAAACATTCAGCTCACCTGCCTACAGCACTTTTTCTGCTGGAAATGCTTCCCAAGGCTTAAAACATAACCCACCCACTGATTCTGCCCTATCRGAAGCAGTGTATGATACTAGAAACCACACATGAACTTTCTCTCTGGCGAAGGTTGGCGAGGGGAGCCCTGTAGACAGTCTAGGTCTTCGCCTGTTGGCATGGCCAGCTGAAAGTAGCCTTTTTGACAAATGTACTCTTGAAATTGTCTCCTTGCTCATTTAGCTGAGGTGACTAGTCTGTGTTCATGATGGGAATTTTTGTTCCACGATGGGAAACTAGACAGTTTCTTCAGGCTTCCCAAGTGGGGAACTTTTCACAGCATTCAGGTGGAGGACAGACATGGAAATGCTAAACAATCAGCAGCTCTGGAGTACAAAAGAGGACAGGAAGGTAAAGARACAGAAGCAGAGGTGCCTGGAGCTTGCAGAAGGTGTGCCCAGTGCCTAACTCTGGGCTCCAGCACAGGCTAACTTGAACGCTCAGCTGCCTTTCAGCAGCCAGGGAGACTGCCTGTGTGCACGGATATAGAGTGCTAGGGGACCCTTTACAATATAGAGGTATAGATGTACAGAGAGACTGTGTTTTCTATGTTTTGGTTGCTTGCAACAGTTTTGCAAGGCTGAACTAGTTCCTGAAAGCATTTGATAGTACCTGTAAAACAAGATCTTTACCTTTTACCAGAAGAGGAAACTATAACAGCACTAGTGATACAAGTGTGCAGCAGAAGACTGGCCCACAGTATCTAAGAAAATAGCACAGGGAGAGCAACAAGTCAGAAGAAGGCACAACCAAGTCAGTGACAAGTGGAGTGATGTCAGTACCATTCTCCACTCACCTTTCTGCTCCCACTCAGACATCTGCAGTCGAATTACCATGTGAGAGTTGCCGTTTGTCAGCTCTGCTATCCATCCTACTGCACCCCCTTAATGCAGAGCTGCAAAGGACACCACAGCTCAAATTGTGGTAAGTAAGCTGCAAGTGCTGAACAGGGAAATCACTCACAAATGTCTATCCATACCCATCAGCTGAGTTATATTCATATTGTCTTATATTAATAATGTCTTTTTCATATTATTTTCAAACTAGCATATAAAAATGAGTAATTTATGCAGAGATTTCCAGCCAACGAGGCAAGCTCAAATGCTTTTCGAGTAAGGTCGAGAAGCGCAGCAGAAAGCTTCTATCGGATTTGTGTTGGCAAGGTCAGTCCAGATGCTACTGCTCTACTTCTGACCTCACCTCTGGAGGGACACAGGCAGAGAGGGTAGTTCAGCCCTATTAAGCAAGGAATATTTTCAGTTTTCTCAGAGCTGAAAGAAGGCTAGGAACCTTGTTCAGAGCCAGCTACACTTTGCCTGAAAGTACCACAGCTCTCTGCTACTCAACAGCTATTGTGAGCCAGTTGTAAAGCATCCTTCATATCAGCCGCCTAATCCCCTGCATATAGAAAGGCTGACTCAGTGCACGCATCGTCAGCCAGGAGGGAGAGTTCAGAGTGAGAAACAGGCACCTTTGATAATTGTCTTTGCAGCGGGTAACCGAAGACAAAAGGATTCTCAGTCCTGAGTGGAGACCAGCAAGCAGGAGTCAACACGACCGAGCAGCAAAGCTGGCCCCTGATCGCTGCAGCTGTTGTGGCTGCCCGAGGACTAGCAGTTTCGTAGCACCTACCCCCAAAAAAGGCATTTTTTGCAAAGCTGCTCTTCAAGGTTTGAGAAACACTGGGAAAAAGAAGATATAAAGCAACCTGCCCCTGGGAAGTCAGTGTGTACAGCCTGAACTCCTGACATTGGCAAGCACTCACTCATGTTTTTATGTGTGACAGATGTATTTCTGTTTGTGTATATATAACACTGCATACATAGATGTACAGTCTGTAATATTAGATAACATCATACTGTGAAACGAGATCAATTCTCTATTTCTATCACCTATTCTGTCACACACTAGCCTCTAAAACAGGGGTTTAAAACATTCTTTGATTTGTGGACCCCTGACAAACTTGCAGTGGAGCTGCTGACCCCTGCAAATTGAGTGAAACCTTTCCCCAATAGGTTTGTTTTTCTTACATACGTTCTACCATCTTTTTAGAAGTAATTGTTGAATCCTCAAGGGTCAGTGGACCATAAGTTAAAATAAATAAAAAATAAAAAAACACTGCCTTAGAAACACTCATCAAAACCTTAGGTCCACTGTGCTGAACACTTCCAAACATTAGAGGTAATATCCCAACTTAAAGGTTTTGCAGCAAAAATAGATAGGATGGAAAGAGGAGATGTGGGGAAGAGAAGGTACTGAGAAGCAAGATCACTTGCCTGAAGCCATACTGGTTAGCAGCAGAACCTGGCCCTGGTTTGCTTTGATGATGTGCAGATCTCCATGGGGCAAATAAGCCATTTTCCATCCTGGCATATAACAGTGGATGAAGTGAAGGAACACAGATGAGATTTAGCAGGCAGGGGCAGGACACTGGTTTGAAAGAAATTGCGTTCGCCTCTGCCTACCTCAGCTGGACTTCACACACACACCTCRCACTCTCCAAGTAAACCTGGCACATCCATTTAAAAGCACTTTTGTGTCTTCTGGGGGCTCCTGGCAATCACTGTCACCTCAGCAACCCATCAGGAGCAACATAAAGCAATGCAGCCTCCTAATTGTATTATCACAGTGCCAGTGCAGCTGTAAAACACGCCTGTGTTGCAGGGAGACCCAACTGCAGAAAATCAGGTTTCTGCTATTGTCAGGGCTCTCTTTAGTCTCTGCAATTAGATGCTGCTAATAGAGAAAGACAGTCCAGATACATACAACTARTAAGAAATTCTTTCTTTTCTCCAGTCCAACAATTCTGCATCAGACAAGAGCACAGTTTACTGTTCACTAAAGCATATTATGTCATATCTTGCAGAGTTGGCTTTGTGTTCCATAATTCCACATTTCTCATTTTAAAGGGCTTTATTCAGCTGCCTCAGATAGTATAYATTTACTCTTTGTAAATATTTGTATTTGTATTTACATAAGGCCAAATTATTTACATATGTAAAGATACATTTACTATGTAAATTCATCTTGGACCACCCCAATGTGAAAAACAGATACAGAATCACCTGCTAGGGAAGAGCTTCTGCTCTGCAGAGAAAGGCTGGTAGGGGTCTGCAGAGTGGCCTTGAATAGCAGGAAAAGATGCCTGGAGGCAAGCTGTAGTCAATGATGGAGCAATCTCCCCRTGGACACAATGGGAGATAGCCTCACATGAAACAGAATCAATACTAGAAATAAAACCTAGAAAGACTCCTGAAGTGCCAGGCAAGAGAATGCAATGAAAACCAAAAAAGCCTTTCCCACTCCCAGTGCGTGTGCTGCAGTGGAAGGAGGGAATCGAGTCCAGGGCTGAATGTGATGGCAAGAGCAGGATGGATGGACGAACAGATGGACAGCCACCAAGGCACRCAGGATCTAGAAGGGATGCAGGAGAGCACTGCAGCCTTTCCCTCTCCTGCATATTTCTGTGGCTGCTGCTGAGAGCCAGTGGGCGAGGGAGGTGCTGATCCCAGGGCAAGAATTTAAGCACAGTCCCTGGCCAGCCAGCTATGAGCCTTTCCTGCACTTCAGCTGCAGAGCCAGAGCTCCTACTGAGTGAGTCCCAACAGAGCCACACCACTCGTATATCGTTACATGATATGTTTACTTCAGTGAGACAGGTTGGAGCTAAGGACAACCACTTTTCTTTAATTTGGTGTATTTCTATGACCTGCTTTTTTAATAAGAGCTGAAAAAATTAGATGATGTCTTTTGTGAAGTACACACAGAAAAGATAAAATATGTTAATGCTATTACAAAACATGGATTCTTTCATGTTTAAAACTATAGTATTCAAATACTACAGGGTAACTTTGTTGAAAACTGTCAGAAGGAATTCTTTGTCTTTTCCTTCATAGTGAAATGCAGGTTGCTTTAAGGACACATAGATTTGTATTTATTTACTGGTGAGTATGAAGAGTTTTAGCAGATAACTGTTAAGACTATCCTATGGATTTGGAAAGATACTGTTTTCCATTTTGTTTTCTGATGCCTTTCTTTGAATAATATATTAGAAACTATTCTTAATTTTAAAAGACCATGTTCATCATGAAAGAGATTATATTAGAGAGGCCTGCATTTTCTGTGTAAGCACTAAGGAGTACCGGTTGGAAATTAAATGTGATTTGGTACACAAAATATAATGAAAGTGCAACCTGAATGAATGCCAGTGGATAAAGAAGCAGTTTGTCATATAACATGCTAGGAAGAAATAGAAACATAACGTTTCTAGTATGAGATCCCTGTCAGAATTCACAATATGGGTGGAACAGCTGAAGAGATCTTATGAATTGATATCCTGGTTATTTACAACTTTCAGTAAATTTTTAAAGCGCAGTTATAAGCAAGTCTGCTGCTCAGGAGTAATAGTTAAAAATGGAAATGATGCCCGTCATATCCACAGAATTATTTGCTGAATTAGCTATGTTAGTCAATGTACATGTACAAAAGTAAGAGCAGGTTAACCTATCTGTGTTACCTCACTTGTTAGATAACAAATACCGTAATGATTACACCAAATAAAATCAAGAGCCCATGGGAATATTTCATTGATTTCTTTTGATCCCACTATTTCACTAACTCTTACAGATTAAGCTAAATAGATTAGCAGTCTATATATAGATCAGTGAGGGCTTATTTCCACATATTATTCAATTTTTCCCCCTAGCTGAATTAGTAAGCTGCTACCGTGGTAACACAGAGAAAAAATGGCAAAGTTTCTGTCTTTACATTCTTAAAATAAAGAGTATTCTCCCCTGAGCAGGAGGCACAAATACTATTTATGTAAATGTCCAGTCTGTTCAGAAACACATTTGTTTACTCCCTACATTTTATACAGTTTTATTTCAAATATTGAATATTAAATACCTTCAGTGAATGGTTGTTAGTATTTGATCAACTATTGAATCCCCAAAAAGAGCATTTAGATATCAATAGCATGTTTTTTTCTAAATCTGTGTTTAAATAAGATGAAAATTTGCAGAGTCCTCTTTCACTTACATCCATGCAGCCTTATTAAAGATTATCCCCTTGCCTGGATTTCTGGAGAATGACTTCATATGACAAAGATCATTGGGTATTATGCAGTCAAAAGATATCTCTTTGAAGTCTACCCATATTTCTTTGTGAATATTTGTTGTCCTTATCCTGTATTTGGATTTTAAATACTCTGGGCCGAGAATTAAGTCGTGGTTAAAACCCACGACATGAGATTAATTTCATATTTGTGATTGTGTGTATATATTTAGCATTGTATTTTGATCTTGTCTTTTGACCTTTGGACTCTGCTCATCCCAGCACATGTGAGAGACAAATATTGCTGGATATTTTATTTTTAAAAAGTGATTCTGGGTTGTTCCAGAACCTCTCTTCTCTTCATCCATCCTCACCTATCTGGGACTGATGTTTTTTAACTGTTGCATTGTGAGCTTCTTGAGAGAAAGAAAAACATCCTTTGCTCTCTTCCGTAGAACACAATGAGATTCTAGTCTGCGACTGTCTCCTTCAGATTACGGCAATGCAAAATAATGAAGTTCAGGCAGAAAAGGGAAATTATTATTTTGTTGTTGTTGTTGTTATATTTTGCCCCCCAAAAGTGTGCACCTGCCTTGCAGAATTGTTTGCACATGCACATTAACGGGCAGCTTTACAAATGAAAAGCTGTTCTTAACTTCTGCTTCTTGTAAAGCTGGAAATAATCAGTACATCACAAAATACCTCCATATGGCACAATATTGCATGGCCAATACAATTGTTTCAAACTACAAAGATCTGGTCAGCAGCCAGATCACTCAAAGGTAGATAACGGATCATTGTGCTGCTGGGATTTAGCTCAGCCTCTTTCAGCCCGTTCCTCATTTTAACAACTCAGAAACCTTGTGACAGGTAACAATACAGTTCTCTTGACCCAAGGTGTAGGATATAGTGCTTTACAKCCCACTAATTCCTAGTATCTTTCTATAAAAATGAAAAAAAGTTGATCATCACCAGCTGAAATCTAGGCTATATAAACACTCTTACAGAGGAATTTTGATATGAGGAACTTCYGGGACAGATAAATCAACAACCAATGTATTTCACTGACAGTGGCAAAGGAGAAGCCAAGGGTTGCCTGAGAATGGAGATTACCCATCACTTGCCTGATGTGTCRTGATTCAGCAAACACTGAATTTGGCTTTAAAACATCCCACGAAAGATCAGAAGTACACCAGTCACATAAGGCAAAGCATAATCTGCTAGGACACATCCTCCCCGTTCAAACGCATTCCAAGATTTTCGCAGGCTATCTTCTTTACAGGACACTTTATGGCTGAATGGTTATCGCGTGTCCTCCAGCAGCCAGTATGGAATTAACATAAAAACTCTAAAGTTAGCATAAACGGTCATGTAACYCAGCTAATTCAACAGAAATGCAGTCATCTGCCCACAGACAAACCCTGCTACATGATTGACTGATCCTAGGGTTGGTATTAATGATCATGAAACCTCAGTCAGAGAAGGACAGTACTTCGTAGGGGTGACATGAGGCATACATAGCATAAACGAAGGAACGGGGTCTCCACAGCACCCACCTTTCTGTGGAAAGATAGGGAACTATGGAAGAGTCTACAATTGTCGGCACGGTATTTTTCACTAGCAGGGGAATTCTTAGTTTCAAGAAAGTGATTTAGCAAGTATCTAATAGTCACAGCTGTTTTAGTAATCTAGAATTAACTTATTTCTATGGTAATTTTAAGGAAATCTGTGGTAAGTTATTTAAAAAGTATATACCAGAGGCATTACATAATCATAATATTATTTAAGAGCTGTTTTGTAACACAGTGTTTGTTACTGGCATCAGTATTGCACTGAAATGAAGACTGAGGCTTGCTATCTGGTTTGGCTATTAAACAGAAAAGCAATTTACACTCTTCTGCGTAGCAATGTTCCCAATCCAGACAGAAGACAAAGTAACTGAAGTATATCACTGGAGTTTTACTACAACAGTTGATTTAGCTATTATTACACTTCTTTCTTGCAGAAAACAGTCTTCTGATACTTCAGAAGGCAAAATAGGGGAAAAAAGAAAAAAAAAAGACATACAGAGCAGCTCTTCCTTTAAGCTAAAATAAAGTTACAAGTTATGAAAGCAATGTTTTTATGGAATGTAAGTGACGTGAGCCAGATTAGCATATCTTTCTACTAGCATGCTACTGAAACCATATTCTAAACTGATTTGTGAATACTTTTGCTATTTATTTCAGAAGAAGGAATACAGTTACTATATTTATGTG
The DNA here is from genome assembly GCF_003343005.1 of Rhea americana. Taxonomy (NCBI): domain Eukaryota; kingdom Metazoa; phylum Chordata; class Aves; order Rheiformes; family Rheidae; genus Rhea; species Rhea americana. Next base: position 650,619 of record NW_028186479.1, on the reverse strand, counting down.
ATCTTTCTGCAGGCTCACAACTTTTCACATACCAGTAGCATATAGAATATTGTAAATCATGTCTAACAATGCTCAAAGCTACAGGAGAAAAAAAAAGAAATAAGCAATGAGGAATTACTCCCCTCCTTTTACATTTGGAGGACATAAGAAGGAAGAAGTAACCTGAGGACTGTATTTCATGTCTAGTTTCAACAGCATTTTGAGGATAGTGTCTTGACTTCACCTTACACAGTCTTTTCCAGTATACAGTCCTGTACACTTCACTTTAATCTCTATCTTCCTCAAGGAGCTTCATGAAAGAAGATCTGAGTTCTTTGAAGTCCCTGACGGACACAAGCCTTTTTGCTTCAGAACTAGGAGGACTACTGGTGTTTAATATTCAAAGTTAGATGGTTTAGTTTCTAAAAAGTGTTATTTCCAGATACCTTGATGGTTCATGGTAGAAGCCAAGCGTAAATTTCCATGTGACAGGCAGGAAAATTACTACATACCACAACTGAGAATCAGATATTTCTGTGTTTGCTGTAAACAGTGTAAATGCCACACTATTCCAGAACATATGTTAAATTCAGTACATCTTCCACTATCAATGACAAGTTTTCAACATCTAAGAAACTCAAGTCAAATTTCTGCAAAGATCTCTTTTGTTTTCACAGAGGACATAATCAGTTTAACATACTCATGATAAGGACAAAAGGTTTAACAGTCTCATCAAGGATTTGCAGCAGATGTTTTATCATGATCACTTCTAGTTCAGTCAGGAGACAAAAGGAGTTACAAAAAGAGATGACAGGACTCAGATGTAGGAGCAGTAGTCCCTCTAATCAGCAAGGAAGCTTGCTAGCAATGAGGTTTAAGGATTAATCCAAAGCTGTGGTAAAGACAGGCTTTTCAAACTCTGCCTCTTAACTCAGTGGCCAATAAATAAAGACAYGGCTTCAGCCCATACAACATTCAGAAATTAAATGCAGCTTCCCCCACATCTTCAGCTTAGTAACTCCTGCTCTCTTCTTTCATACAGTTGAAGTTCCTTTATCTCAAATCTGCCTGGCCCTAAGCTAATAGGTCCTAAGCTTGGTTTCTAGACCCTACCTAAGTAATGAAATAACTTGAGGGAAGATTTTGAACTGATTTCCATCTTACTCTGTTAATTTATTATAATCTCGTAATCTCATAATTGCAGGAGAAAACTGAAAGTCCGTGAAGCAGCTGCACTACATTTTAGTAGGCAAAGCACAACATTCGTGTCATTGGGAACAGGAACACCAGACAAACCAGTCTTGTCTGCTACCTTTTACTGAAAGGGATAAATGGAAATTTAAACCATCAGAGAGAGAGGAGGGAACTAATGGGCTATCAGAAAGAATCAAGCATTTCCTTTTCAGAAGACCAAGTTTCTGCACCGAGGAATGCTCAGGTGACAGAAAGTGCACACACTTTTGAGAAGTGCCTCTATCAGCAAGCTCTGCTCAGCACTACTGTTGCCCACTAGGGCTAATCAGAGCATGGGAACTTGATCCTGTAGAAGTTTAGAAGTCCTTTTCGTTGACACTGGTTATGGAGATTTGGCGAAATACAGGATCACATTAACTGTCAGTCACTAGTCAGAGGTTGTCTTTTACAAAAGCACCAAGGTGTTTCAGTTCATCAAAGTTTTTGTTACTATGTCATGGCACTATGTTATCAGATTTCTTAGCTAGGATCCCAGTCTTGGAGAGAGTCCAGCCATGCTAGGAACCCAACATAAAATAACTCACATTCCCAATAGGTTTTGGCTTCTTTAGTTTGGTCTATATAAAATGCATGGGATTAAGCTGTAACATCATGCAGTATGGTCATGGTCAAGCTGATAGGTAAGTTACAAGGTGGAAGAAAAGAGAAATTCTCTAGGAACTATCTCTTGATATTGTAGTTCACTTCTTTCCATCTTCCTAAACCTAAAATACAGGTGTACTGATTTCTCCAGAGCCCACCTCCTTCAACAACTAAACTTTTTGTGAAGCTCAGTGCATCTGAGGAAAGCAAGTAACTAGGAGTTCTGCACTGTCATCTTTGTGGACTAGCTTTTCCTGAATCTGCTGCTGGGTTTTCTGCTGTGATGACTCACTTTCTATTCACATGATGGAAATGGATACTAAAATTGCAGATGAAATTTCCTTGGAGTCTGAGTTTGTTCAGACCTGTTTAACATATTTTTTGCTTTAGCAGTTTTACATTTAAATAAAACCAGGGTGCGCTTTAAACACAAATTACTTTGGATTCCTTAAACTGATGGGCAAGTCAAAATGCGAGTCGGAAATAGAAACTGAATACTTCTACTAAATAGCATCCAAGGAGAGATCTTGCAGTGAAGGAGCACAGAGTTACTTTTTAGCCTAACAATGCAAAAGGCACTTTTTAATCCACTGGCTGCCAGACCTGATGGAACTTAGGGAAAGTTATAAAGATAGTACAGTGTTGTCTAGAGGCTTGCTTTTGTGCACTTCCAGTACTGGAAAAATTGTGGGCAAGTCTGTCTACATAAATTAGAGCAGACTGCCCTGTACAGACACTGCTTCACAGGACCTGCACTGCCATTGGAAATCAATACACAGTAGGACTGTGGCAGCAGAGGGAGCAAATGAAACCAGCTGCACTGTTTGCTTTTATGAAGACTAGTCACTTCAGTTTACCTGCTTGTAAATAGAAAACAAAACAGTAAGAGAAATAGRATACCTGAGGTAAACAGCTTCTAGTGAGTCATGTAAAAAAGGCTGGGCTGTTTGGTGAGGAGTGTCTTTTTGCTACGAGTCAAGAAATAGTACACTATAATGGGTCAAATTGTCCAAGACTTTGAGATCAAAAACAGCATGAAAGGATAAATATAACACAGGAGCTGATAAATACAACACAGGAAAGGAGGTAATCTTCAGCTGGAACAGGCTAGCCAAGATGTAGCAAGGGAGAAATAGCAGCAAATAGACCCCTCTCCCAGCCAAATGCATCAAAGATAGCAGCTGAATGGACATCGCCAAGGCACACAAGGGAAGACTGAGATTAAAGAGAAAGGATCTGTGGAGATGGTCCTCCAGGCCTGGCCCACAAAAGGTGTTCAGGYATTTTGACTCCCTTTCAGCATCTGCACCCTCCTGTCTCTGCGTGCCAGGAGTAAGCAAAGATTGCTTTGTTCTGAAGAAGCTGTTTTTGAGTCACTTTAATCGGTGGCTGTCAGTGGCTGCCAGATGGAAGGACCTGCAGGCGGCATGCACAGCTGGGCCTGTCTCATTGATGGGATYGGTCTCACTTCCTTCGTCTCTCTCCGGATGGAGCCACTTGATCTCCCCACTRCTGGATGATTTGAGCAGCAGCTCACTTGCCAAAGTTGACAAGGAGCAAGGGCATCCATTTGAACCACAGTTCGCCTTGTAATAGTGATAAATGACTATGCTCCATGTGCCAAAAGCAAGAGCTATGACAAGTAGTCTTTACATTGCCTCTCTACTACCAGAGGATTCCCCCTTGGGCAAGAGCCGCTGGTGTCTCTCTGGAGGGACAGGCACCACATGTCACCAGATCAGTGGTCACTCCTTGCCACAGATACTAGCCCAAGGTTCCCCATAGACATGCAGATTACAGGGACCTTGAGAGAGTTTCAAATCATAACAAATTATGTTAATACTACCTRCTGAATGTTCATATACTCTAGCTAATGACTGTCCTTATTGCAAGGCTTAAGTTAGTTTTCRTTGTACTTTTTGAGTTCAGCCTGAAAGCCTCTTTTATTAAATTCTTGCTCTGCTAGTTCAATAGCAAGCCAGCAAAACCATGGTAGTGTAAAGTCTTAAGTCAAATTGCATAGAGAGGGCAAGAAGTGTTCTTCCGTAAATCCGCATAATAAATTCTAATGGAAGCCCAGTATATTAGTCCTTGTCAGGGTAATAGCTGCTTAAAAAACGCTGTGCTGGTCATTTTAAATAGAACATGAGCGATCGCAAGTAACTCCTCGTCGACACGTATTCTCCTCTATTATACTGAACTGCCTTTATGTCCCGTTGTTCCAACTCTTCCTTTCTAAGATGGCATTCTTCAGTAAAGCAGCCCATTCTATGTAAATACCAAAACCTTTTATTACTTCCTTAGGCACAGTGCTTCTCTAAAGCAGCAGAAACTCACAAGGGAGGACAAACAATTACCCGCCCCACACTGCCCATTGCAATTAGACAGCCCATTTCCAGTGAAACTCAGCTAAATCACGAGCTCTCTCACACAGACCCACAGCTTTTAAAAACAGGCTATCTCTCCAATTCAGTAACTGTGCTAAGCTCTCACAGGATGCTGAATATTTAGGGGATGCTCCCAGGAGGCAGCCAGCTGAGAGTCAACCTTTAATCCCCATGTGAAACCCTTGCTCTGGAGGAAAATTGTCAGTAAGGGAATGAAATGCAAGCACATAAAGAAAAATATATGAGCCTCTTTTTATGTACTGCTTTTTTACAGCATGTTTCAACTCTGTCACCATCCACAATAACTTCTCTACTGTTTATCTCAGTAGAATATTTGTTTTACCCTCCACTGCATGAAACATTCTTTGAAGCCTGAATAGTTCATAAAACTTTTAGCCTTTATTAAGCAACACTAAGTTCTTCCCTCAGGTATGTAAGCACAGGCAAACATTCACATGCTTCAGGATGGAAATTAAGCTGCCAGTGTACTTACAGCTATTGGCACCGTCCCTCCATCCAGGTTATGTGTGTATGCAGGCCAGGTAGCAAACCTAAACAGGTTTTAAAACCTACTTGCATCTTTAATTGTTCTGCACAAGCAAAATTAAGCAACAGACATTCATGCACCAAGACCAAAGGTAAACATAAAAGGGAAGTTTAGGTTTTGATCTGTATTCTTAAAGCTAATTTAGGGAAAGGCAGTAGTTGGTTTCTTGTCCTTCTCCTCTCTACCATCAGAATGTTATTTATTTGGCATCATTAACCAAAATATGTATCTTTTTAATCACTGGTCTGTTAGCTCCTCCTTCTATCTCTGCTATCACACAGACAGTATATGTTAAGCCACAAAGATTTTAACTCTGTTAAGAAATTTTAATTCTGCCATCAAACATCATTGTTTCACAGGAACGAGCATGCAGAGGTATTTTCACCCCAAAGTGGCTGGTTTTCCTAGCAGGTATATGATATATAAACAGGGATATAGGCTTTACTTGCAAGAAAGAAGACTAGAATGCATACAGCTTACATCCTTGAAAGTACTGCAGTTTTCATCAGAGAAGGGTGATAGCCTGGTGTGAAAGCAATAAGGAATATAAAGTAGTAACTAGGACAGTAACTGAAGTCATTTTGCTTCTATCTCCTCCACATACTGAGCACACTATGCCTTCCTTAAATGGCTAACTTCTGCATACTAAGTCTAAATATTGCCACCCCGTGGTCTGACAGCACCAGCTGCCTGCCCAATAAACAGGGAGACAAGTCACATTTTCTAGGTTGGCCACTATATATTCCAGCCCTCACATGCTGTTTGTCATTATTCTACATCTAGTTTTCTTACTGCGGACCCCTGACAACAAAAGCAACGGTTCCCTGATGACCCAGTTTTCCCCTAGGACTCTTTTTTTTCAGATGCTCCAGGCTGCCTCTTCCCTGCTGCTTTGCAGCATGAAGAAAAGCAGAAGTCAGCAGCAAGTGCACCTCCCTCTCCAAACTTCCTCTGCAGCATCACGCAGCCCAGTGCAAATGCCCTTGGGTTTACACAGAGAGCAGACAACGACAAACCCTTTACCCAAGCCAAGCGTTCCTCCCTGCCTAGCAAGCAATATTTCCACTGGAATTTCTGTATGGAATAGTTTCTATAATAAATATGCTGAGAGGAGAGCAGAATTAGCCACAGACTTAAAGTGCCAGGAATCTTTACAGACAGTGAAACAAGCAAGTGCAGAAGACCTAACCTTGCAAGAACATGAGAGAAAATTAAGTCAAAGTCTTTCCTCTCCTCCCCAAGTTTTAAAGTATTATATGTCTGGCCACCTCAGTAGGCCAGGGAAACCTGCTTCATGGAGAGGAGAACTAAAAGGAAACTCATTAAGTGTCAGATTTCTGAGCTTTACTGAGAAGCCAGAGAGTCAAAGCTGCAAGTACAGATCCTAGGCCTGGAAAGGGACCAATGGGATTATTTGGTACAAACTGCATCAGTTGGGGCCCTCAATTAATTGCTGAGAGAATCAAAATATCTTTTCAAGGAGAAAACTTGTAATATTTATGCAAAGATGGAGAAACCACCATTTAAAAACTAGTCCACTTGACTAGATGTGGTCATTCTTTAAATGTTTTGCCTTTTTTGATCTGACTGTTGATGCCTAGCATCAGCCTCCCGCTGCTGGAATTTTTTATACTGCATTCTGCTCCACTGCAAAGTATTATCCAATTCCATTTCCTGTATTGATGCTTATAGACAGGTTAAGTCGCCTTGTGACCCTCCCTTTTCTGGCTAAAACCCTGTATCCCTCCTAGAACGGCTCCTATTCCCTCTCCTGCCTCAAAGCAACAGGTGCCAGGAGGACTCAGCCAAGATGCCCCAGCAGGCACCAGCCCGAGTGCGGTGACTGCCACCAGCAGCCATACCTGGGCTGCATCCATAAAGTGAAACTCTGCCCCTCTCAGGTGCTAATGTCAGTGCTCAAAGAACATGGGATAATCATCTGCCTCTTTCTAACGTCTGGTTACGCATCTTGACATCTAGCAGATTTTGGCTTAACCATGAAGTTAGTCATCCTCCCATGTTGCTCACTAGTCCTTCCAAAATTGTAGCTATTATTTATGAAATCTCTGGGTTACCTCGCCTTTATATAAGTGTCCAATTTTTTCTTTAAATCTGTCTTATTCCTGGCACACAGTAACCTGTGACAAACTAAGGTAGTCTGTTATAAAACAATTTTGTTAACACAGCAATGCTATCTATATCTCCGAATGGATCATTATTTTTGTAGGGGGGGCTAGGTGGCACTAACAAAACAGTAGTTATGTTATCCAGAAGCCACGTCTTAAAGGCTTGAGGAAAAACAGAATTGTAGCAGAGATCCCTGAGAGTACCAGCATGTGATAGCAGGGGCGCTGCAGGGACAAGYGTTAGAGACTGCAAGGGTATAAGCACAAATTACTAATGGTCTGCTTAATAAGAAATGCACTTTTGAGAGCAGGGAAGAACCAGTTTTATGGCATAACTTGAAAATGTACAGAACTCTGTAACAACTTATTGCAGCTGCCCATGATTGGTAGCCCAGGTAGAGCCATCTTCCGATCATATATAACATCTCAGTGAAATCACCCAATTGTGCAGGATATTGGCTTCAAAACAGACTGATACACTATGCTGCACTGCTATATAGTACTTCTTTATTATTAAAGGGAAAATCATCTCTATTGCTCATGTTTGGTATAGTATTTTACTGCTTGGTCTGGTACTCAGCTTCTGAGGCTTGATATTGGTTTAAATGGAACACATTACCAAAAGAAAACATTTTCTTTGAATACTTTTGAATCACCTCTCTCAATTTTAATGGTTATCCCTTTAATTGTGTGGTAATGGGGAGAATAGATGTGCTCACTCTTCCTCTTTACCGTGCATTAGCACCCTTTCTTTTCTTTAGGAATAAACTAACTTTTTTAAGGTCATTTCATGGAGAAGTTGCAGAATCATGACTACATACAGAGATGTTGGGACCATAAGGAACCACTGAGCTCAGGTGAAATCAAAAGGGTAATTAAAATTTCAATCATTTGTTCCCAGCTCTGGATCATTTCCTGAACCCACTCCACTTCTGAAATATCCTTTAGAGGCAGAGTGGCCAGTGCCATCAAAAATAATGTCATTCTACTGATTTCTTTAGTGGTGTGGGAATGCGCCTTTCTTACTCGTTGTCCCATATGAAAGACATCCTCACACTTGTGCTGACACTCTGAGTTCTCTGCAGAGATGTCCCTGTCCTTGCTGGGGTGACACAGGTGATTTACAGCCCCCTAAACTGTCTGACAAGTTGGAGTTTCCCCATCCCGTATTTATTGCTCCTCCAGAAGGAACAGCAATGGCTGAGGTGAGAGCTGAACTCTATCTCCTTCCTAGGCAGCAAAGCCAAAGCTCAGGAAATAGAGCAAGGGAAACAGTAACCCAGGAAGCAAATCCTACTAGTAATTCAAAAGAAGAAGGGCAACTTCCAGAAATTTCTTTTGTATTTTCTCCAAGGTTTCCTATGGAAAAACAGTTTTTGAATACAGTCCTCAGGTGGCTGCTTATAAACGGAGCTCTAGCTGAAAAGAAACACGGGCTCTTGCCAATTCTGCGCTAATTAAGCCTGGTTGCGTTCTGCCCGAATGGTTGGCAGCTCATCTCCCCAGGAATCAGGCAAACCTGGGAAGACACTGCAGGTACYTGCATTTTGTTTTACCCAGACAGTGTGAGTCCTGCTGCCTGGACGAAAGGCCTAGCACTGTTGCTATAACCTTCACCTGAAGGATCACTCCTGTGCCCCTGTTGAAAAGTGATGCATAAAACTTTAGCAGCAGAAGGGTACATTTTTGTATGCCCCACTGTAGTTTCAGTAAAGATTTTTCTGACAACCCAAACTGGGCCTTTGAGGTTCAAAACATTTGATTAAACATTTCTACCCCTTTGGGGAATTTCCTGCTGGAGCCAATGAAATGCAGCATGGCRCCCAGCAGAAATCGATGGGAAAGCTCTTGACAGGCTTCCTTGACGTGATTCCTAGCCCAAATGTGCTCCCTCAGGAGCCTGGAACTGTGTAAACAAACAACAGACTTGAAGCTTCAAAGCACACGTCTTTACATGTCTTATTATTTAAGTACAATACAGACTGGAAAAAAGGGAGGTATAATTTTATGTTACTGCAACATAAATACAAATCCTTCCACTGCTTTTTATAATCACAGAAGCTAATCCACTGATCGGTTAGGTCTGCAAAGGTGACTGTAAGGGTGGAGACTTAGAAAGGAGGCTTCAAGAGCTATGTACTCTGTTCCCCAAAAAGCTGAGGCACCTTCCTCCATTTGAATCGCTCTGTCAGATCCCACAGATAGCCATTCACTTAGCTGCTAACAAGAAAAATGTGTGCGGAGAATCTGTGTTTGACTTTGCTCTGTTTTCAATGGAAAGTCCATATGAAACAGCTGAGCATACACAGATAGGAAAAAAAAAAGATGTTTGGGGAAAAAAAAAGGAGAAGAAGAAAAAAATACTATTAACTCAGTTTATCCTATTATACCAAAAATGGCAATGTCAGAGTGACTGGAAAATTAACCAGTGAGATTTTCCACACACTTTCCACCATTTCTGTCCCTCATTTTCTCTTCCCCAYAGAGCCCAAATACCACACAACACGTGGGCTTTCAGGCAAATGACAAGGCGTTCAGGCAAAAGTTGTTAATACAGATTGTATGCATGGTTAATTATGTCACCTGGTCTGATAAAATCCTGATATTACGTTGTTAGAGCCTGGTCCAAAGACCAGTAACTTCAACAGGAGCATTCGGTTTGGCTTAAGAGGATTCGGTGCTAGCCTCACACTTTTTYTAGTAAGACAGTTTGTATTGATATAATTGATAGGGGACAAAAGGTGGAGTCTTAGGTTTGAAAGTCTTTCAGTCCCTGTGCTACAAAATCAGACTTTCAGGAGTCCAGCTGGTGGCCCATGGAACAATCACTTCCAACCTTCTCCTGCTAAAACCTTCCATATATTATAAGGTTAATATAAGTGTTCAAAAACCTAAAAGAAACTGCTCCTGGAAGAAATTTTCAAGTAGGAAAGGAAAAGGAGGATGAGGGGAGGATAGACATTATTGTCCCTGAAGCCCACCACCTGCACAGGCTTGTGCAGGTAGCCCAGAAGGTATTGCCTTGCCCACCCTGCAGCTGAATGTGGGCTCAGGAGCCACCAAAACTGGCAAGTGTCATGTGGCACTGAAAAGACTAGGTCACCTCAGCACCTCAGCTCAGCACCAGAACTCGGAAAGGCTGCATCTTGCTGTGGGCAATAGTTGATACTGGACAGACTGTACTTAAAGTAAATCTCCTCTCTACAACCTTTGTGTCCCACAGTCCCAGGGGAAACCTTGTGCACTTTCCAGCCTCGCATTTTTTTCCCCAAGTCTTCTCTGCAAAACTGACTGAGGTCTAATGGAAAATGAGCACATCTTAGCGTGGGTGGGTGGATCTGTCCCGGCACACAGTCATAGCATCCTTATCACTATGGTACCCAAACTGCAGTCCTTATCCTTTTTAAATTTTTGTACCTATGCCCAGAGCATCAGATGCATGTATTTAAAAATAAAACCAAATAAACAAGCCCACTGAAAGGGAACAAAGTAAATTTTAAGTCTTTAGGCTTTCAGATTAGCCTGCGATTTCACAGTTTGATCAGCCTGTCCTAAGGTGCTTTTGAATCTGCTCCAGCAAAAGAAAAAATCCCTACGGGAATCCCCAGAGTTTAACATACTGGTTCAGTATGAAAGTGTGAATTATTTGACTCAAGATAGTAAAGACAGAAATGGATTTATGGACAACATTTTGCAAATATTAGACTTATAAAAATATTAAAACTATTGRAGGTGAGCCTTCCAGGAGACCCACCAGCATGGTATGGGACTGTTTGACTGGATTTTACTTGTGCAATRGTCCATGAAGTCAATATAATTATTTTAAACCAATGATACTACTTACTACAATTAATGTTTGTGTGAATAATTATCCAGGATCAGCATGATTGTTAKTATTCATCTTCTGCCCTGCTAATGGCAGTTCCAGCTCCTGCTTTTGTAAAATCCAAAGTCTGGGAGCTGAGATAGAATGAGAAGAGAGAAAATGTGCATTCAAAGCCCTTCAAGCCCGTTTTATTTCTATGGCTCGTAGATGCATGATTACTGCTTAGTTTCTCTGCCCAGGAGGCAGACAGTTTCACTTTATGTATGATTTTATTTCATATATGGAAAACTCAGAATAGTATCCTATACCTCTGGCTTTAAATTCAATAAAAATGTTCCTAAAGTATACACTAGTTGGTTGCAAACACAAACCCATATTCTTTCCATCAGTTCTCAGAAGCTGTCTGGTGCATATAATGAAGGACTTAATATACATTACATATTTTTTTTTAGAACGAACTCAAATCATGCTTTTGTTCCTCCATAAAAAATATTATAATATAGTTTTAAAAGGTGCTCTATCACATATTTTTGCCACAGAAAAGCAGTTCTTGCCTTGTGAATTAAAAAACAAACAAAAAATGTATACAGATAAAACCCAGACATTGCAGCATGAAGCCATGTCCTGCATAAATAGAGCCTCCATTAGCCCAAAAAGAAATTCCCACTGCACTAAAAATAAATAAATAAATGGAACTAAGCAATGTTAGCTACAGATGAATCCTGTACCCATTGTGTCAAGCAGCYGAAGGTCACAAGTCCAGCCCAAGAGTAGCACTAAACTCTAAAGAGCACTATTTTTCTTGCACAGAGGCAGCGTTATTCCATGAATGCAACCCAGACTGCGTAAGCCAGTCCTCCCGGTGTGCTCTGCCTAAACCACTTCCATCTAAATCTATGTCATACATAAACACAGGTCTGTTCAGCTGACTACTWCTTAACTGCAGCATTTGTGGTGTGCTGTGCCGGCATCCAGGATTGCCCCTAGAAGGCAACTCAAGCAGTCGGGCCATCTCCGTAAGACAGCGGGAACGGGAARCAAGTTTTCCTATCGGACTGGTTTCTGAGCTACCCAAGTCCCATGCACRTATCTTTGATTGCAATTAAATAACRTGTAACATCAAATGCTTATCCGTCTCTTCAGCAGCCTGAAATACATGTATCTTACTCTGAACTCATAACGTTTCTCTATCTTTCATTTTTTGCATGTCAGGAAGCCTCAAGGGATCAGGCAGCTGTGCTTGAAGTAAAGCTTACTCATAAGGATTTGTACACTCAATGTAGCTGTACATGTCTCACTATTAAAAAAACTCTCTMTTCAGAAATGCAAAAGCAAAGAATTAACATTAATTTTCATCATGACTGAAGAGATTGTTCATGGGAATCTATTGTTCTGTGAGCTTAACACATAACTTTTAGTTGTAAATATAATAAATATTATTATATTTATAATATATAAAAATAATAAATATGAGGTCAGCTAATAGACTCTGTCCTGCTTCCAACACAGCATTAGGATGAAGTCCTAAAAAAAAGGCMTTTTTATTCAAGTTTTAGTCAGAGAGACATGTTCTTCTCTATCAACTTTTTTTAATATTTAATTTTCCCCTAAATAAAATACTTCTGATGTGTTCTAGAATTAAATTCTCATCTACACACAATGCAAAAAAAAAAAAAAAAAAAAAAAAAAAAATCCACTTGTGTCCTAGTTTCTTTTTTCTTCCATTTTTCTGATTTCAGCCTACTGAGCACACTCACCAATACAACCACTTGGAAAAAGCTGAATATATTTTTGGCAAGTATTTGCAAATATTTTTTTCACAATTTTTTATTAAAAATAAGTTCTCCAGCTAACTTCTCTAATACTCTTTTACAAAAGCTACAAGGAAAAGTGAAACAACAGCAGCAACATTTCACAGAAGAGTATAAAGAAATGGAGAAAGCCCCTTTTGCTCTACCACACATGCAAACAAGCTCCTGCATTAATGTAGAGATTGGTGACCACAGGGCTTTACACAGATGCAGGAGCCAACTGAGTACATCTCATGATAGGATCAAGGTCTTGGATGCCAAAATATTGATCCTGAAGGAAAAAAAGCTGCAGTTCTGGCAGTGTTGTGTCCTTGGGCAGAAGTTCTGGTTCTACTTGGAAATGCAATGCAGTGAATGGCTTTGTTTGTACCAGATACCTTATGTCCAACAGTATCATTATTGCAAGATTAAAAAAGCTGTTTTGAATTTAAAATAGCTTTGGTTTGACTGTTATTCATTGATAAATTGGAGTTATCATATGTTCAAACTTGCAGACACTTGCAGAGTCTCAGTATCCAGACTATTTGTAATTAGCTACAGTTCACTGACATTTTGATTCATGTTTACATGGATAGTCTTTCTACCTTTTCTGTTTGCTTGTTTATAGACTGCTCTGATCACTTTTTAAATTCATTTCCTTTTTACTGTAGTGAAACTATAAATATGTAGAAGAAATATCTGAGTGCTCAGAAATCTATATAGTTCTAAAGCTCCTTGAGTTTGTTATATTATTATGTGTCCTGAGTGTCATAGAGCACTTTAACTTATAGCTCAGCTGTTTCTTCAGAAACAAGTCCTTTCCTAACAGCATTTGAAAAGCCAGATGAAAAGAAGTCAAACTAGAAACCTCTAACCTAGAAAACCAAGATACAAAAATAAGGAATTTGAGGCATCAAGGCATGCTATTCATCCTTTAAATGTTTAGAACCATGAAGAAAGAGAAGTTCAGAATACAGAAAATGTATAGAAAATCCACAAAGTATGTCAAAGCAAGGTGAAAGAATAAAGCATAATCCAGGGTGAGGAAAGAGGGAATTATTCACCTTTATACTATGAGAGAAATTTTTTTAAAACACTTTCTTCTCAGGTCAGCAGTGAAGAAAGTCACCGAGCCCCTAAATGCCCAGCGCAGAAGTAGCCGTGCTTCCCCAGCGATTGCTCTCRCAGCCGGCGAGCAGCAAAATGTGTCCCAACAGCAGTGACTGATCTGTGCTGCAAGCAGAGCAGGACCACCCATCGCTCTCCAGAAAAAGACCTCAGCTTCCCTTTGCTGCCTGAATTCACTCCATAGAATAAAATACACTTTACTGTTAAAGCTTTTCTCAAGGATAAATATGATGTATGTTTGTAAGTGTGTGCTTACATATAAAAAAACCACAGATCCAAGCATGTACATATAAATATATTTTATATACGAACTGAAAAAGGACTCAAACAGTCATGTCTCTGTTTACGAACCCTTTTTGTTTTGTTTTTCTGTACTGTTTAAATTTAGGTATCAGAGCAACAGAAATATTTTTCTCCCAGGCTCTTCATCTCATAGCAGCAGGGAAGAAAAGGCGAGTTTGCAGATTTCTTTAGAATTGTTCCACAGCAGTAAAATGTCCTCAGCTCCCTAAAAAAGCTAGCGATATTTCTTCTTTGTTGAAAATCAGTTGGCTCATAAATGTATTTAATTCATTACCTAATGAATTAATGGCCATACTAGGTTCCTTCGAAGAGGGATTTTGAAAAAAARATGATGTCTTACTTAAAGATTTTAAGCCATTTTTGCGTATTGATGTAGACTAAGAGTGCTGCAGGCCTGAAAAACGTTAAGTCTAATTATGCTAGCTGTGCCACAGAAGTAACGGGGAACTTGAAAACATGACTGATAGGCAGCTAGACAGTAGGCTAATGGACACATGTAGTTTGTCAAAGGTCTAACAAAGGGCTACGCAATGCAACTCTGACACTGTAAGAGGAAAATAGTCAGAGACAGCTTTAAAAGTTGCATAGCATCCAAAGGATTCATAATTCTGCTCGAGTCTGAGTTCACGCTCAGTGGATAAGTTAATTAACCAATTAAAAGCATCATGATGGATGCATTAGGGAAGATAATTGCAGGGAGGAGGGTGGGCAGACAACGTGCAAGGGGCTGATCCAGTGTTTATAAGGAAGAGCCACGAGTTAGATTCAGTGTGTCCGGGCTCCTGCCTAGTGTGGCCTGCTGGGTGCTGCTTGCTCCCCAGTGAAGCCTTGTATTCAGGAGCAGCACCAAGCCCCTGCGATCCTCCAAGCCTGGGCAGGGTGCTGCAGGTCTGGTCCTGGAGCAGGAGGACTGGAAACAGGCAGATGTGCAGTGGGAGAACAACAGGGAGAAATGCTCTTCCAGAAGTCCTTATCTTCACGTGGACTGCTGACCTACATCTGATCAAGGCAAAACCAGATGAAAATTAAGAAACTGATTTGGCTATAAGGAGAGAAATTTAAAAGGTGACTTGTAGTCACATGAAAACAACAGGTTGAATGCCAAGTGAAAGAAGATAGAAATGTAATGCTGCACTTATGGCTTTCAATACCAAAAATAATAAAGAAGCAAATGATAAAACATCAAGTCACATAATTTTTAAGAAAGAATCATAAGAAGTTGCCAAAGGAGATGGCAAAGGCTAGAATTCTTTTGAGGTCTTAGAAATTAGCACATTTATAAACATGCCCTATTGAAAAAAACAGATCCTGCAGATGTCAGGTTGTTTTTGAACCACAGTCAATAAGCAGCATGTGTAAGGAAACTGCAGACATAAATATCCACATTGCCTGAATTTCTTTCTTGTAACCCTGCCTTGAACTGCACACGTTTAGCAGAGCCGTGTAATAACCAAACAGCACTGCAGATCAATCACAGACACAGACAAATCTTTCTTCCATGGTTCTGTAGTTTTAGAAAGAATTCGGAGTCTCTTGGGCTTGCCTAATGAAAAGGCTTTCCAAATTGTTCAGTCTCCAAGACAGAATAAACTCTAAGCTTAAATGGGCTCTAGAAAAATAATTAACAGTTTTTTTAAAGGCAGTGTGGTTTTCTCCCTCCTAGCTTTTGCGCTGGACTTTCTCATCTTTCTTCAAGATTTCTGGTCAGCGGAGAAAATCCCTTACCAACTGAAATATAAAACACATCTTTAAATATCCAGTAATACTAATCCTACTTTGGAAAAGCCAATATTCTTTAGAAAAAGCCTGTAACACACTCTGACTTTATTCAAACAAGGAGAATGGATAAAAGAAAGAAAGTGAGTATTTTCTAGGAAAAGCCTGCATCCTTTAGCCTGGAACAGATTAAATACTTTTTGATTAGAATCAGTGGAATGTGCAAGTTGTTTCTCACTTTTGAGTAAGAATCTTAACATCCAGCCAATGGATGTTTCATGACTGACGCAGTCATGAAAACAAAGCGCTATTAGTGGTGGAAGAAGAATTAAAACAAGATTAAAATATCAAAATGTGAAAGAGGTACTTATTAGTGGTAAAATGATTTATTGTATGCTGTGGCAGAAACAGAAAATGCATTTACTTAGAAACAAAGCATAAACCCTGCAAGATCACAGGCATGCTGCATGTTGTCTTTACTACCCTGCACAGCTAAGCAGCCTGAACAACTTCATGATGTTGTTTTTTCTCACACTGACACTCTCACAAACCAGACAAAACTTAAAAGAAAGCAACTGGGAGCTTTTCCACCTCCATCTCATTAATAACCAAGAGAGATGTAAGGAAGGCTGAGATGATTGTATCATCCATAATATCTGTCATCTCCTGAAGAAAAGCCTGCCAAAAATGCAAGCATGAAATGATGCAAGCCTCTTCAAAACAGCTCGTCCATCCATAGCTGCTGTCTGAGTTGGGCAAAGCAAGCCAGTGAGGCCAGAGAACAGCCAAGAGCAGGGGAAAGGGAAAAAAAAAACAACAACAAAAAAAAACAACTTAATGAGGCTGTTTAAACCCTCCCTGGTGCCTGTAAGCTCCACGACCAGTACCAGCGTGGAGAGCTGAGGTCTCTCCTGAGCTGGTCAGCTCTTCCTCTGCTGCGATCAGAGGTTCTGCTCCAAACACACTGAGCCCAGCCCTTMCCTGGCAAGCGTCTCGTGGCTTTTGTTCCCCTTATCAAAAGCTGGAAGGAAATTACATGAGGAATAATATTTATTTAGTTCATTTACTGCAAATCTCAATAAAAAAGAACCTGCTCTCGGTCAGCCTCCTCTGTGGCACATTCCTGCCTCTCCATACAGTTTTGGGACAGAATCCAGCTATTAAACCCCATCTGTCCTACAAAAAGCAAAATAATATATTTTTTTAACATGAATAAAATGCTTCTAATGCTGGAATGCAACTGCTATTCTGATTATTTTCTTATTTAATAGTACATTTAAAGGATGGATGGGAATCAGTTAATAAGACCAAAAGTAGCTTAAAATAGAGGCAGAAGGAACTGAACCAGAAGGAATGCTCTCACCAGCTGCCAAGTATGGCCTGTATAAATCTGTTGTACAATCACATCACCAGTGTAATGCTTGTACTCCCTTCCATACACCCTAGCTCAGCTGAAACAGTACACCTGAATCTTTCCGCACAGGGCTAAAATGTCAAGCTTAAAACCAATATAATCCTTGCAATGATATTATCCTGTGTAAGGAACAAGGACTAACAAAGCAGAGCCAGTCTTAGAGGATTTAAGCCCCACATTACTTATTGAAGGATATGTGATTTCATTTCTTTGCATAAATGCAATTAAAATTATTGAAACAAAATAAAAAATAAGAAAAAATAYATATTACCAAAGTTTAATTATGACTAACATTAACTTAAACTAAAAATAAATCAATGCTGCTGGCAAATTTGAGATCAAATCAAGGATCTAATATCAGCAAAGTATTAGTAATCAATTACAGAAAGAGTTAAATCAACAAAGATAATTCAAGAAATAATCTGTTCGTAAATTCTAGAAAGTAATGATCAAGCTTACTGAAATCCCTGACTAAAAATAGAGTGATTTAAAGTGTGTTCAGTCAACAGTGAAGTCAAGTTATCTACCATCTAAACTGCAATCTCAGGTCACCTAAGCTTCCTTCATGGAAGGCCTTTTTTCAATAATCAGAAGTTTTAAGACACCATGCAGTTTTAAAACACCATACAGTTTTAAGACTTTTAGAAGTTTTAAGATAGAATCTAAATGCTACAGTTTCTGGGTTTCTGAAGCTGTATACTTGAATTTAGGAAAAATTTCTTTCTGATTCTTTTACCAGTATGTGCTTTATGGGTGCTCACACATGCAACTGCGTGTGCAACTCCACTTGGACAGCCTAAAATTAAAGTCGGGCTATTTCTACCATAATAAAATTCAAACTACAAACATGAAATCATTATGTCAATAATTTATAAATGCATGGGCTGTCAGAGTCTTTTGGATTCTTGCTCAGTGTTCACCAACGCATCATCCAGCAGCAAAGCGTTTGTGGTCATGGCACAGAGCTGGGACGTGACAAGGTTGCTCACAGCCTCAGCTGCCTGTTTGTCGGTATCTTTGCTTTCTCTCTACATGATGGCCCAKTTCAGGATTTAAAATAAATGAGAATGTTTTTTTTCCCACAAACTTCCCTTAAGTCTAACCTTCTTTTCTATACCTTACAAGTTTTGTTCATTGAGCTTTGCAGAGCTTCCCACTGAGGTCTTCAGACACATAAGGTGTAAGGTAAGCTCACAGTCATGCAACATCATAAAGTCATGTTAGGATTATGCCATCAGATCAGTTATGGAAAAATTTGTCCTATATGAACATTTTAAAAGCACTTCTGGTTTACCAATCACAAAGATTGAAAGCTTACAGCTTTTAAAATTATCTAAAATACCTTTGGTTGTAGTTCAGGATTGGTATAATTATCTGGGTGAATGTTTTGAGTTGACTTTTTATTACTAAATTGTGGGAAAAGCTGGATTTCTTTAAAAGATGCCCTTAGCAACAAGTAATTACTCAACCAATCTCTAGTCCATGAAAACACTAAAAATAAACATGAAAACTTCTGACAAATTAACAGAAACATTCGYGGTATGGAACATCATGAGTTTTCATTTGGAATGGGACTGTAGGTCAAAAAAATTATCACCTGAAGTTTCATCTTGACAGATCAATCCAAAATCTTTCAAACTAAACCTCAACAAGAATACAAATCTTTTATTTTTCCATAGATTCTTTCCATTGTCTTAATGAGGATCAGAGGACAGTTGTAGTATTTGCACATGAACAGCACAGGAAAGAAGTCTCTTTACCTTAGATAATTTATTCTGAATAGAGACATTTTTTTATTCATAAAATGAGTAAATTTGAAATTGAGGTAGAGAGAAAATAATATTATATTTATAATCTGATTTTTCTAAGCAGAACCACAATTGCAATGTACATCTCTTTGAATTAATTTAAAAGCAAATCAATATTAATATGTGATCTCCACCTGTCAGTTAACAAGGCATTGTGCATGTCTTTTAGGCGTTGTAGTAGAGGTGGTTCAGAGAACAGATTTTGAAGGCACATGAGGCAGTAGTTCAAAGATTCATTTAGAGATGGAGGTCCACCTGGAACAGCGTTTCTGAAATGTGATATATCTAACATGGAAAAACTGTAGTTAAGGGAAASGTAAATCTTCTTAAGCAACAAAAAAATCTTTGTGGAAGGAATTACCACATAAAGCTCTTCATTTCAAAAGAAGAAAGCTTTTTCTCCTCCCCTCTTTTTTTAAYAACTGAAGAACTTAGCAAATGTGAATCCCAAAGCAATATATCCAGATTTACGACCTCATTGTCAGGGTCAAGCAATTTCAGGAACTGGTCCTGCATCTCCTTCGAGACTCCAAGAGCTACCAGGGAAAGCAGGTCTGGAAGGCAGGAGCGAGGCCCTGCAGATGCCCTCCAGCCAGTTCCTGCGGTTGAGAAGCTCCAGTGCGCATCAGCGTGGGGCAGCCTGGGACACTGTGACCCAGTGCTCCTCAGACACATGAAATCAAGAGCTGAACTTGGAGCTGTGACCCGAAGCCAAGGGTTTTAAAGTATAAAAGGCCCACACATTCAGACTGATTATATCTTTAAGTTCCACCGTAATGAAAATATGACCAATTTTCTTCAGGGTTTTGAATTTCCTGTAGAGCTCAGATGGCCATTTCCATCCCCCTTTCCCTGACGTTTCTTTCACAAGCCATTTGCTTAAAAAAACAAGTAGAATTGTCCTTCTTTTTAATCAAAAAGTCCCATAACTGACTCTACTCTTTTTTTCAGTAACTGTTCAGTGACTTCAAACCTAGGTTCAGCTCCAGCCTGGATTCGTCTTTCTCCTTGTCCTGTAAAGAATCAATTCCACTCTCCAAGGTACTCCACAAGGGCTCCCATTCCCAAAGCGTGAGCCTTGCAAGGATATTTTATCTCTCTCCTACTTGTTCCAACCGTTCTATTCCGCAGGGGAAAAAAAAAAAAAAAAAAAGAAAAGAAAGAAAAGAAAAAGAAAAAAGAAAAAAGAAAAGATTAATGGTGCCAGAGGCTGTGGAAGAAGAAAATGATGCATGTGGCTGCTTTTAGCACTACTACTGTCTACTGTTAGAAGGAAGCTGCAGCTGCTGCTTGGTCTTTGTGGTGAATGATCCATTATCCATTAAACATCTTAAGAGCRGGCACACGGAATCAAGGCTCCCAAAAGGAGAAATCATCCATTTCTGTAACCCAATCTACCGTAGGCCTCAGATGCTCAGAACTGCCAAGACCAAAATGATGCTGGGCAAGTGCAGGAGCAGAGCTTCATCATGAAGGAGTTCATATTATTCAGAGTTTCACCATGAAAATCTTCTCCCCCCTTCATTTTTTGATCTGGACCTTAGTTCAGGTTGCAGAATCTTTCTGATGCTGCTTTATGAAGAAAAAGCTGTATATTCAAATTCAGCAACCTGGTGAATAGAGACACCATGTTTTTATCCATAAAATGAGTAAATTTGAAATTGAAGTAGAGAGAAAATAATATTATATTTATAATCTGATTTTTCTAAGCAGAACTGCAATTGAATAAGGCCTCTAGTATAAACAGCTCTAAGTCCGCAGTGAATATTGCTGAGGGCCTTTAAGCAAATGATATTATGCCATGGAGAGCAGCACAATRATCATATACTCAGGCTATTAGATCACGACCATCAGCTATACATAATACCATAAATTAACTTTTCTATGTATGTCCAATAGGCCTATTCCAAAGCACCTGACATTTCTATTCTTGATGATGTAAGTTGGTATGTCATTCTCTCCTACATGAGGTCAGCTAATTGAGTTTTTTCCTGCATCATTCTAATATTATAGCATTTAAGATTTATGAGAAGGAGGGGACAGAGGGTAAGGGAAAAGGGCAGTGACTCCACTCAAAATGAATTTCAGTTAACATATTCCCCCAGCACTACTGAACTGAAMTAAATTCGTTTACCTAAAACAAGGAGACATTAGTGACATTTTAGGCTAGGGAATTAGATTTCCAGGTAGCCATGAGGGCATTTATTAAATTCATGAAATGTTAATCTCCTAATAGTAATACATAACTTAATTTCTTTTGTATGAATTAGCCATGAATCACAAAAGTAATAGAACTACTAAATCAGACAGAGGCTATATTCTGTACTAAATAGGTAATTTCTTTATTATTTTTCTTACTCTGCAGAAGAAGCTTAAAGATGCAAATAAAATAACAGTAAAGTACTTGAAAATCTTTTTCCTCCATTATTGGTGAAGTAGCTGCAACAAACCTCACTTTAGGTGTTGCAATCACRGCAAAAGATGAAACTCATACCTGGAGGAAAATCAGATTTGAAACACAGATTACTTTGATTTCAGRTTGGTGTAATTTATATGTGTTTCAAGCCTGTTTATGAATCTTTACTCAAAATGACAAGAAAGTGCCTTATTAATCAAATCTAGCTGTATAGCTAGTGCCTCCACTGTGGACTTAAAGATGTGATTTGTTTCATTTTAGATTCCTATTCCAATTTTATCCCTTCGATACATTTGTAGATGAGATAATGAAATGTTATAAAAAATAAATACACGATGCGGTAGTGTAAAAAATGTCCATGTTTCTAAGTGTACTTTAAACAGGACATAATGTGGTAGAGGGACCAGGACTTGAGTGTTCTGTTGAAATTAATGGATATGTTGTAGCTAAAGCCCCATGGATTCCTTTGCAAATATGCCTATTACATTTGTTATAATAGTCTGTTAGAACAGGAATTGGTCACTGAGTCTTCAAACTAATTGGACCCAGAGCAGAAACCTTATTGCTTGATGCAATGGAAAGCAATCTTGGGTGGTCACAGCCAGCAACAACAGACATGCCAAACTGGCTTTCTACTGCTGAGAAAAGCTCGTGTCCCTKATTAGTGAACAAGCCAGGCTCAGAGGTCGAACCCAAAACGTGCCCTGGGAGCAGCCCGGACCAAGCCCACTCGGTGCCCAAAGCGGCTGTGTGAGCACTGCCTGAAGAAAGAGCACGAGGGACTGAAAGAGGAACCGGCGCTGGTTTTGCCAGCCAGCTCCAAACACTCCCTGCATGTTACTGGAGAGTTCGGGAAGCTTCTAAGAGGAGATTCAGTGCTCAGTTTCACATATTTTATAATACAAGGCCTTTTACTTTATTAATACAACTGGCACCCAATCTTCCTTTATGGTTTTGGACAGTTGGTATATTTTCAAATCAGATATTATATCTACCCTACATGAATTTTTCAAGGACATATCCAGTAAAACGTTCAGAAATATTCTTAGCCTTAAGCATGTGTTTAAAGTGCAGTTGTGCAACCAGGAGTTCCGACTTTACATGAATTCTCACATCAGCCTTTTCCAAAAGCTAGTGAACACTGGCTTTTTTTTTGAAGGAAAAATTGGTAAGAAAGTTACAGAAAGTTATGGAAAAAAAGAAGAAAAGAACATTGATTTTTTTATGCTTACCTAACATATTCTTTTTTTGCACACAAATGCAAAATGATGTTATTTTAACAAATAGCATTTAACCACCTTCTCAGTTCTTTGAGATATTGACAAAAAATGTTGAATGCTGCACCCATCTAATGCATCTTTGAGATAATACAGTCCTTAAGGCTGTAAAGATTGTCTGCTTGGTTGAGTTATCAGATTCAATTAGACCTTTTAGGAAAGTAATCAATACCCTGTCTGATTTAAGAAAGTTGCTATGCTATCCTTTTGATCAATGGCAGCAATCCACATTTAGCTTTGCAAATCCAGCACTGTCCCATTCTCTCTCGTGTAGCAGCTCTTGAACTATGCACCTCTGAGAAAAGGCAGGGAGGGAGGGAAGGAGAGAGAGAGAGAGAGAGAGAGGAGGAGAGGACGAAAGGAAGGGAGGAGTACAAATTCTACCTGTCAGAGCTACTTCTGAGAGGCTCTCTGTAAAAGTCCATTGAACATCTCTGATGAAGACAGCAGTCCTTGCCCCACTCACTCCTAAGGGCATGTCTGCAGACAACAGACACTCATTTTCTCTGCTGATACTCTGAGTAAGTGACCCCAGCCACATCTGACCAGGAAGCTCTTGGCACAGGAGCACAAACTAGTCAACTAGGAAGAAAAATCCCTCAAGYTAGGCATCTAAAACAAGAAGCAGTCAAAATTACAGACAATGACGATTTTGGCTTTAATTTTGGACCAGAATATGACATTATTACTTGCAAAAGTGGTATCCCACACTAAGGAGCTCTTGCCTGACTTAATTTTAGAAATATTATCATGATTYGAGATCTGAAAAGTAACTAACAAAATTCGTAAAGAAAAAAAATCATTGGTCAAGTTTTGGGGTGTGCATATGACTAAAGAGGARAAGAGCAATGATAAACAAAATCCAACAGTTATTCATACCAAAAGGAAACACTAGGTTAAATAACACCTCCCCATAACCTTAGTAGACTGAATGCCAAAGTCCTGCAACATAGCATAAATGCTAATCCCTTAAATGGATAGTCAGTAATGCTAGAGCAATCTGTATACTAAACTACAATATAGTCTGAATTAATCCATATGAAAGAAAGCTGACTGCATTAAACAGGCTAAAACTAACACTATTTTACATAAGCAAGTGAATTTATACAGCAAATGAAGTCTTGAAAGCACTAAAATGCAGAATAAAATTAGTATCCAATACTYTATGGCTTGGAAGGAATTTTGAAAAACAGAAATCAAAGAGATGCCCTTTACTCAAACTGTAATTATAACAGTCATTTGTATAAAGATAGACATTCAGCCAAAATTTCTGAATAGCATTACTCCAGGGAAAGTTGAAAAGCAAAAATAAGTGACTCGTCCAGTGCAGTTTTTGAAAACGTATTTTCAAGATTTTTCTCCATTCAGAAATTAATTTGAGAATTCATAAAAGATTAAATTGCAATGTTGAGTGGTGTTTGGGTTAAAACCACAATTATAAGCTATTTAGTAATATGTCAAGAGTAATGGCACTAAAGACAATTGGAATAGCAGACAGACGTGCATCATCCCTAGGCTGTGTGGTCTAGAGCATTATAAAATTTGTATAGATTACATGCAGTAGACTAGTCAATGCAGCACAGATTCTGACTGAAAAATCCAAACAGCCTAGGCTGAGGGGAAGCTATCAGCTAGAAAYTGAGATGTAGTAATTTCTTAAACCACTGAAACTCAACAGTGCACTGGTCTATGTTTTGGAGTCTRAAACATTTATCATCTAAGATATTAAGCTGGTTGGTGACCATCGTTTCAAAATCATCATAAGAAAGGAGAGACTGATATAACACTGGTGAAAGTAATGAATGAAGCAGCAAGGTGGAGAGAGGAGAGACGGATGGATACATCATGGAAAAGAACTGTGAGGAAAATCCCAGAAGCAGCTGAGATTGCTGACAGTGGTGCCACAGGCAGAGCGCACCTACCAGGAGGTCCAGGGAGGAGGGATACCAGCTCACAGGAGAGCTGTGAGCACACAGGGAGGCAGGGATCCATGCTTCCAGTACTAATGACAGCTCAGCTATGCAAGAACATGGTGGTGCTTATGCAAACTTCTTAAAAATACAAAGAACACATATACAAAATTCTCTACCTGTGTTTCTAGACTCCAGAGCTCATTAWAGAGCCGCAAAAAGCAGAGTAGTACACAAATGTATTCATTTATATTCCCACTCTTCAGTCTGTCTGACTCAACAGCAATGATCTTCATTCTACAACTGGTAAATCTCCACTCACTTTGAGAACAGTCAACTTTTTCCTGTAGTCCATAAATAAATGCAGCAAAAGTACTGTGTTACGTCYGTGCATATTTCAGTTTGGCGGCTGAATACTACATACTTGTCCGAAGGACAGAGGTAGGTGAGTAATAATGCCTATGCTGAGTGATAGAAGTACTGGATGGTGGAAGACAAATGCTGGCATATAAATAGAGCATAAAGGAGGAGCTAAAGGACTGTACCACTTATCTTCATATCGTAAGATTTGCCTTGGCGAGATACGCAGCAACTTTGACTCAAGGCTGAAAGTTCGTAAGTTCTCCTACAGAATAGCATATACTATTCTAACACCTGGAACAGTAAGTAAAAAAGTAAGTTAAAAAAAAAAGAAAACCCACACATTCATATTTAAGTATTCTTGACATTACATGAAAATTTTCCAATGACTTCTTTCTTTATTGCCAGCTTCAAACAACAGACCTCCCACCAATTGGTGATAAAAAGCGGTATTTTCCTTGGTTGTATTCTACTAAAATGACCTACAGCCCCTTTTTTCTATAATTATTTTCTCAAGGTTATTTCCAAAATTAGTCAAAATAGCCTTTAAGTATCCAAAAGAGCTTGGGAGTTATTCATTTCTGACCACAAGTTTTTATGTCCTTCAGTAATGCCTGTAGCATAACCATCTATCTTCTAATGTGATGACCCAATATTATTTCTTTAATACACACTCTTTTAAGGAAGAGAGTTTCTGTCTTTGCACCTGAYATCATCACCATATATAATTCTGCCCTTAATGATTCCTGACAGTAGAGTCAATTTTCCTCACACAAAATTTCTAACAAAAGCATCAGCCTCTTTTCTGTCCAGCTCCACAAAAATCTTCACCAAATGACCTCTCAGAAGTTTCAGTTCCTATCTCTGTCAGTAGTACTAGTTCCATCACTCACAACCACAGGTTGTTACAAAAAAAATAAGTTTCTCAGCAGTCCAGTCTGGATCTATGTGAAACTGAAACTGTTTTGCCAAACTTGTCTCATGGTGGTCATGACTGAGTAACCCCCTGCATGTCTTTTTCCCAAGTCTCCAGAAGACACTTCTTGGATAGGTCTGTGTAAGCCCAGATGAATTCCTCTCCTGTTTTTGAAGCTGTTATTTAACCATATTCATGTCCATTCTCTTCTTTATACATACCTCTTAACCAGTTTAATAGATGTTTAAATTTCTCGCTTGTTTTAACTGACTCCAGTATTTTTTGCATTGAATTGATGATTGTAGCCATTGTGTCATGATGTTAGTAAGCTAGTCCCAAGAACTTCCACGCTATCATATCCTTCCAGGACATTAACCATACAGTCCCATAAATAAACGAGGGTGAAGGAGAAATAAAATATAAAAWCTTGCTGAGAAGAACTTTTTTGACTGGTCTTATGTAGAGGCTTTCATTCCCAAAGAATGTCCCTGCTGGACCAAAACAGCCTGATCATTTTATATCCCTCATTGGCAATTTCTCAAATACATATTTCTGTATTGTGCAGGCAAGCCTTCCAAAAACTAACATAAATATTGAGGTCATGATGGATCCACTCTCGCTTTATCAGTCTGTCCTGCTAGATTCTTCCACATTGCTGGATTAACAGCAGTTCAGTTCAACAATGGGACTTCTACTGGCTTCTTCTACTCAATAACAATATAGGCACAGGAAATGTGCARCTGTGACGTTCAGGCTCTATACATCATTCATACTGTAAGTGCTTTTTTAGACCAAATGGCCATTGACAGAGAATTCCCCTTGTCCAAAATCTGGCAGYTGTGATAACAACATGTTGATAATTCCAACACTTAGCTGTTATACCTAAGACATTGAAGTAAATTAAAGGGCTATGTTTCATGCATCAAAATCTCCTATAGGTTTAAGCAGTTTCACAACAAACAGAAATACAACGGTAAGGAAAGCTTCATTCTCTTTCATTACTTTCTCTAGAGTTCTCCAAGAGTCCTTGAAAAAGCCTGGAACAAGCCACGATCCTATTGTCTTCAAAGACYAAATGCAATAAATATTTTTATTCTATAATCTGGAGCACCAAATTTGGTATTTGTGCTTTTAGGCTCTTTATGTGAAATAATGAAACTGGCAACCAAGAAGACAGGAAAGTGCTTTCCCAAAGAAAACAGAAGAAATTCTCCCTACTTTTCAAAGCAGAGGGAAAGCAATGTGCTTCAAGATAACTGATTCTTAGGCAAGATACCGCCTAATTCTGCACCCTTGGAGGTCTTGTCTACTCCAAAACAGCTAATACTGGSCACTTGAGAGACTACCAATCTCATCTTGAAAAGCAGTTCCTTATATTATTTCTTAGCATTTTATTTAACAGCTACAATCCTACACCCAAGTCCTGTCATTGTAGATGTTGTATAAACATAGAACAGAGAAATTTCTCCAGAAAGATGACAACTTAAAGTTAATGGATTCATGGATTAAATGAATAGATCTAGAGCATGCAAGATAAAAATAAAACCATAGGACAATATGTGGCTAAGAGCTGGTAAGGATCATCTAAATGAGGAATATATATCATTAGACAGTTCTTGACAGTTGGAACAGAAAGGAAAGGAAGGAAAGAAAATAAACAGATTTACTGTGTTTTGTTCTTAACAAACCCATATTTACTGTTGTCATCTTATTATTCTCTAGCTATTTATAAACTGATTTTTAATCATTTGTTCCATAGCCTTCCCAAATACTAATGATGATAGGCCAACTCTCCTCAATTTCTTGTGTCTAGTTTTCATCTTTTTAAACAATATAATATTGTGTTTGCTCTTGAGAATTTCATCCTGTCTCCAGGACACCTCRGAGACCATCACTAGTACTAAAGATGCTGCTTTCACTTGTTTCTTATGTTCTTTAGGTGAATTTTCTCAAGTCTTTCCAATCTAAGTATATTTAACATCTGTAAGTATTTTCTCAGCTCTCCTGTCCCTGTATTAATCTGTACTCCCTACTTCTCATCACTAGCATGAATTACATTACTTTAATTAAGCATCTGGGTAACATTAATCTTTTTTTTTTTTTTTTGAAAACTGAAGTAAAAGCTTTATATCTACTATTTACTCAGTAGCAAATAGTAGGGTCATAATGTGCTCTGCATGATAAGCATAACGCCTATGCATCTAACTCAAAGAAATCTGTATTGTAATTGAATAGAATTTCAAAGACTATGCATTCAAAAGTATATAAATTCATATGAAACTAAAATAATTAAATGTAAAATAACTAAATTTAACTTGGGATTATCAAATCACCTGAAATGAGTATATGGAAAGGAAAAATAATTACATATGAAAAAGAGCTCAGTCTCTTTACGTGGGAAGATAATAATGCTTATTTTTTGGTCAGTTCCTGTGATAATTACTTAAGCCTCCCATGCATACACTTGAGTGACACAAATTAACTGTGATTGGGCCACTTAGGAATATGAGTATCTAGAGTGAATTTGGGTGGTGGAAATGATCAGATTTTCTCCCCGAATTGTATGCAATTATATACAGACTCTATTCAGTTCTACTGAGAAARTGTAAAATGGAGGTCCCGGCCTCTCGTCTTTAAGTATCATATGGYACTTTTTGAAAGATTACCAGTTTTATGCTTGACTTGCTAATTCATTTTATGTCCTGTCTGACTAAATTTACAAACCCCTTTCCCA
Organism: Rhea americana; assembly: GCF_003343005.1. Taxonomy (NCBI): domain Eukaryota; kingdom Metazoa; phylum Chordata; class Aves; order Rheiformes; family Rheidae; genus Rhea; species Rhea americana. The sequence continues at coordinate 622,146 of NW_028186479.1, read as the reverse complement.
GAGAGTAAACCTCTCTACATCCTCCAGAGCCAGGAATGTCCACCTGCTATACTGCATCCTGGAGAAGATATGAACATTATGGCTCTCTGACCTCATCCCGAGCACCTTTTCTCCACAAAGGAGAAGTTATGTGGATTACTGTGAGAAAAGAGGAATCCAGAAGAAAGGAAGCAGCTTCATCCAGCCATATGAAAAGCTTAGGTTCAGAAGAAAAGGTAGATGTAAAACTGATTCCTTTTAATGTCCTCAGTTTATACAGACTATGATCCAGGGCTCTGTAATCCTTGCTAAGGATTATTGTCATTATAAAAAAGATACAGGGAAAAAGATTAATCTTTGTCTGAATTTCAAGACTGCCATGCCATCAGTAGTACAGGCTTTCTTAAATATTATTAAGATAAATATGTTTTCACACATGCAGGCACAGGCAGTGAGRGTTTCAAAGACTCCTAATAATGCTCAAAAGAGATATTAACTTACGGTCTGTGTTTTCTAAGGAAATATCTGACTAGTCTTAAAATGAGTCCTTATGTATAATTAATAAGACTTTACTCATTTCCTGACAGTCACAGGTTGTACAGGTTACCGAATAAGTCTTTCTGATTTTCAGAAAGAATCTTTGCAATCTCATCAACTAAGGTTAAAGATATTAATGATATTTGAATTCAAACACAAAAAGGGCTTGCAGCCAAGCTCTGCAGCCTTCCCTTTSCTTTGGCAGCCTCTGGCCAACCTCACTCCAGCTGCACCTCGGTGCTTTCTCCTTCTTTCAACCCTAACTGTGAGCACAGGCTGACAAGTCCCCAAGCTTTGTTTCTTTCAGATTTATGAAATTCTGAWTTTTTTTTTWTWTTATTTTACTCAGTGAATCTTGTGAATTTTTCATTGTTTACTTCAGAGACACTGAATCATTCTCAATGGCTTTTTCAAGGTTCTACACCTGCAATGAGGCCTGGAAATTTGCTTCTAATATGGAAAAACTCCTTAGGTTTTTACATTATTCAGGACTTCATTTCAAGGGAAAATTCTAAGCACCAGAAGGCCTGGAATCATCACATGAAATATTTTGATCAATACCAGCAAAACGTGTAAGCCATAGTTACACCTATTTGGGATCAATTTGGAAACAMAAAAGGAAAATCAAAACCAGAGATGAATGAATGTAATAAAAAGTTCTCTGGGTTACTTCAGCAACCTATCCTTTTTTCAGACATAGTCTGAAGCATTCCAGACTCATTTCGTGAAAGCAAGAAAATACTTACKTCACTTCTGAATTGCAAAACATGCAAGTCAAATCAAGCTAGCAGCACTGTGCATGTCAGCCATGAAACAGATAGTTTGTTCCTCCTTGCCATGAGAGGAAGGTCTTCCAGATGACTTTCCATTTTGCCTAGAGTAACAAGGAGAATAGTATTTAGAATATCATTGTGAAAGTCTGTCCTGAAGGTAAAATCCTGACCCCAGCAAGGGTTCTCAGAGGCGCTTTTTGGCAAACCTTGTGCAATGAGAAATTCATTTTGGAAAACGACATGCAGTCAGTAGCAAAACTCCTCTTCAGTATGGCCATGGTTTGTGCCTTTTTTTTTTCATTGAGAATTCTGAAAATAAYGGTACTGAGCATCTTTGATCTAGCTTGCAATATGTGCACTCAAACAACTCACTTTTTACATTACAAAAATTCTTAGTGAACACTCAGCGCCATTGCAGGCACTGTSTATTGTAATATTTGCCCAGTATTGCTTGTTACAAGACCCTCTCTTCAGTTGCTTATGGCTTCCATTACTCAGAATAAAATTCTCCACAGTAAGAACCTTCCTGAAAGTGAGTTTGAGCAATGTCAGGCTGGACTATTAAAACTTTTTTGGAGGAAGATGTTTGAGTTCCTCCGTAATTAAAAAATAGCACTCTTTTCAACTGTTTGGGGCAGGGGCATGAAGTGTGTCAGAGATCTGGATGAGAAGCTTGTAAGATGTTGGAAAAGACAGCCTGTAGAGGGAAGGAATGCACATAAAAGATGGAGGCTGGAGGAGAAAGGGGGAAAAAAACATAAGCAGTACAAGAGATCTTTAGAGTGGTTTTAAAGGGTTTAACTTTCCAAAGTAAGCCAGAATGACCCCTAAAACTGATTATTTATGCTGAGGGTAGGGCTTGCTAAGTGCCAGGCTCCTATTCAACCATCTGCTTCTTGAATGTCTCTGTGTGAGCTCTGTAAAGAGCTAGAACATCAAACCTCTGTAAAGTGGATAACTTCGATAATAGTGATTTGCAAGATGTTACAAAAAGGGAGGAAAGGCTAATTAGGACTGCAATTTGATTCTTCCAGAGCAAGAACCATTTACCTATGGACGTCATTCCTATATAACTTAATAGGTGCTTAATTTTCATCTTCATAGGCTTCAAGCAGCTGACCAAAGTTGCAGCAATATAAGTCCACCTAAATTAGGAGGGCAGATATGGGGTGGCTGCTGAGTCATTGCCTTCATATCTATACTTCAAGATTTCTCCATGGGAGCTAGGCAAAAAGTTTGACATCAGATATGTGCTTCTAATTTTGTTATCAGTATCTTCTCCTTACTAGCGTATTACCCTTTACCCTGATTTTACTGATCAATGGCAGAAAATTTGAATAAAAGTGGGAAAACTGAAGTACTCATACTCCTCAGAGGTGCCTGCAATCTCAGCTGAACCTGAGAGTGCAGGGAGTTAGGATATTTCTCCTAGTAAACTGCAAGAATCATTTTCAGGGCTACTATAAGTGGCAATTTTCAAAAAAATCTCCCCTGCCAGGCAGACAGCCACTGAAAGGGAGTAAGAAACTGAGAGATGACTCCAGGTTACCACCAGTTGTCATGTTGGTGAACTGACACATGCTGGCATTTTTTTTTCTTGGTTTGCCTTTTTTTTAAAAAAAAGGGGGGTCTCTAGATTAAAAATATGTTATTGAAGTCAGATATTCAAAATCTAAGAAAATGCCAAAATAAAGGTTGTCTGTAAAATGGGAGTAATAATATACCTTATCTCCCAGAGTGACTATGAGAATAATTCCTGTTTGTGAAGCACCCAGATAATACACTGGCAATTGCAGTAGAAAAGGTCAGAGGAAATGAATAATTTTGTCTGCAGAGGTGGATTTGAATAGGATGTTACCCAACATGGCAATAGAGACCAGGACTGCATACTGAGCAACAAGGCAACAGTACAGTGTTGAATAGCTGCCCATTAAGCATAGGATACATCTCACCTAACTTCAGCTACGTAAATGTATGTGCCTAGTGTAATCTAGTCATGTAGACTCTGTTGTCACTGGAGACACAGAGGCAACTCCAGAGGATATTMACCCGATCCCAAAACAGTCTTCCAGGATGAACAGGAAGAATAACCATCTGTAGCATCCGCTATTTCTCTGCTGACTGTAGAGGATAATTAGACATCTGGCATAAGCTACGTGTCTAATTGGTAGGTAACTAAATTGAGATGCAAAGAATCTTTCCTAAATGAGCATTTTATATTCTGTGTCCTGAAGGATGGAAAAAGATAGCACATATCCTTGTAATTTAGGATTATTYCATGATATATGTGCAAGGGGCATTCCTAATGTATGGTTTAATTCCAGAGATTTTCCAAATTTTCAAGACTGTGATTGCATAAACACACAGTGATTGTGTGTGATTGTATGTGGGTCTTCTAACATAATGTGCAAGATTGTTTGCATACTCATTAATTTAAAATATAAAAACAAGCCAGAGTTTAAAGTTATATAATCCTCTTATCAAGGCAAGACCCCAGGAAGCACTTCATAAGATCCTTATGGGATCTGGACTCAGCAGTCCAAATTAATGATGAGAGATATAATAAACAAGCCATTACAAAACATTATGCTCATCATCTTTGACTTATTTTCACATAATCTCTTTAGCAAAACTAAAATTACAAGGAATGTAATTATTTTCCTTCTCCTCATACTTTTAAATATTTTTTCCAAACCTTTCTTTTTGTATTTTTCATCAACTCCAATTACCTCATACTTTCACATGCCAGGAAAAAAAATCTTCATGTATACTTCATATTCCTTTCACCTTTGTCCATKATACACCAGTAAATTTTCATATTCTAGTGGCCACATTTTTTTGTGGTAAATACTGTAGATTCACAGGAACAAAAAACAGTACTTGACAGTTCCTCACTGTTGGTGAAAGAACAGCTCAGCTACAAAGAACAGGAGTCATTCTCGCATTCTTTTTTGCCCAAGGAATATTCATTTACTTCATACAAACTCRAAGAGCCTCTACAAGACAGGATGAGAATATATCCTCACAATACTTTATAATCTAATTGAAAATYGGGGGATGGGAGATTCAAGCTTGTGTAAGGCACATGATGTAAGGTACATGTTTTCTTTAATAAAKGAATTGTTAATGGTGTTCTACAATAAAACATTTAGCTTCTCAGCCAAATAAGATGATTCTTCAACCCTAGATGCCTCAGTTTGCTGGAAATCTAACAGAAAATAAATCATTTCATGCCACACCCAAACAAAAGTGAATTTTGAGTTAGCAGTGTGTCTGGGAAAATGATATTCCAGGTTCGGTTGTGGCATTCAAAGCCTGATCTTATCAGTAAAGAAATAATTGGGGCAAATGAAAATCTTGAAAAGGAGTTGTCTCGCTTTGATTCTGATTTTCTGTAGTGCAATGAAACGAGTTTCACCAGCACACAAAGCACACTATCTCTGTGTGAATGGTATGGCTCCAGGGAGCAGACGGGTGCACAACCTCCAGCATTTCATATGCAATCGTTGCTTTACATGGTAACCTGTCCACTCATCAGAAGCAAAYGGGACACTCTGGAAGGAAAGTGTTCTGCAATGGCCCATTCCTGAGTCCACCTCTGGCAGCGTTCATCCTGTGTACCAAGTTTTTCCTCAGCAAAGAGAGGAGAGCAGGAACTTCCCAGACTCATTTTCCCAGACTCCACTTTCCCAGTAGAAGTTGGACATCTGTCTCCAGTGGATGGAAAGATGAAGAAATACAGAGGGCAAGTGGAGTTTTCCGTTCCTGGGAAGAAGCATCAGTATGTGCTGGGTGAAGCTGCTTTTAGGAAAATYGTGCTATTCCTTTCTGGGGAGCTGTTCCCATTGCAAACGTATCTGAGATAGGGCTCCTAGACAAATCTCCATTTCTGTTCATACTGCTCTAACTTAGGAGTAAGCCAACTTTTCTGACCCTTCAGAAGCAACGAGATTTAGGAAGCTAAGCTAAGTTAAGCATAATTAGGCCTGAGCGCAGAGTTCACCAGCTGGAAACAAGTTAAAGCTCAAACTTAGGCTCTAATGCAGGCTTCATACCCAGTGAAGCAGGGGAGAGGAGGAGTTACAAATGCTGCAGGTATAACAAAATAGTATACAGAGTACACAGCAATAATGGAGAATAAAAATTCAGTTATCCAACCTCAGTGAATGACTTTTGCTGAACACACAACTTCAGGATGCTGCGGTACAGAAAAGCAATGGACTGTGACATTTAGCCACCCAGAAAACAAGCAGGTACCTAAGAGCCTGGGATTATCGTACTTCAAGATACTTCAGATCCTACACAATCTGCARATGTGTTTATTTGGAGCTCCTCTAACTGGAAATTGGCAAACTTGTGAAAACAGTTGAGTCTACCGCAAGTAAAATGAGCATTAAAAGGCAGTCAGACCCCCACTATCTGAAAACCAGATCCTTAATCTCYAGCTCCACTGGTTTGCAAGACATCGCTACATTCCTATTGGAAATAAAATGGAACAGCACAGCATGAAGTTGATAAAGCTGATGTGATGTACAAGTCTGATACTTCACAGCTTTCCAAAGATAGAAACAAATTGACAGGGGCAGTACATTCTCCAATCCCTGCTCATGAGCCAAAAATTTTCAATCACTGAGTTTTTAAGATTCTCACAGGCATAGACTATATTTCTTGGATATACTCCAGAGATTAACTAACCTTTTCCTAAAGTACATACACAACAAAATTCACCCATCAGATGTCAATCCATGGATTTAATTCCATTTTAATAAGACCACTGCCAAATATACTTCAGGCCTACRTGCTGCTTTTATACATGTTAGTAATAACACTGTCAGAGGCTAGCAATTCATCTTTAAATTCTGCATGAAAACAGGAGCATGAGGAACAGCCGGTTCCTCCTCTCAAGTTTTAGAGATGTGTTTCTGTTCTGCCTGAGTCAAAACCAATACCATACCTTGCAATCAAAATTTAAAAGATTTGCTTGAAAATATCTGGTTTTAGACTGAACCTCAAAATTCACACCAGACTTATCTGGATTAGGATGAAGACTTTTGGGGGGTGCAAGTACATTGAGGTGAGGRCAGTAGTCTGAAGAGTGAGGGACCCAGTGAGGTCTCTGTACTTCCTGATTCAAAGCAGAACTTTAGGGAAGTAACATATTAACTCCAGTTTAGAGCTAGGAGTTGAACTGCATAGCTAGATATTAGTGCAGTGCTGCAAGCACCATACTTTGGTATGTGCACAGCCAAAAAATCATTCATACTTTTGGCTGTAGCACAGCCAAAAAATCATTCATACTTGTTCCTCACCAGGCTCTATAAAAAAAGGCATATTGTTCACTCTGGTCCTTAAATATTCCAACCAGCTCCATAAAAACCTGTGAAATACTCTAGTCCAAATCAGTTACAAAGCTCCTCTAGCTGACCAAGCAATGCATGAGTGCGCTAGTGGAGAGGCTGAGCTGAAGTATTCAGCATTTTCTTTGGAGATGAGCAGGAAGGCTGCTCAGTTCACCCTGACATAACAGAAGCCATAAGAACTGAGAAGGAAAGTTGCAACAGTGAAGTAGGACTTGCAGTTCAGAATTTTGAAAATGGCAGCAAAGCTAAGCACATAACAGGACCTAAAAGCTTTGATTAAATTTATTTTGAGCTAACATATTCATTTGGGAACCAAGTAAGTATCAAATAAAAGCACAGAGAACCAGCTAGTAAATATTCAGCCAAGAGTGTGATAAGAGGTTGCCAGGCAAGAGGGTGGGATGGCAAAGCAGCACTTGTTGAGCAAGATACCTAATGCCTATTGCTGACACCTGGTTCATAAGGAATGGCAATTAGAAAAGACAAATGTCAAATTTTCTGCAATTCTTTGACTAACACTCAGCCCCAGAGGGYRCTGAAGTGGTGTCCCAATGTTACATTCACCTGGTTTACATAAACCAAACCAGAAATAAACAAAAAAATGATTAATTAGTATGGGATACATTATAGGGTCATATCCCATGTCTAGRTTTTATTCGCAAAAGAAAAAAAAAGTTTGAGAACAACATAATATACAGAATTGATCAAAAATGGAGGTTCTCTTCTGCTAAGAAATTCTGATCTATTGGCATTTATTTACATCTCAAATCAGAATGTGATGTTGAAGTAGCTATAATTTTTACTGAATGTAAAGTTCTCCCCTCCCTCCCAAATCTGGAGGTGTCAAAACATTTTGTCCGAGCTCAAGCATAAAATGTGCCCATCGCACATAGCGGAAAGCCTCCTGGGAGGTGMAGCTGGTATCCCTCCTAACCTTGACCTTCTGTATTTGCTGTGACCGCTGCAGTCATGACACTTCCATGGCCGATACCGTAGCTAAACACAGGACACAGCAGTGTTGTACAGAGAGAGGGCAGACCGTGGGGAGAGACAGGGCCTGCCTTCGCTTAGCGTACCACCACAGTTTAGGCAGATAGATTGACAAACGGACTCAAAATTTCAACAATTTAATGTATATTGAGTCAACCCGAAGTGAAATATTTTGGTAGATTTTTCTCAATGTAGATGAAGAATTGTTATGTTTCAGCCTGTCGGTGCTTTCCTCTTGAATATTTTAGTTTTGTACAAACCATTACGCCAGGCACCCAATTTTATATATTTTTAACCAATATTAGTATATAYTCATTGCTAGTAATTAACTTAATTAACATAGGTATGGGTCCATACCAAATGGTTCCTATTAGTACATACTTAAAACACAAGTGCAACATTTTAAAGAACAATACAGTAGTGCTGATATATCTGAATGCAGTGAGGATTTTATCAGTTTTATCAGATCTTTATCCATTTTATACATTTGATCTGAAAAATTGGATAAAACCTATTAAAAAACAAGAAAGGAAAAAGCAGTATTGGAGATATGGGTAATAATTTGTCTGATTCTGTATCGTTTTTATAATCCTGGCTTTTGAATTTGTGTGGCCTTATATTGATTTTATCTGTTCTCTCCTCTTTCTTTTTAAGTTATGGAAAGTGAATACATTTAATATAAAAAAGATTTTGCTTTGTTTTTTCAGGTAAGCCTCTTAAAAATAGAAAATACTTCATCTACTGCACACAAGAAAAGCATAACATTAAGCATTTGACATTAAATCTTGGTAGATAAATATCGTCTCTATTTAATTATCTGTTCAAAATTGATAGAGGAAGGGTAGCATCAGCCTTCAAAAATATCAGCAGCAAAACTCCCACCAACACCAGTGGTGCCAGGATCTTACTCAAAATGTTTACAATGAAAGTTTTTTCTTTTCGAACAAGTAACATCTCTTTGTGCAATAATTGGCAGCTATTAGTGTCAGTTTGGCAGATACAAGGATGCATGGGTCTGTGGGAAATTTATGCCTCCCAACATGCCATGCTAAATTTAAGTTTGTTGCATAATATGCAGATTCATTATCAGGCATGTAACGCAGCTAAGAATATCTAAAGAAAGTTCAAGGGAAGTTAATATGTACACAGGTTAAGAGGGAAGATTTAAATGCATTCTGGGCTTTACCACGTGGAATAAAAAGTATTGATGACTCCTTTTAGTAAAGGAAGTGTACCACAGTGCTATGAAGCACTGCTGAGGTTAAAAATGAGAGAATAGAGGAGGAAAGTCTTCCTTTCTGATGCTATTAAGTAGCACTTTCAGTTCTAACTCCAGCTGCATGTGTTCAAAAGCAGTTCTGAGGAGCTCTAAGGCCTGTTTCTTTTCCTCMAAAATTCAAACCCAGAAAACTTACTTTCATGGTGCCTCTCCATATATTCCATCTTTTTTTCAAGAGACCTAAAATAAAAGATCTTCTGTCCTGGCTGATCTTGAAAGACTTCATGGAAAACCTTTTTGTAATTCAGCATTTTTAATTCTAACTTGAGTCCAAACACAAGAAAACTCACAGGYGGACACTCTGTGCATTATCTAAACCTTTCCAGAACAGTGAAAATACCAGCTTAATCCTACATGAAAGTTCTGGCCAATTATAATTACCAATCATTAAAAAGAACCCAAATTAAATAACCAAGTTTGATCAAGTTCCATCTCCTTGGTCTTAACTCTCATGAAGATTTTGAAGTGAAAATTTCTGTCAATTTTGATAGATACATAAGGAGAATGACCAAATACCAATTGCCTTTTTTTTAAAAAAAATTAACTGTTATCAACAAATATTTTCTGAAGGTATTACTGGAGAAATGAGATAATCCTTAATGTATAATCTGATTCCTAGGTCGTTGTTCTTTTTCCCTTTCATCTCAACCTTGATCTGTCAAAAAATATTTAATATTAGCAGGCAAAACTTCATTTCAAAGGGCACAAAAAAACTTCCATACCTTCTATCCAAATTTCACACTTCACCCAACTCTTTTCCACAATATATCCACATTAAAATTAAGCTCTGTGATTTTCATTTTTAGACAAACAGACATTTCCTTTGGTTGTGTCCACCCATCATGTCTGCAAGCCCTCTGCCCAGGACCTTTATGCTCAAAATTTATCACATTTTCAGTTTTACAAGAACGACTCGCTGGAAAGCATCTGTGGTCTGTGGGAATGCAACAGAGCACCCAGCACTATAGCATCAAAGCACCTAGCATCACCAGTATGACATGCTACAAGAAAATATGGGTATTTAGCTCCTTCGAAATGTGAGAAAACTCCTCCCATGCTCTGAACCATTCATCATGTTGCAGTGAGAAGTATGATGCTGCTGCAAGGCTATTAAGCCCTCTGAACTTTAGACATTATCAGTTTGAGACTAATACTCTATTACTTAGCTCTTTGAGTCTGCCTGGATTAAACATACCGCAGAATCACAAGTAAAAAGCTCAAGATTACATTTTTAAGATAAAACAGAACCTAAAAACTTTCAAACAAAATGGATCAAAATATTTTCAATAATTCAACAGCAGAAAACCAGAGATGAAATATGAACACCCTGTAAAACATGAAAAAGCACTTGGAAAATTCTGATGATTGTTCTTATCCTTTTTTGTTAGTTAATTACTTCAAACCAGACATACGATATTTAACAAGAAAATCTGAAAGAATAATGTCCATGGTAACACAGGTGGTGATCAGATGGGAGAAGATAAAAATAACTAGGAGAGAAGGAAAAATAAGAGGAAACCCAAAATATAGTGTGTATTTCCAAGAAAGTATGTAGCACTGTGGGGGCGGGGGGGGGGTCTGAAATGATGGTGTTTGTTCACCATTAAAATAATGCAAAAAAATCAAACAATAAAAAAGCAGGAAAGCAGATAATACAAGAAGAGGAAATTACTTACTTTTCTTTCCATAACAGAAAAGCAGAAGGGCTGTTGAAAAACATCTTCTTCTGATGAATCTTTTCAAGGACAGATTTCTACTTTTAGAACAAATGCACATGGACTTGCAATAAAAAGCCATTTTAGAATCTTTTCTAAAAGATCTCCTCTCAGTTTATTTTTTGCCAGGTTACCTTTTCAAAGAATGAAAATCCAAATCTTACAGGCATGATAGCAGAATTCCAATTTCCTGACAAGGGAACGTCAGATTTGTTTTAATCACAGAAAACTGRGAGAGTTTTGAAAGAGAATGGCAAAGATCTAATTATAACATCCCAGAATTTCAAATCATGCTGAAATCCGAGATAAAGATTTCAAGGTATTACTGATGAAGTTTAGAATGTTATGCTTTAAGTATATCTATTTTATAAATGTTTCTAAGCTTTACATCTTGCCTAGCATTACCCCCTTGCCGTAACTACCATACCCGGCCTGCTCAACGAGAAGTTGTGACCAAAGGCTATTTCTGTGGGCATATAGCYRCATGGTCTAGCCATGGGCTGAGTCAGAGCCCAAAGAAGCAACACTGCTTGGGCAGTGAACCAAGCTTGGGACACAGCTTGGCAGTGGAAGCAGGCAGCCAAGGAGATATCAGCCCCTTGTTTAGCCGATGAGCTGCTGAATGCAGCTTTGGCCAATCTCTTACTAGCCAGGCTAAGAAGCCTGGTGAGATGTTGTGGCTGTTTCRTGTAGACAAGGCCTGAAAAGGAAGTCCCAGGGGAAGCTCAGGGGTAGAAAATGCACACTGAGGTGGTTAAAGCCTAACATGGTGCCTCCAGAGTGGCTACATCAGTAATTAAAACACTGCCTACTTTTTTCATAAGMATAAGAATTCCATAAGCTTCCTGGACAGACCTGTGGAAGAAAAATCTATTCTTTGTCTTCTACAATGCATTTCAGTTCTTGTTTTCGAGGCCTGGGAGTATTTAGCAATAAAGTTGCTCTCTGCTAATATTGTTCTTCACCAGCTCCCTTTGCTTTGCCCAAGATACTTGACTTGCTCTTTGTTCTTCTTTCTGACCCATCTTTTACATGAGTCAGTCAAGAAAAATTTCCTTTCCACAAGTCCTTGCTAAAATATATACCTTCCAGAAGACRATGAAAACTCTTTGAATCTTACTAAATACATCATTATAAAAACAACAAACACAGAGCAAAATATTGGAAATRATGAGACAGATGCCAGTCATGCATCTGCTCTGCTTTAACATCTACTGCTCCTGCCTCCGAGTCTTATGTACAAAACACTAAGCGTTTAATGAAAAAAGTTTACCTCATGCCTAATGTTAAGCTATATTAATWTTAGATGTGATGGGATAACAATAACGATAATGCACTAGAGCTATCACCAGAGACCAGGATTCAGCATATAGTCATCACTGTTAATCTAATGCACTAATCAGAGGCATAGAGACTGGGTTATTCTAATAAGTTACTACAGTCTGCTAGTGTCCAGTAGATATTTCATATGCCTTTGTAATTCACTTAATACCTTTTATAGCAGTATTATTAAGTAGCCCTAACAGCTTAGGATTTTTTCCACATTAAATATTTGTGGCTATCATTGCCATAAGAAGAAATGCCTAGGGATGCAAGGGAAAATTCTCAAGTAACATCAGAAGAGGAGAAAGCCTTGGCTCTAGAGACTATGAGTAGTTGTACCACAGGGTGAGGACTGTGAAGATGAGGACGCAGTCCTCATAAAGCATAGAATTATTTTATTTTAGGAAAATGTATTGCAGAGAAAACACAYCATAAATGAATTCAAAATTTATCAGATACTACCATTAGGATACTACACTTTTTTGTACTTGTCTGTGCATCGTGATCTCTGCCTCCACCACCTTCTTTATTTGCCTGATCTCTTGAATCAGAACAGACCAATCTATGCTGTTTCCTTCAGCAAGTATTCCTCAGTCATTTATCTTCTGAATAATTTCATTAACTGCCCACTAATAAGCAAAGAGAAGGGAATCTATCACGAAAATAGTCTTGGAACCTTCCATCTGTTGTAGATAATGTGTTTCCATTTAAATGACTACTGGGAATGAGCAATTTATTTATTTTGTTGTTTACTTTCTAACTGTAACCCTAAGTATTTAATAATGATGAAAAAATCTATAGGCAATAACTGTAATCCCAGAGACTCAATACAACATATATGTCTAAGTTATCTATAACTTCAGAGTCTAAGCACCAGCAAAAGTACAGAATCAGTATCCTAAAATGCTCTTGGTGAGAAGCATCCAATATTTCAGATTTCAGTCTTACTCTCTGGGGTTGAATATTGAAGATTTGAAGGAGCCGTTGTCATTAGCACAGTTTGGATCATCTCTGTCCCAGCTTTTGAATAGGTCCTTGGTCTGTACCAGCTGGTTAGGTCTTGGAAAATGARTATGTGTGTTCAGCACCTAGTACAACACTTCTGACCTCATTCTTGGTCCTTTAGTACTATCCCAAATTAAATTAAGTTTTTAAGGAAATGCAGAAACTAATGCAACTGATAAGTTTTTTCCTTTGATGTGCTCTACCCATCAAAGACCTGGAAAGAGTAACTGAATGCAGGTGAAAGCTAACACAAGCTCTTCCTGTCTCTATAGCATTTTTTTTTTTTTTTTTTGATTGAAAACAACGTAAAACTGTCTGGACATTATTGACCTTACCTATCTGTATAGTGAAGCTGACTTCTTCTTGGCAGGAATTTGCTTGTCTCCCTTATTACATCTGCCCTTTTTATGATTTTTTTTTTCTGCAGGAAGAGAGTGTTGAGCGAGGGAGTAAATCTATTTGTTATTGCTGAAGTCAAGACACTTTTTGAAACTGTGCAGCCAAACTGCTGCTTATTGTGCTTATACACTGCCATGGTCCTGAGGGCACCCCAGGAGGTAATTTCCTTGAGCAGCCTCACCTACGACCCCCCACCCACGCACTTGCCTTGGGGGATCCCAGTGTGAAGGGCCACTGCTGAGAGTGGAGAGAGGAAACAGCATCTCAGCAAGGGCTGGGGATAGGCATGGAGACATGGGCTCCCACAACAAAGCCCTGTCCAGGTTTGGGTGCTGGGCCTGAGCCTGAGTGGTGGTCCTGGGCGGTGAGCATGGTTCCCAGGTGATGCCCTCACAGCCCTGACATGCACATATGCATATACATATAAAGGATTCGTCAGAGCTTAGAGTTTATAAAAAGCCATTCTGGTGTCCAGGATATATTGCTTCCAATATTAGTACAGAGAAAATTGGKTTTTGTTATGTGATCTGCAAAAAAGGAGGAAAAACAATTTTCTCTCTCAGCTGACTTATTTTATCTCTGATAAATGCAAGCCACTATAGAAACAGCTACACTTGCAAGCAAGTTGCATTTCTGAGAGAGTAGTTCTGCTTTTTAGCAGGTCAGTAGCCTTATTCCTGTTAAAGACARTGTCAGTTTTGCATCGACTTTCATGAAAGCAGGATTTCACCCCATAAGTCAAAAAAAAAAAAAAAGATTTGAAAGTCTTAGGTTGATCTGTGGAACACAGGTAGCATGTAGGTGTGGCAGCACAACTGGCTGGTTCAACTATTACTATCTTAGATACCATCTACAAGAGGATATTCAGCCACTTTTAATATATTATGACATATCTCCATGTGAATGGGGACTGTCATCATCTACAGCATTTCTGGAAGAAGGACCTTCTTCAGGGTGCTGTAATTTTTCTGGAGGTGACGTCTCTGGATTAGGCRATCAGGGCTCCCACACCAAAAGAAGAAACTTCTTGTCTGGGTGCCGCACGGGCCAGGGGCTCCCCAGGGCTGGCATCTGAGGGGGCTCCCCATGGCTGCAGGCCAGGCCTCCCTGCCAGRGCCCACTCCATCACCTCGCAAGGGAGCAGGGAAGCTGGGGGCACTGCTGCAGGGACGGCAACCAGCCAAGGCTGGGACAGGCAGCCACCTGCATGTCAGGGTCTGGATCAGCATGCCAGGAGGGGGAACCTCTCCCTGACATATCTGTGAATGAAACTACAGAAGAAGGCGTCTCCCTCTCTCCTGAATGCCTCTGGTACCATTGTGGCCAAATTCCTCCATMTGCTGAGGTTTATTTTAGCTCGTTCATTAAAAGCAAATAGAAAGCAGGAACAATCAACAATCTTCAATCTTTTCTAAAATCTTTTCTTTTTTCCCCCCATTACCTCTAAACAATTATTATTCCTCTAAACAATTTATCATTATATCCACTATCCTGTCAAGTAGAAAAATTCTTAAGCTGGTCTATTTATTTGCAATTTTCTCTAAGTCTCTTAGTGATCCTAAAATGTTTATGATGAATGTCCACAGCAAGAAAGCTTAGAAACATTTTCAGTCACGACAAAAACTAAGCTACTCTGAGCATATTTCAGTTTTCAAACTTCATAGTTCCTTCAGGGCTAGAGCCAACGGGGGGGGGTATCTCTCTCCCTCTACAAAAACATCTAGGCATTATTGTACCTTGAAACAATTTCATTTGCTTACAGCCTTCCTTTGAGCAAGTGTGTATGGATATGTTGCTTAGAAAAAATGGGACAAATTTCCCCTTTTCAGCTCTATCCATGCATCTCCTGTCTGACTTTATAACATTACAGCTTTACAGAGCTGCTGACCCCTTCAATGTCTGTGCACATTAGCACAGCAAGCTGATGTTAGTTTTTTATTCACATAGAGAAGCCCAGATGAGCTTTATGAAGAGAAAAACAAAGGCTGGATGAAATGTGTTCACCTCTCTTCTTCCTTTCCCTTCTGTATTCCTCTGTAAATAATTGGATGGTGTTTGTTGTGATGGAAAGGAAAGAGAAATTGCTTACACCAAGGATAATCAGTTATTTCAGACTCTGGATGCACAGAGCTCTTCAGAAAAATTGAGATTTTGCTGCCATCATGTGGTCATCCAGCTTCTGCCCATGACTTTCTGTGTTCAGGAGGAACCATCGTGGGACACCAAGGTGGGATCTATCACCTGTGAGATGGTGGGAAGTGGTCTTCAAAGACACTCAAATGGACGTGCCCTCCTCAGTTTCTTCCTGTGGGGCTGATGATCGACAGTAGTCTTAAATATTTGACATCTTTCATCACTGGAAACATTTTACAACAGTGTCAGYAGCATTAGCTCTCCAGGCTCCACGTGCCCACGTAGAACAGGCTTTYTGTATCCTGCAACTGCAAGGTCACAGCCATTTGGTCACCAAACATCACAGCCAGAGCCACAAACACCCTGGTTACTCCATCATTTCTGGGAACATATACTTATGATGGATATGCCTCTATGGTTTGTTTTATTCAGAGCGGTCAGAAAACCAAGCACACACTCTTCCAGAAGCCACAAGGGATTTTAAAGCTTTCCTTTTGCAAGCTTTTTTTAAATCCTTCCTATTATTATTTTATGTGACTTCACTTCTGTTAACACATTTTGCCAAAGACCTTGTGCTGCAGTAGCCTTTTTTACAACCAGTTTAGTGTTCCTGCATATTAGCTGTCATTTTTAAATTATTGTGCCTCCCACACAGARGAACTGACTATAAGTAATTGATATTGGTATATTTCTTTACAGTGCAATGACTGTAGTTAAAAAAAAATTTTTTTGTTTGTTTGTTTTTTTTACTAAGATAAAATTAATCACCACTGTTACATAATTTGGAGTGATGTCTACTGTCCAAGCAGAAACTATCATACATTTTGCTTAGGTTATAAAATTGCCTTTATCCTAGTTTTTCYTGTCATTGGTTCTAGTTTTAGAAATAGGAGCCTGACTTCTTTTCAAAGGAAGAGTGACTAATGGTATATTCCTAAAACATGATATATCCAGAATTATTTCTAGTCAAAAAGTTTTCTCAAATGAGCCAGTCTATGCTGACTAACCTGAAGAGCCTTTGATCTTGATAGAAATATCCAGAAGGACCAAGAGGAATGTTATCGCTATAGCCTTCGTTACGGGAAATGCAAATTCCAGTTTCAGTTTCCTTCCTCTGTTTTACAAAAGCTAGCTAGTGACTTTAGGCCAACATTACTGCAGAATCCAAATCCCRAGGATACTCTCCCAAAATTATAGGAGTGGGGAGATTTGATTGTTTCCACATGGTGAACAGAAGCCCTGAAAGATTTGCCAAAACACACAAAGGTACTTAAGGATCAAACTTTTTGTTTCAAGTGGAATGTGTTTTATATTTTGAAAACAAAGACAGAGAAGAATATTTATAAATTCATATTTGTAAATTGACCATATCAGTAACTTGACCAAAGTCACAGAGAAAGTCTCTGACAGAAGAAGGATGTAGTCTAGGTCTTTCAAATACCATGCAAGCACTTCTGTCCATTTTTACTGGTACTAAAGAATAAGTTGGGGTAATACTATTTTCACAAGCCATGGAACAAAGACATCCCAGAAAAATTAGTGTGATTAGAATTTTTACATAGCCTAAAAAGCACTAATTATTCTAATTCTGCAGTATTCCCACCTATTCTGCATTTGAAAACACATTGGGTTCCCTCTAATAACTGCACTTTATCATAAAGTAAGGTGATTTATAYTCCAAAGTTTTATTGCTTTAAAATAATGCACATTTTCATCATCCAAACTGACAAAACATAGCAAAAGGTTTTTCTTTTTCAGGTAMTAAGATCTACTGGTAATGTATTATTTATGTGAATTAGGTAAAGAGATGAAAGACTGAAGTCGGGGAAAAAAAAGAAAAAGGGAAAGAACTTAGCATTTCAGTGTACATTAATTTCACACCCTGGTACAGCAACATATATTTTCCACCTCTGAATAAGGCAAGTGTATACTGCTGAATGACCAAATCCTTCAATGTGGAAGAAAAAAAGTAAAAAMCATTCCTTTGACATTGCCCAGGCTACAAATGCTCCAAAAGCAGCTTGAGGCTTTTTCTGCCAAATACATTCAGATTTGGCCCTGGCTTGTTTCTAACAGAAGATCAACATTTGGCTTTAAATATATTTAATTTCCTCAAATATGRATGATATTATCATATTATTCTTCATCAAAATCAATATAAAACTTCACTAAGTAAAAAGTCTGTATTAAACAGTATCAAAATTAATCTCTCAGCAAATTTGTACCATCCACTTTTCACACCACCTGAAGTCATTTACCTCTGCAGTACTGCTCAGCATACTCTTTCCCCAAATCCATTTCCTAGGACACTTCTAGTCAGACTTTAAAACAAATGCAGCTTCTTATATCCTTCATCATGAAGACTTTTCTCTGTATTTTAACAAACATATTCCATCCTCTGACAGTCTTTCGAGTCTGTTTCTGATTTCATTAAATGGGAACAAACTTGAAAACAGAAAGGGAAAAGGAAAGACAAATTACTCTACAAAGAATTAGGAGCAAACTTTCTGCAGCCTTTTGTACCAGCTGATTTCCCATTACACAGCTGGCCCCAAAACCCAAAGGCCTGGTCCCCCAAAGAGCCCACTGCAAAAAACACTCAGACAGAGCGAAGGGACTTGGCCCGAGCCCCCAGGGCGCTGTGCCGCCTGCAACGCGCGCCCGTCCCGTCCCCGCTCGGCCTGGCACACTCAGTACACAGTGCCCCTTCCTGAATTTGTCAGGTAGGACGGGGAGAGTCGTAGGAGAAGAGCGAGCACCNAAAAAAAAAAAAAAAAAAAAACCCTACATGGTCACTTATGACTTGAGAAATCATAAAATCAAAGTACATTTAAAGTTTCCATGCTAGAGAAAGGCAAGCTATCGCTGGCTGATAAGCAGGAAGACGTGTTGACTTGCAACTAAAGAGTCTTTGCATCAGTCAGTTGGCTTTGTGTTGAAGACAAGATTGGGCTATATATGCCTTTGAATAACTATATGCACTTATTCTTAATTTTTTATCACTGTGTTGGAAAGCTTAATGACTTATTGAACAGAAAACTTTTTACTCAGGATTTCCGTCAGGCTTTAGCTGATTTGAACTGATTTGAAATCAGTTAGGCATGCACAAAATATCATTTTTTAACTGCTTAGTTAGTAAAAAGTGCATGCTGATGTCTAAGGAAAAAGCTTTTGAACACTAAACTAAACTAACCTGAGTGAATTGAAGTGAGGAATATATTCTCTCTACGCTTACAGAAGAAGCTACAGATATCCACAACAAAACAGTTTATCCCTTTAACAGACCGTTTTCTAGAGACTTAGTCAGTGATTAACCATGATCAATGTTCGACTTTTGTAAGATTTCAGCACATACGCTGTTTGCATTTTTGTATAATACAATTTTTTGATTAGGTCATTTTAAATAGAAGATTCAAAATAAATTGTCATAATTTCATTTTTTGTTTCAAATTCATTTATTTTTTAAAAGAAAGATGGGTTTAAGAAAAATTTTTGATTCATATCAAGATAGAATTTTAAATAATCTGTTCTCGTCAACCTCCCGCCCCACCAGTGAGTGAGGAATTGGGACTGAAAATTTCTCAAAATGCCGTAAGCATTCTTAGTGTCAATGCACATTTTAACATGGGGCCTGACGTGACCATCAGTAGCAGTCAGGAAACACAATCTTCATTTTTTCATGGGTGGGTGYGTATATTCGGATTCAAGGTTTTTGTAACATCAGTTGGATTGCTAAAAATTATCATAGCTTCAAGGTCAGGTTGTCGAACCACTCAGATATCAGTGCGGTTTACATKCACTATTGGATATTTCTTTCCCCAGACAAATGAAATGAAATTTACATTCCCATCACTTGGTGATTTGTCATAACAGCTCTCAAACCACTAATTTATATTCCCTTTTAACTAACGGAGAAAAAATGAAATACCGGAAGTAAGTTACTGAGAAATTGCCCACTCTTCATTCTCAAATAAGAAACAATCATTCTCAATTTTTTTTTTTTTTTGGCATTTATATCCCTTACCCAAATCCCTAGTACGTCTTCATTTTGCATATCAGGACCCAGATGTGTAAAGCTCTCATTATAAAGTTATATCCTAGAAAATGAACCTAACGGATCTAACAGAAATGTGAACTGCCATCAGCCAAGTACATGGGCACCTTAATCTGAATTTTAAAAGTAGGTGTCTGATTGTTTCGATGAAGTCAGCCAAAAGAAGGCCAATTAAACAAAACTGAGAATYGAGATCTTTGATCTGAGTCCTGGAGCGTTTGCCTTTCCCAAGTGTATCGCATGATTTCAGAACTAATAAAACCAAAATAAGCATTCTACTATCATTTCCAAGTTTTCCTTATCAGTCTAGAAGTAATTCCAAACTTAAGAGCCCAAGTATTAAGCCTTTTTCAGTACAAACTCTGGACCTCTGCACCTCTCATTTGTTAACATGAAGGGTACATTTTAAGGGAAAGCAGTCTGTATTAAAGACTGACAAATCTGCCCGCTTCACAGTCTAACAGCAGAGAAAGACCTGTTTTCCTTTCTTGCTTGCAGCTATTATAATAAAGCAGTAACTAGCAGTAAGTAGTCATTGATCAGCTCTGTGGGGTACGCAATAAAAAGGGATGATTCCAAACAGATACATAAAAATGAAACTTGTACACACAAAATTCAAGTAAATAGGGGTTAAACTTTGGGGCTGTTTTTTTTTCCTATCTTAATTCCCCACAGGGTATACTATTTACCACTGCATCTAGGCCTTTTTAAATTATCCATTATCAAGCTACTTAAATAAACAATCATCAGAAAGTGTTCTTGGTTTAAAGGTTACCTGCAGCAGATTTTTTTAAACTGCAATGAGATGAAGTGAAGCAAAAGCTCTTTTTAGTCATCTGTTTCTATTTTCCTATGTGACAGTATAATCTGGATTTTCAGGGTTAGTACACAAGTGTCTGCATCCAACACTCCTAAAGCCATCATCTTTACTTAGCAGAGGCAAAGGGAAGTATTTCTCTCTACCACAATATTAATTACTGGCCTGTAATTAATACTGTAATTGGAATTAACAGGGTATGTAAAAACATTGGGTGAGTTTAGTAAGACTATACGCTAGGTCCACAACAGTGCAGCAGTATCTAGTCCTCCCAAATTCTACTCTGACTACAAACACCTGAAGAAACATTATCTCCGGAACAAACTCAACAGATGTTTTTTCCAAATTCATGATCCAGCTGCTAGCTGTCTCCTGGAGCCTGACTTCTTCAAATTAATTCCTTTCTGCATATAATTTGCAGATAATGATGTTGCATTTTATATTCTACACTTTATTGCATGCAATCCAGATCCTCGTTCCTTGTGTTGCTATTAATTATCACAAGGTTTGTAGATTTTTTTTTCCTCGACAGCAAGTCCCAAACTCTCTCCAGTTTATAAGCTCTTATGCTTTCCCATTGGTATATGTTATTTTTTGGACTGTTCTTTTTGATGCATTATTCATTTATCTGTTTTAGACTATACTGCTCTTTGCTAGCTCAGTTACTGAAAGTTTAAATCATTTTCTGTCTGCATTTTTCTAATCATTCTCTCTGCCCTTCTACCCAGTAAAGATAGCAAGTGCAAAAAATATGCTGCTTTGTATCATCATTCAAATCATTTGCACAAATATATGAGATTTTAGGGTACTGCAAGCCTTGCCTATTAAAAATCTTTTTGAGAATGTAGGCAGTAGTATAGTTACTATGTATGTATTTAAAATCCACTGCTCTAGTCTGCCGCCTCTTGCACAGGTCAAAGGCTTAGACTGACATTTGCAATAAGAAAACTCTTTTTAGTAAGCTAATGCTCCAGTAGGGATGTCCAGTTTCCCTTCAGGGGTTACTAGGCTAAGACAGTGCTAGAAGGAACAGCCTAAGTCCTTTATTTGTTCTTTGCAAGACAACATAAACCACCAGCGCCACGGCAGCTTCAAGAGTAATTCCATTTTCCTGTTCCTGGGACAAGAAGTCTTTTTCCTTTCTGTGTAACTATTTAAGTTACAGTGCCCCATTTGAATATCTACCTTGCTATTCTTGTCTAAAATTTCAAGAGAATAAAGATAGGTTAGTGTCTACTAAGTCTATCCCCATGCCACATGGAAGAGGTGTAGGCCATGCTGAATGCATATTCCACCTTCATCACTCCTTCCTTGGCTAACGAAGTAATGCAACAAATGAAAATGAATAAAGCTGAAAAAAATGATCCACTGCAAGAAATCTTATGAGCTCCTATATTACTATCTCTTGAATGTCATCTGTGTGGAAGAATGTGTGCAAGTCTACAGTATTTGAAACAATTTATGATGAGAGAAAAGAATTTTAAACGGAGCATGTAACAAAAATGTTCAGTCATAAACTTTGTATTATAACCAAGTAAGTTATCAAGTCACAAAGACTATACAGGCCTAACTTGTTAGTTAGCCTTGCTCTTGTATAAATGGTTCTGAATAATTTCTGTGCAATGTACAYATGAAAAATCTACTCTAAATAAGCAAAAACACAGAATCATCAACGGGTTGCTCATGTTGGGTAAACTACATTATATACATATACAAAACTTTCAGTAAGGTTTACCTTCTGTTTTTGAGCCCTGCATATGCCTCACACTTTCAGCAGCACTCTTTATTTTATACTTTTTAAAATGAACAGTTAATCGTGTTGGGAYGCAGTAGGCTCTGCCTTACCTATTACCAAGGCTAATCATTTTAGATATTAGTGGCTGAGAACTTGAATACTGCATAATTAAAAAAAATGATAAGATCAAAATACCTTTCATTAGTATCTGTATTTTTAGTTACCAACAAACAAGCTGACTAAGGAACAACAGCGAGAGCTTTTCTATCCAGCTCAAATAGAAAACTCAACTGTGTAACCTAAGTCTCAGTTAGTTTGGTATTTCTGTGCCATTTTTATCTCCATTGTCACAACACTGAGCCTGGCAAAGTACTGAGTTGATTTCCTCAGCAAGTAGGAAACTGAAGAGGAAGCAAGACTAGAAACTCTCATCTTCTTTTTCWAGGACTACAGGCACTATCGTTCCTTACATCCACAACTTTATTTACTTAAAACCAAAATGTTAGATTCAAAAAACCAGATCAGACATTTTTGACATGGCCAACTAGAATTGAAATGGTAAATTAAAATAAAAATGGAGGCTACAATTATACTCTATACATGAGATTGACAAATAGCTTGTACTACAGAGGGCATACAGAAGGCACTGTACAAGACCTTTTGCCAGCCAAAATGGGAGAAAAAAAGTACCAATCTCCACTGTTACCTGCACTGATAGGACAATTTTTGCCTGAAAGGTATTCCCTCGTCACACCAACATCAGAACTCCCGACAAAAAAACAAAAACAAAAAAAAAACTGCTGATAAGCAACAGTCTCTCTTTTTAAGACTCAGTACTTCCCACTCCAATGCTTGGCACAGATGACGTGTGCTGTAAACAGAATGCTGAAAAAGAGCAGATACTTGACCCACTCTGGCAGTCTGTAGGCTATGAGATGAGATGAGAACCTACCAAAAGCATGAACATCCATTCCTCCTTTCACTAAATGGAATTGATACTCATATATATTGCCAAGTGGTACTCCATCCTGAGTGCTGAAAAGAATATTGTAGGAAAATTTAGAAAAACGAAAGGACAAAAAGGCATTAAAGAAAATCCACATATGAAAATTTTTGTGTGCATTGTACAAGCAACTCATAGTTCACTTAAAGTTGTTTGGCCCCAAAAATGATGGAGTCAAGAGATACAGTAGTCAGAAACGCAGTAATTCAAATACAGTGTTTATCATTATTTGATCCACTTCTCACAAAATAATGTTATTCAGATTAATTTCTTCAGTTCTCCTAGTCAAAAACAAAAACTTCTTTATCACATAAAGAATAGGTMTTTTATTTATTTTTATTAAAAATAGTAAAGGAAATTCCCTCTCCTTAAAATAATTACTTATGTAAATATGACAGTGAGTAAAGTCCTTATGTAGGAAATAAGTAAGTCTCAAAGCTGCAAAAAATGAAAAAGATCGCATAGTATACACAAAATGTGGCAGTACACAAAATCATTATCAGTGTCATTCTTCATACAGCTATAAAAATTTACATAAAAATTCACTTTTCTCACATACAGTATAAGTTAAACATTTGCAAAGCACAAAGTTGCATTAGTACCACCAAAGCCAAATGAATTTGTGAGTGCAATACGCCGTTTTTCAGTTTTCCACTCCTGAGCTGTTAGTGGAACATAATTGAGATCAAACTCTGCCTCTGTTTTCTCTAAGTTTAGAGTAGGTGGCAAAATTCCATGGTAACAGGACAGTGCTGTAAAAGCTGCTTCAATAGCTCCTGCAGCGCCCAAGAGATGTCCGGTTGCTCCTTTCGTGGAGGAAACCGCAATATTACGTGCATGATCTTTAAAAAGTCTCTTGATTGCCTGATTTTCAGCAGCATCTCCTAGAGGTGTAGAAGTTGCATGTGCATTGACATATGTTATATCTTCAGGTTTGATTCCAGAATCTTTTATTGCTGCAGACATACATCTTTTAAAAAAAAAGACAGATGTTTAATTTCCCATTATATTCTTGTGAATAACACGCGTAATAAAATGAACGCACAAGTACAGACTGTGTGAAAATGTGTATCACATAATGAAAACTTGAATGGCATACTAGAGACAAATAACTACCTGAAATATTACACAAGTTTAGATACCCTCCACTAATTTTCGCTAGCACAGCTGATGTGTTAATGTGACATGCAGCAGAATAGTCCCAGAAATCTCCTTATTGTAAATGAAAGGAAGATTCCCCAGTTATTACATTTTCTTCCCATCAGATTTACATTTTCTCACTTTGCTCACAACACACCTAGTTATATCAAGAAATCAACAACACAAATTGATTCTCCACCCCCCCCCCAAAAAAAAATGGGGACTAAACAGAAATACTGCAATCTTCCTGCAGAGTTTCTTTTGCACTCTTTCTACAGTCTAGAAGACATCTCCTTCCCTTCCCTGGAACAGCAAGGAGATAGCCCACATTTCTATAGGTGAAATAAAATTCAATAATGAAAGTCCCACCRTTCTGCTCTGACATCATATGTTCCATCCTGGCTCCTGACACTCTGTGGACTATGACTGCCTTTATAAAACAAGCTCTTCTATGAAAACCACAGAAAGGCTGACTCCATACTGTGATTTCCTCACAGATTTCCCATAGGGAAAGAAGGATGAATCACGTTTCTCCTTGTACACRCTGCTTAACTAAGTATCGCTGGACAAAGGATCACTGACTGTTTTGAGGTTTATGAAAAAGTAATAGGCAAAAAGACCAAAGCTTCAAAAATAGATAACTCAAGCTTCTGGGTAAATTTTAATGTGTCCAGTACAGTTTTCTACCCTCAGAAGCATCCAGAAGCATCCAGCTTAGCTTGAATCCAAGTTCAGGGACACTCTCTGTCACTAGACAGTAAGCAARTATTCTGGCAAATAAGATTGCTGATCAAGTGTGAGAAAAACACTCATATTAATTTAGGTTAAGTATGTCAGCTGCAAGGAATGTAACCATTGAAGGGTAACAATATATCTTAACTGTACAGAACACTTTATACACACCCTTCTGAGTTTGGTTTTGTGCTCTCTGTTACTGCAGGTTCATTCCAATATACGTATTAGTTTCTAACTAAAATAGTTATTAGAAGATCACAAAAATATATTTCCCTGAAATTTTTTGACATGGTAAATAAAATTGTTAAAGAATAGTACACTGCTACAGTAACAAATTATTTGTATAAAAATGTATTAAAATGTATTATTTCATCTCAAGGTGGAAAGGTTCAACATTTTGGAGATACCAAGATTAATTTTCAACTACTTCCCATTGTGAATCTAATTTATACACTAGTGCAAGCATAAAATTGTATTACAAGGTATTGCCATATCATCACAGAGGGAAACAAATCTGAAAATCTGAGATAAGAAACTCCAGATTATCTAGCTCACACTTAAGTCTTCAGAAAAATTAACTATGAATCAAGTAACATAGAGAGAAATCTGATATTATTACACTTCTTTAAAGTCTGTTAATCCAATAAGGATGCAGGATGCAATAAGGATGTAAAGGACACACCTTTACAATATCTTGCAGAAGTTTGATCTATTTGCACAATGACATATTGAATTCTGTTATTAAACACACATATACATTCAGAATATTGCACACTAGTAAAGCTTTCTGTGTTTGTCAGCAATAGCCTATAAACAGCTTACAAACAGTACTTACATGTGTAACTTAAATTAAAAATTTAATTAGTTGAATAATAAAGGTTGTCATCTGGTTGTGAACTACTTTGGATGAGATTAACAAAGATTAAGTTTTACCATTTTGCCAAAGTGTATTAAAATGTATTTCTGCTGCATCTCTCCATGTAAGCTCTATTAACTGCATCAGAATCTCAACTGAACAAAGTATTTAAACATGAAGGTAGCATAAGCATATAGTTCAAATATTTTCCCTACGAAAATTTGAAGTCTTTTAGAAAAGAGAAGTGACAATCATTGCTAATGACATTTACAGTAATTATGCTAATAAACTAGATTCTCCAAGTACTCTCCAGTTTTTATTATTTAGGAGTTCTTTAGGAACAGCACTGCCCTTATAGAACAAAACAATAGTATGACATATTTAAATGGTGAAATACCAGTTGAAAAGWTTTTTCGTAGTAAGAGAATCTTAAACAACTGGTTTTCTTTGAGTCATTTGTGTAGTCACCAAAAGTAAAATATTTTCACACAGAGAAAGTTTTCATACTTCTGTTCAAAAACATTGATTCTAGCAAGAACTGACCTTTATCCTGTTACTAAAAGAAGAAAATCAGGTCAAAACCTTTCCAGAAACTCATTGTTCAGATTCATTTTTCAGATTTTCGGAAATCTACATACAATTTTTACATTGATACACGAGTAATAGTAATGCAAGATTGAACAACATTTCTGTAGGCAGAGCATACAGTAACAGAAGCAAATGTAGCCATTATAATTAACCTATGAAGTAACCATTACAATTAGCAYGTAGGTTCTTACCTGAATGCACCATCTCCCTCTGGATTAGGTGCTGTTATGTGGCAAGCATCACCAGACAGTCCGTAACCTAAAACCTCTGCATAGATCCTAGCCTCTCTTTGTACAGCGTGTTCATATTCTTCCAACAGCAGCACTGCTGCACCCTCTCCCATTACAAACCCTTCTCTCTGTGAATCGAATGGTCGACATGCCATTTTAGGGTTTGAGTTAAAACCAGTGCTGAGGGCCCGAGCTCTTGCAAATCCAGCCAAGGCCAAGGGACTAATACAAGCCTCAGTCCCTCCAGCCAACATCACATCAGCATCACCAGAGGCAATAAATCTAAAAGAGTCTCCAACAGCATGTGCTCCTGTGGTACAAGCAGTAGACACAGCGTGATTTGGCCCCTTCAGTTGGTATTTAATGCTGATCTGACCTGCTGCCATATTAACTAAAATCTTTGGCACAAAGAATGGGCTGACCTTGTTATAACCCTTTGTTTTAAATAAAAAGGCTGTATCAGAAATCTCTTCCAGTGGAACCATTCCCATTCCAATTGCCACACCAGCTGTTAAGCGGTCCTGTTCAGACTGTGGAGACCAACCAGAGTCTTTTATTGCTAGCTCTGCTGCACCAATTGCCATGACAGTAGCAGAACTCATGGATTTGACCTCTGATTTTGATACAAAGCTTTCTTCACTGAACTGACCCTCCTTATTTCCCCTTGGCACACAAGCAGCCACTTTACAGGGAACGCGTGCATATTCTTCTTCATCTAGTGATGCAATCCCACTGTCTCCTTGGAGAAGGCGGTTCCACACAAACTGAGTCCCCACACCAAGAGGAGACACTAAGCCAATACCTGTGACAACTACCCTCCTACGACATGTATGCAGTGACTTGGTGCTGAAAGCTCTTCTGTGCTTTCTTAAATACTGAAATTTTAGACTCTGGAGATTTGCAAGCTTTAATAGTTTCTGTGAACACTGTGAAATCATGATGGAAATTAATCACTTCATGCAAATTCCTGTAACAGGAAAAAGAAAGACACAAACATAACAATAAAGCAGCCAATGTGAGAAACATTTTAAGTACACGAGGTTAATAACTTTTTTACATGAAAACTTGTTTTCAACACTGCAAAAAGGGATGTAGTTTCTGTCTCTGCTGTCCAGAAGGATATGTGCCACGGCAGATGGCACAGACACACATTCACTTTGCGAATGTCTTTAAGGTGACAGAATGGAAAGAAATGGACTAGTGGGCTCTTTTAGCTTAAGCTGCTAACGAAGGTGACAGCGCACCAGTGTGGACTGCAAGGCACTCACCAGTTTTGTTGCACTCCATCTAGGGCTTTAACTACCAGCTGACTGACGATATCAACAATGAGAAGTAATAACTTCAGCCTTCTGAGGTAGGCCTGAAARAGTATGTCCTACCATTATCGTGTTAAGGATGCCACCATCTTAACCTCTGTGTCAAGTAGAACGGTCTACAAAACTGACTAGCATTAGGAATCAAGAAAGCCAGAAATTATTTCCAGTTCTACCACTAAAGCAATTATATAACTTGGACTAGACTCTTCATCTTTGTATCTCCACCCGTCTTTTTATCTGCCTTGGGGTACTCAGAATGTCAGCTCTGCGGGGTGGCGGCTGCACTGCAAGCATGTTTGAGAAAGATGTATCACAATGGCACACTAAGAGACTGTGATAAAACAAACAAAAAAGTATTTCAGATTACAATCATTTCACACATGCAGACTAATATCTCCACATTGTAATAAAGTTTTTTTTCTTCTAATAGATGTAACTATAAAAATAAAGGATGTTCTAAACACTGTTCTGACTGAAAACACCTTTGCCAACACTGTGATACAGTTATCACAGCACTTGCACCATATCTTGGGACCTGGATACAAACTATTCGATTGCTGGCCAGCAGCCATTAAACATACAACCTGCAGATTTCCCAGCTCCCTTGAACCTCCYGCATTAAGACTGGATTTATCATGCAATATGTCAAGTGACAGTGGAAAACTGCTGCTGAGGAAAAGTACTTCTAGCAGGACTTCCCTGACGAGAGGACCATGCTAAGCAGTAGTGYCTTAGTCCCCTTCTCTCATGCCTTCTCTCTGTCACAGCTAGATCAGAAATTGGTCTAATGCTGGAGCAGGACAGAGGCTATAGCACTATAAGCATGTGGGGTACAGGCTTCAGTAGATCTGAATTTGTGCTGATGCAAATTTTAAATTAATGGGCATTTTTCAGCCCATTGTCATGAGGAATAAGCTTACTTTTTTTCTGCCACTCTATGCAGTTAGGAGAGTCTCTGCACTTAAAAAAGCAAGAAGTTAAACCCACACCTACAACAAAAGAGTACATTTGCTTATTTCCTGCGGTGCTCTTTTCATCTCTGCCTCAGCACATGATTTGACCACCATAACAAGTGTTACTAATATTTGCCTTCAGCTAAAACAGTATTAAAACAGCAAGAGGCTCAACAGTCAAAAGATCTGGTATTACACAGTCAGATATTTTCTGACTCATAAAAGGGGGAACATAATGTCATTAATATTTGGTAAAATAGAAAGAGCTGTATTAGAACCATATGCTCTCACAAGATTAACATACTTTCGATACAAAGATCTACTCTTTTCTACGGCAGCCACAGTACATAGCAGCATTACTTAAAAACAAGAAGCTAGAAATAGTGCTTATTAATGTGCACAGGTTCTTTACAGGAGCCTATTTTAACTTATGATCCAAATTAGTCATTTTAATTATTTTAAACCAGTGAGCCTGCTTTTTCTAAAAATATCAGAGTTAATTGGAGACATATTTAAATTAATACTTATCTAGCAATCACATATGGCTCTTAAAAAAATAAAGGTTAACTGGCTTAAGATAATTAGAATGAGTAATTTGATGCCCCAAAAAAGGAGACGAGCTTTATTCACTATATATGCTGAACGGAAAAATAAATGGGAGCTCATTTCTCCCAGGGAGCAAGAGCTCGTTTTATGTTACCGGGTGTCCCGAGAGGCCGTAACTATTTTTAAGCGTCACGCTGCGGCTCGGCGGGCCAGCCGGGAGGAGCCCCCCGCACACGGGCTGTCGCGGCAGCGGTCGCAGCCGCCATGGCGCCTCGGCGCCCGTTGCGCAGCGCCCCTCCCCGCCGCGGCCCCTCACGTGACCCCGCCCTCCGCCGCACACCGCCTCGCCGCTGACGTCCCCGCCTAGAGCCGCAGCCGCCAGCGTCGTCCGCGGCGGAGCGGGGATTAGCGCCGAGGAAGACGATCAGTCCTCCCCCTCCCTCTTTCCCTAACGGCGCAGGAGCCCTCACCTCCTTTGGGTKCCTTCTCTCTCTCCCTCTGCCCGTCCTAGCCCGCAGAGGCCACGCCAGTACCTCCTCTCCCCCCCCAGGCCGCTATGGTTCGCTCTGCCTCCCTCTCTGTTCCTATCGCGCCGGGCTAAACCACACGGGCAAGGCGGGGAGGCTGCAAGGCGGTGCCTTAGCAGTCGATCCCCGATGTCAAGATTGGCGAGAAGCCGCCCGAACGAATCGGGCAATCGGCGCTGGACTGTACGGCCCGGAGGGCGGCGGCGCGGAGRGAGGAGCCGCGCTCAGCGCCGGGCAAGGGGCAAGCGTATAAATAGTGAAGGGAATGGGAAATGGCTTCCTTCCAAAACCCTCCCCCAACGCGCAAAGGAAGATTAAAAACAAAACAAAACGCTAAAACAACATAAACCCTGAGGTCCGAGGGGAACGGTTTACAAGAGACCGACGATTTTCCCATTAGTTTCTTTAATATTGCATGCATAAAGCAACAAGTTTCAGCATTCAGCATTTAGGAAATGTCAAAATTCAGGTTATCTGTGGAAATCAGTATGCAATAATGTAACTCAAGGGCACCACACATGCTTGCACGRGGGGCCATTCAAGACTGCACAGTCTATTCCAGACCCATTTTATATTTCACCTGAATTAATGCATTCAGATAGTTTTCCTAACTGCACATCATCTGCTTGCTCTACTCCCAGTCCTGTGTGATCCCCTTCTATTAGCTGTACATCTCAGACCCCCATTTTTCATTAACTCTCCAACTTCATGGCTACATTCCTTGAAAATGTTTGCTCCTCGATCCAGATGCTGAAATGCCAGCAGAGAAGACATAAGAGATAAGTAAAAACAGATTATTGCTGATTATTGTAAAATAATCAGTAAAAGCTGATTATTGACTAGATGGGAGACTATTGAAAAATGTATGTTCAACTACTGCAATGTCACAAATACAGATAAAGTAAACCATTCGTCGTCGTTATTTCCAAATGCTGGAACCACAGTGTGTGATGTGAACTGAGACGAAGCAGGCAGTCACACCTGACATGACGTGTCAGAACAACAAGACAGTGGCAGCGTACTTTAAATACATGAAGCACAGGAACTATCCTATCAGAGCATAAAATGGGTGCCAAAGTCTCGACATAGACTTGAAGCATCAACGACAGGAAAAAAGAAAAAACACAGAATGAGATGCCAAAAAGGAAGGAAACGCACYATTAAACAAAGAATAATAAAGACAGAATTTGCAGGAAATGAAGTCTGTATTTAATTTCCCTTTGGAAATAATGTTCCTTGGACATTTAAAGTGTTCATAATTTTGTTGATTCCGATACTTGGTTTTCTTTTTTTTCCCCCACTACTTTGCTATCAGCACTTTCAAAGCTTTATTTAGAAATGATACACCTATGTTAATTTAATATTGCACAAGAACCTCAGGCTTCCAGCACAACAGGTATGCTAGAAGTAGAGCAAAATATATGCTAGAAATATAGCAAAATATTTAATCTTTAAATTTGAGACAGCAGGCCAACATTAACAGCCACATAACTTTATGAAAAACATGGAGAGGAAGTTAAAGGCTGAACAAGAAGTCAAACAACGTGGCACAGAACTTCGAAGTTGATTTTTTTTTTACTATCTTTGTACCAATCCCATGACTTTGAGGGCTGAATTAATGACTTTTCAACTTCTATGGTTGGCAATATTATAGGAATAATAGCTCTGAACCTAACAAATGTGAAATAAGTTTAATCTCAGCTTTTATACGGCATAGGTACGATCATAAGAATTGCACAGAATCGCAGAGGCAGACAGCAAAGAGCTAGAAGGATCTACTAAGGATCGTCTACTAAGGATCAGAAGCCAGTCTGAATTTTTCAAAACTTCTTTTACTTTGAAGTTCTTAATCTCCTCTACAAAGAGAGACACCGAGAGCGCAAGGTGCCCGCAAAGCCCTTCCGCACAAGCCGCTCGGCCGGGACCGCGAGTTACGCAGCGCGCATGCGTGCTGCCGCTCCCGCCCGGCGGCCTGTGCGGCGCGGCGCGGCCGGCGCGCGGCGCGATGGCGGCCGCCGTGGGCCTGTCTTCCTCGCCGGCTTCCCCGGCCGTGAGCGAGCTGTGCCGGAACGCCCGGGAGATCTTCTTGGAGGCCTCGCGGCTGCTCCTCATCTACGCGGACAACATCCTCCGGTGAGCGGGGCCGGGCACGGCGCCTGGATGCCCCGAGCGGCTCCCCGCGGGGCGCGGCCGCCCCGCTCCCCTCGCGCGCGGGCCGCCAGCGGCTGCGGCCGCCGCACCGATGGCGGCAGCGGCGGGGCGGGGGGGCCCTGCCGTGCGGCGAAGGCAGGTGCCGGCTGAGCGACGCGGTGAGGTACCGGGAATCGGGCGTTACCGCGCGTTTCACTGGAGGCTGCGGGGCTTGTAGGCGCTCGGTAGCGTTGTCGCTCCAGCCAAATCAGAAGATTTGCGTATCTTTAAGAAAATGGAGTCAGCTTGTGAATTTAGTGATTTCTGCTGTGGCACAAAAAATGATTTAGAGGTGATTTATTTAAAATGATTATTATGCAGTAACTTATTATGGGGTTATAGGCAGAGTCTTTTCAAAGGTCAGAGTGTACCTGACATTTGTTAGACATGATTCACTTTCGTTACCTACTGTGAGAGTTCAAGGACATCCTATTTCTTTTGTCAATACTTAAAAATGAGATTTTTTTTTGTTGTTATTTGGTTGATTCTAAGGACTTGTGTTTTGTGTTATACATGTAAGCATGCATTGGCCCTGATTTTGCAAGCATTCAAGCACCTAAATATAAGTGTGTATACAAATATGACCTAGAACAGTCACACTAAGGACATAACTTGATTCTTCTATTACCTTTCTCTTATTCCTCTGACCCACTAAGCCTGGTATTGAGAATTAATTTTGGCTGTATTTTTACAAGGTGTGATCTCTAGGGTATGGGCATACTAATATGTATGGTTGACCTTAATGCTGTTTTCAAGCAACTCAAGCTGTATGAACTGCCTCTCCATGTCTGTTTCTARTATGTCAGCCACATGCAAAAACTGTACTGTGTGAAGCAGAGACACAGAACAGTGAGTCCTGGGATGCCTGTTTTTAAACAAAGAGCTGAGATGAAGAGCATTTAGAATAGTTGAAAGGGGAACTTTGTAATCTTAAGGAAACCAAGAGATGGGTATAATAGTTTTACTCATGTACCAGAATGTTTAATGTCATTTCTGTAGTGGGCCTGAGACCATCATCAAGCAGAGGGAGGAGTTTGATYGGAATGTTACAAGGGGATTATGAAGTTGACTTTTAACTGTCACTGCAGCTTAGGCCCTGCTCACTAAAACTGTAAAATACATGTTCGTGTACTTAAGTTGCAAACTAAAATTTGGAACCARCTTATAACTCTTGACGTTAAACACAAAAGGACATGAATTAAAACTTTTCTTTCATTTTATATTATGTAGGCAGAAGATGAAATACATCTAAAACTTTTTTAGCTTGTATGAATCACTAATGCTGCATAATAGTTACCAAACCTTTTAGTGTTTACTTAATCTCCAAACATAATTGAAACTTTTGCTTTCTTCAGATATCCTTATGAAGAAAAATACAGATTCATTCGRATAGGAAATCCAGCATTTTCTACTAGGCTGTGGCCTGTTAAAGGAGCAGTTGAATGTTTGTTTGAAATGGGGTTTCAAGAGGTGAGTATAAGCTAGTTATTTCTGATGTCTTCATCAGTTTTACCCACTAAAATTTAAAACTGGACTTTTTTTTTCCTGGTTTCAAGGCACTATTTTTTTGGCCAGTTGTTCTCAATTTTTCTGCATTCTTTGTTTGCAAGTATCTGCAGTTGACTAACAGAAAAGTTGAGTGACGCTACTTCARAAATCATCCTGATGCAGCTAGAGCTAACTGATCAGTGATAAGATTGTTTTTTGTGTGTGTAGTGTGGTGGTTTGTGTGTGTGTGTGTTTTGGGGGTTGTGTTGTTGTTTATGCTCTTTTGGTTTCCTACTAACATGCTTCATGGTCAGATATCCATGTATCCATACTGGCACAAAGGAAGTGTGGGAATCCCCCCATTTTAGTAGCAACTTGCTGTTAGGTGAACCCTGATGTTAAACTGAACCCTAAAGCTATAGTTTCCATATTGTAAACTTRTGTATGGAAACTGTCCTTTGAAGAAATGATCCTGCCCTTCTGCTTTCTGTGGTTGCTTGTTCCCACCRCCCTTAGGACTTATGTAGCCCCATAGTAAGTTAGATAAGAGAACTGATCTGATCAAAAAACATTGCTTTTGTTGTTGCAGGGGATTATTTTTTATCCTAGTTTGCAATGCARTTTGCATACAAACTAGTACACGGATACTAGTGTTGTC
This sequence comes from Rhea americana, assembly GCF_003343005.1. Classification (NCBI taxonomy): domain Eukaryota; kingdom Metazoa; phylum Chordata; class Aves; order Rheiformes; family Rheidae; genus Rhea; species Rhea americana. Next base: position 587,817 of record NW_028186479.1, on the reverse strand, counting down.
ATGACAGAAGTGGAGGGCACCAGCCTGTTTTGGGAGAGCTGTGCTTGTACCCAATTAAAATTGTTATGAAATCATATCCTAAAATAGTCTTGAGTGAATCTGCTTTCTGTTATTGTCAAAAAGATGGATTTCAAAGACTATCTTGAGTGCTAAAATGGTCCGTGTTGTGGTAATACTTGAAAATTGCCAAAGCATCTTGTGCTAGGAGCAATTTTTGTAGTTACAGGAAAGCTGAGRTGAAAAATGAACTCTTGCTTTAATGTTGCAAAGATCTTGCTTTAATTTGTCTGTTTCATGTCACGCTTCTGTATGTGTGCATTCATTCTGTTCCTTAGGCCCAACTATCATGAAACATTTGCCTGTAGTTCTGGTGAAGTTAAATAGTATAGTTGCCCAGACTTTACAAAAAGTAAATGTGTGCTGACAGAAACAGTGACTGCACAGTGGTCTGTGGGGTGACTGGATTTATTTCCATGCTGAGGCTCAGGAGATGACTTTTAATGATGTACCTTAGTCAAGAGGTAGTCTGTGTAGGTGATGAAGCACTCAAGCAGCAATAATACGGGTATTTTAAATGCAGTGATCTGACTTCTCTCAGATCAYTGAGAGCATACTGGCTTACTTAGTTCTGTGGTTATCATGCCAGTTGAGGTTAGAGGTAACAAACTTCTCTTCAACAGCACTGGCTAAAAGTATTGCTTCCTCTGGTTCTGCTTATTAAACTGACTTTTTGAAATAGAGAATAAGGATTCTTCTGCTAGGTTGGTGCATTACATTTAGTTTTGCGGTGATTAAAAGTACTGAAGTGATGCATAGACAAATTATTCCATTTGATAAATAGAAGTGTTGAAGCATTAGAAACTCTTAAAGTATGAATCTTTCAGTATATTCATATTTTTAATAACATTTTTCATCATGTTAAGTGTGTGGTCACTTTGCCTCCAGCATAATTACTTGTGATGATAGCATAATAGATCGTATTATAATGAAAAAAGGAATCCAGAAAACAAGCTGGGTACAAGCATAAGTAAGGATATTGTTTTCCATCTGAAGACACACAAAACCTCRAGGACATCAACATACAAAAGAATTTGAAGCAGATGCAATTCTAGAGGCTTCCTCTCCCAACATTGGCTAATCCTTCTKTTTGGCCTGATGTAGTGTACTATTGCTGTACTGTGTACATTGAGCATGTGCTGTTCATTTGTTGCKTTCTTTCTCTGCCAGATCATAAGTATGTTGTCCATATGTGGCTCTGCAAAATAAGTTATTAACAAAAACATTATTACAAGTGCTCTTTCCGAAAAYTGAGTGTGAGTTCTTGATCTTATAACTGTGACGGACCTAATCTGGAGGCTGAATCCTGCCAGACCTTGACATGCTAGTTTCCAGGAAATTATATAGCTAATACAGTAGATAAAAATYACTGACCTGCATTAGTTGCTGAATTAACTTTTCTAAATTTTCAGGGAGAAACTCACCTGGTTTTCCCTAAGGAAGCATCGATTGATCAGCTACGTAAAATCAGAGATTTAATTGCTAGAGAGAGAAGTAGCAGACTGAATGAGTCAGATCACATCCACAGATCAGGATCTTCTGAAACTGTAGCCAGCACTCAGGCACTTGCACGTCAGCCTTCAAGACCTGCTGATTCTGTTCTTGCCCCTGCGCATCAGCAAGTAGAAACATCACCTGCACAACCTCTTGAAATGGTAATTATAACTTTGAAACTCTGTAGTATATTCAAAATATTTTTGAATATAAACATTGAAGAACAGTCAAGTGTTGGAACARGTTACTTGGAGAGGTTGTACAGACTCCAGACTCGGAAGTTTTCGAGACCCAACTAGATAAAGCCCTGAGCAGCTTGGTCTGCCCTTTTAGCTAACCCTACTTTGAGCAAGATGTTCTGGATGTGCTGGAGAAATTTTTTTTCCCTTGGTTTCTGAAGTTTTTGAATGTTTTGTTCAGTCTTCCTGCAGCTGAAACATCACGTGCCATAAATAGAATATTAGCAGGAGATTTTGTTGTTTTGAGATTCAAAGCAATTTGGACTTTCAGGAGTCAACAGAAGAGCCAGAGATAAGCCTAGTACGTTTGATTCTTGAAGTCTCAGTTCATGTGTAGTATGTGTAGACTGTGAAGACTCTCTTAATTTGTATGCAAATATTGTGAGAGTAATTTAGCCAAGCAGGGACAAGGGTAGAGTTACTTAGGCTGTGTCCTTRTCCAAGAAGTTAAGATAAAGTCCACTGTGAAGACAGAGAGGCAGAGATCATCGTTCATCTGATCTTACCTGGTCTGATGGGGAAAGGCTCTAACGCTTTATGTTACTTTGAAAAATGAAGTAGTTGTATTTTTTGATAGAAGGTTGAAGCATGCTTTGGTTTAACTCTCTGAAGAGAGTCTTCTCCCTTTCAGCCACTGTCACACTGGTCTTATATAAGTTGGTGCAAGATYAGTTTTTCCAAAAGCTCACTTTTGTAGATCTTCCAGTAGAGTCTGTGCTTTTTTTAATTGATGTTACCAGCTTACCAGCTTATTGTTGGATGCTGAATCACAAATAACTGTTCTTCCTCATACCTATCTRCAATCAGTTAGAGAGAAATGGCATAACAGATTCAAGTGTTCTCTTTTGGAGCGAGAGCACTAAGTGCCCCATCACCACCCATAATATTCTTTGAGAAAGGAAATTTTGTAACACTGAGCCATTTAATCTAATTGTGTTAGCAGTTCCTGTAAAATACAGTGACTGGGTTTGTTTGCTTTTGGTTGGTTTGTTGGTTTTTACTCTTGTAGCTACTTCTGYCAGGACAGTTGGAAGTGATTATGAAACCTCTGGAGTGGCTGCTCTAGTAGTGGTCAATATTGTATGCTTTTAAAGTTTTGTTGGTAAGAAAAATGTTGCATTGCATAATTCAAGTTGATGCTKCCTGTATTCGGAAGTTAACGCTTCTCATTTGTAGTTGTTTTGCCCTGTCTCTTGCTAGCAATCAGGGTTGTGGATCCATTTCTGTACAGCTAATATTTTTCCAGGCTTCTTGACATGCACCATGGGTGGTGGGACTAAGCTTATTACAGTTAATAAGCTAATGCAAAGGTGGCACTCTCTTAGAACTATRTTTTGGTTGATCTCTTCAGGGAATTATGCTGCTAACTCTCTGAACTACTGATGTTTGGGCTGTATAGTCTGGGTTGATTAGAAGGAAGCCTGTAAAATACCTTCTGGCTGTGATTCAGTGATTTTGCTTGCCCAGGATTAATGTTTCCAGTTGTCGGCTTTTTATGGGTGTGATGTTTTTTATTTTATGTTTTCCTCTAATGAATATTCTGAAGAGATGTAGCTGTATTATTATTGTATGCACTGCTATCAAATGTCAGAAAAATTTGGATAGTTTCTGTAGTGTGAGCGTTTGCATTTTGTGWCTGTGTGTTACTCCCATGACTCACGGCAGTCTTGGTAAGTGTGAGGAAAAGTGGATTACTTRAGCCAACACAGGAATATTCCTAAATGGCGTGGCACTGTTCTAGGGAACAAGCCCATTTTTATCTTGCCTRTTTTTGTTTTTTTGTAAGGAATTTTTTGAGACTTTTTGGGGAAGGAAAGCTCTGGCTAGTCACTCTGGTGGATGCATTCTGATCACTTGATGATAGGGTGATCAGAGGATAAGAGAAGTATCCAAACTTAGATTTATGGTGATAGGGTTCACTGCACACCTAGATGTGTGCCTAGACTGCCTTGGAATATAGCRGCTTCCATTAAACCCCAGAGTTGAGCACTGCTGTAACGCTGATATTGTTTGCCTGTGGGAGAGCTTGAATTGTCARAGAATCTGGGGGATTCTCTGGTGTGTTGAACGATATTTCTGAACTCTCTTCCAAGAAGTTGGTGATAGAATTTGAAGACTCCTCCTGCCATATGCTGAGCTGATCATGTTTSCATCTTTAGATGTTCTAGATACATTTGTGTTTATAATAATAGAACATAATGCAGGCAAGAATCCTAATTGTTAACTTGTTTTGCAAAATTAAGCCATGCTCTGCTGCTAAGAGCCTGTTGCAATGTAATTTAAAGTTGTTTGATGGGTTTGGAGAGAATACCTGTTGCCCAAATTCTGCTCTATTTTCTCTTCTGCAAACTTGCACTGAAGTGAATCTGAGCACAGCTGGGTTTATCGTGTTCAACCAGTTACCTACAGCTGATGAGCTCCAGGAAGAGCGAAACCAGTTCTGACCTGTTTCAGTAGTTATGAAAAGGAAGGACTGGTCCTGTAGTACTGTCCAGCAGCAAAATAATKAATCCTAGTTTAAACACTGCTTTGAAAGACATATCTTCTGGARGGTTCTCTCACCAGCATGTTATGTTACATTTGCTGCTAGCCTCTCAGGAGGATATGGCATCTGTGATAGAGGAAAGGTGGTAATTAGCAAGACTAAAAGGCTGAAGCATGATTTAGCAGTGGAGAAAAAGATGATTTAGCAGCATCATGTTCTTCTCCAAAAATTATGCCAGACTCATTTTAAAATCCTTTTTCACTTTCCTTTTTGCCCTCCTTTAAAGGTGAGTAGACAGTTTGTTTGGCTGCTGCTCCACTATTGGAAGCTTGAGCTTATCTCAGTAAATGTGTGTGTGACTTTTTCAGTGCAACATGTAGTTGCCACTGAGTGCCTGAAAACTGACTGAAAAAGCCAAGTTCTTATCTTTGATCTCTAGTGAAATAAGCTGGTAATACATGGACGCAGGGCTGTAAATTCAGGTAAGTTCTAGAGTTGATCTTTGAAAGAAGGAAATAGAAATAGGCTGTGCTCACAGCAATAAGTGAACTTTGGGATAGTAAGAGTTTGGGAACTAGGTTCCCAACAGAGATTCARCGGAGTCCAGCAAAAAGAATGAACTACAGGTTTTTTTTGTAGATATCAGGTAAAAGGTGTCATTAAAAAAAAATCAAAATTTTGTCATCAGAGGTGTGTGTTGAAACATTTTCAGTTCTCACTGGTTCAGTTCACTTTTTTCAGTCAAGACACCAGAGTGCTCAAAGATGGCAGGCAGTATTCACACTTAAATTGGTGGTGGTTTTTGCTACTTTTATTGATATCTTTACGGATAAAGATTTCTCCTGTAAAGARTTCTATAATGTAACTGTGAGTATGGGATTATGACTAATTCAAACTGAGATAGGAGAGCTTTATTCTCCTGCTCAAGATGAGTTCAAAAATCATCTTGTGATTGAAAATCCTTTTGCAGGCTGCAAATATCTTGAAAAAACTTCAAACAAACTTTGAACATCTTGTACTGGTGTATGAGAATCCTTCTCTTCAGCAGAAAGCACTAGCTTCAATTCCCCTCCAAGAATTGAAAGGGAAGGCTCAAAAAAAGCTAGCACAAGCTACACTACTGGATAAAGGTAATGGTACCTAGTAACAATTTGTATGAATCTAAAAATACTCTGTCAAACTTTTAAGTGTGATGCATGTGATTACTATGCTTTAGGGGTGTGAATTAAGCTGAATGCCTGCAGGTTTGAAATGCTGGCTCTAAAKTAGAATTGCCTTCTACCTTGTCTGTCTCTTATCTTACTCATTTTTAAATTTTCTACTTTTCTCCCTTTGCTTTGCTATTTTTGTAAGTAACTTTTGTTACTTACATTTCATTCTTGTCCATCCATCTTTTGCTGCTTTCATATAGAAATTTTGAACTCCTGATTTCTAGAGTAGCCCTACACAATGCTAAGGAAACAAATAGGGTAAGCACTTACAGTTATTTTGTCCTATCATTTTTTAAAAGATTTTTAAAAAGAAGGTGCTTTTTCTTTTTCCTTACATAGGTACTGTTCTGTAAGTGTTGGARTGTATTTTTCCCATAAATATTACAATTCCAAATTCAGAATAAAAAATTTAAAAACACAGTTTCTCATTTTAAAAATGCTGTTATTGGAGAGAGATTTTTGCCAGTGAYTTCACCAGTGCATAAATGGTATCCAGAATCACTATTCTTGCGAATGTTTAAATGACTAGGTCTGTTCACAGGAGGGTCCTCTTGGAGCCTAATGTGATGCATAGGCATAAATATTTGTGGCATCTGTGGCTTCTTTTGAACATAGTAAGTCTTTGTCAGTTGAAAATAGAAATATATTTAAATTAAACTCTGACAGATTTAGATGTTTGTTGCATCAATATAATGATGGGCTTGAAGGCCATATTTGAGCACAAAAATCCTTTTCATTCCAAGCATCACTCTTTAGAGTGTTTTGGTTGATTAAAGCAATTCTGCTAACTTGACTTGTATTTTGAGGGGGCTGTTGATGGCAAATTAAAAACAACCTCTTTTCTTGTCAGTTTTWTGAATGACTCTGTAATATACAGCCACACACTAATATGTAATGTCTTTGGCATAAATRAGCATTTTAAGAACGAATTTTTGAGTAATTTTTCTCTTTGCAAAGATCTATTTGGAAGCAGGAAATTGGATAAGCAAGTACAGAGCATTCTCATTCAGCAGCGTAGGACTATGAAATAGAGAAAATAAACTTAGTAGTAATAAATGAGAAATACTTAAATGACTTTTTTTAAAGAGGCAAATGTACCTCTTTTCCAATTCTGCTGTGTACCTTCAGGGGGGAGTGAGGAGGGTTCCAGATGCTGCTTTCTCAAGCCATCAAGCTAATCTATTCAAAATGGCTTGCAGATCTTAATTTAGATATAAATAAAAGGAAGGGTGGAAGGACCAACTGCCATATGTTAGGCTGTGACAACTTAAAAGCATTTTTAAAAGCCTTATAGAAACATTCCTTTGAGAATGAACTGTGTTTGAGATAAAATCCTTGATTGGCCCTTTCAGCTGTTTTGTGTATCTGYACTCCTGTATTAAGACTGTTGCCTGTGGCAATAACTGCTTGGTGCTGGGTGACATTGGTTGTTTTTTAGGTAGGCCTCTGGCAGATGTCATAGGCTTTTTGGCTCATAAAGACCATGCTAATAAAATTGTGGTCATTTGAGCAAAAGTACAGGTTTTTGACTTTGTTCCCTTGACCACCTTCCATTAGAAAGAAAGATTGTCCRGTTGAAAATAACTACGTTACAACCAACAATTTCCTGTTTAGACAGACCATGTCTGTCATGCTTTCCATATTGTGTTTACATGAAGGATTTATTAATGAGCCAGGAGAATAATATTCATGTAATAGCAATTATACTTTCATAGATGGATTCTGTTAAATGCTGTTAACCCGTAAAAAGAAAAAAATCGTCCTCTAGCAGAAGGCTTGAAGTTAAATACACGATCATATCCATTGTATAAGCAATAATTGTCATCTAACTGCTTCAGCACAAGTGCATTTTTCTTATATAATACATTACAATGGAAATTTTACTATAATTAAAAGTCAGTCAGAAGTCTCAGGTTTTCTTGCTTTGATTAAGAGATAATAATCTCTCATTCTATTCATGTTCTTGATGGTGTGTTTAATAGAGTTAGTAGCCTGAAGAGCTTTYTGTACCAGACAAGACTATTTCAACTCCAGAGGAAAATTTAAATTGAACTTACATGTTTTCATCATCATTTTTTTTTCCATCCTGAAAGAGTGATTGTGCAATTTCAGTGCAACTTCCTTTAACAGGGTTTTTATGAATTCTTCTTATATTTTCATRTTCCTTAGTCAGACTTGTCTGCAAATGTGATTACAAGCAAACAATAGTACATAAAATAACTAGTTATTAATATTTGATTACAGAGTGGTCTAGATGATGGAATTAATGGGAAGACTTAGTTGAATCTTTATAAATCTGAGGAGAAGGATCTCTGTGGGCATTTGAGTAGAATATACCTTTAARTTAAAGACTGATGAATTAGAATGCAGAAGGGATGGATCTCTTCTTTTGGAAGGCTGCATTTTATAATTTGTTAATTAGGTAAAGTGGGATTACTTCCAGATGGTGGAATAGCAACAGTATGTGAGAAGATTCAAACACCTGCTGTGAACTCAGGAAAATGGAACAGAACTCTGGTGTTCAAGTGTGGGGGAACTGGCTAGAGAGTAAGAAAATAAGACATCCTATGTCTAGCTCAAGTAAAGTGAATTCAAAGAGGTTATTTGCTGAAGTTATGAACAAACTTAACTTACTGAGAAAATATGTACTGTACATACACTTTGTCTATAGAAAGTCTGTTCACATGAYGCCTGGTTAGCTAGACTGCTGCTAGTGTCAGGTGGTGTGTGTGTGTATGTTCTAACATCCTTTATGATTATGAAGTCAAAGCAATTGTTATTCTTAGCTTAATAGCTTAAGAACAGAAGAATGACTAACATGCTCTCTCTACCATAACCCTGAMAGAATATGAAGGGCATGAGGATCTTCACCTTCTAACTTGTTTTTATGAGCAATCCTTCATCTTTGTTCTAGCTGTGGTGTTCTGGAGTGAAGTCTTTCTGTTCTTTGAAAGTACAGTTTGCCATTATCCAGTCTTTAAAATTCAGATTTTCTTTGGTATTTTTTTGTGCTTTTAGGCAACATACGGAACTTTTAAAATATATAATGAGACTTCTGATGTATATTAATGGCCCTTATGCAATGATTTGTGCAAGTACTGAAAAGTTCAACTAAATTGTCGTTTTGCCATTTGACTGTAGTGTGTTAACTTTGCAGGTGCACATGTGAATGAAGAGGACTTCTTACTGTTGGAGCTTTTGAACTGGTTTAAGAATGACTTTTTTCATTGGGTAAATAATCTTCCTTGCAGCAGATGTGGTGGGCAGACAGAGCCTAAAGATAACCTGTCACCTAGTGATGACGATCTAAGGTGGAATGCCAGTCGAGTGGAAAATCATTACTGCAACCAGTGCCAGTTCTGTAATAGATTCCCAAGGTGAACACATGATCTGCTTTGTTTTTCTTGTCTTTCAAGAGACAGTTTTGCATTGTTTGCTCTGTGAGCAAGTGAGCGAAGTTGTTGGRTGAAAGACTAGAGAGGTCATGTTAAGTAATGTGATAGCATAGTTGATGAACTGTCAATCTCTCTATAAGATTTGGAAGTTCTTAAATGAAAGCAGTATTTTTGTTTTTCAGTGGCTTTGTTTTGAATACTTGTCTGATTTTTTTTAACTATAAATTTGATAAATTACAACTTCTAAAGGAAATAAATTATCTTAATATTGGCATAGTATGTAGGTAATTTTTCTTACTTTAAGGAAAATTAACTTACTTTGAGAAACTACGATATGTAGCATGCAATTTCCTGTTGACTCTGTATTAACAAAATATATACYAATTCATGGATCAAATAAACTACATAAGAACCAGGTTACAAAAAGCCTCATTTTTTAAAATATCAGCTTTAAGTCAGTTTTCAAAATTGAAGAATTGGATTTATTTCAGTGCTGCCATAAACAAGTGACAGGYATGTAGGAAGTCAAAGTAGCGTGCTGCTCATACTTGTAGCACTGTAGCAATCATTTTCACCATTTTCTATGGACTACAGTCTATTCAGATCATCACAAGGAAYGTCATGATGCAAAGATTTTTGAAAAGCAAAATATATATTCCCTGTTAGGATCAAGTAATTTGTACAAAGTATATTTAATGAATAAAATTATTCTGTTCTTCTCCTTCCCCCCCCAACCAGGTATAATAATCCAGAGAAACTTCTGGAAACCAGACGTGGACGTTGTGGCGAGTGGGCTAACTGTTTTACACTGTGTTGCAGAGCTGTAGGGTTTGAAGCTAGATATGTCTGGGACATTACAGGTATCAGTTATTCTAGAATACCTTAATATTTGTACAAACATGCAAAGTAAGGCTGTATCTTTTATGATTCTACRGGAGGAGCCAGCAGACAGCATCTAAGGTTTTGTAGTTTGTCTAATGAAGGAAATGAATTCAGTTTCCATTCTTGCCTGGTGAGATGAAGTATGCAAATAAAGTTAGAGGGCTGATTTCAGAATGATGCAATATTTTGCTGATTCTAAGAGAACATGATCCTAAGACCAGAGCTTTCTCTTTCCATAATGGTTCTGAATGTAGATGAACAGAAAATATGTTCTTTCGTATGTTCCTTCATTTAATAAATCAGAAAAAAATACAGTATTTTGGGCTGTTAGAGAGAATCTATCTTTATAATTCATTGTTTCCTCTTGGATTTTATTACATAGATCATGTGTGGACTGAGGTATATTCTGCATCTCAGAAAAGATGGCTTCACTGTGATCCCTGTGAAAATGTCTGTGATAAACCTCTTCTCTATGAAACTGGGTGGAGAAAGAAGCTCTCCTACATAATTGCTTTCTCCAAAGATGAGGTAGGAGTAATTACGTTAATAAACACAAATTTGCCCTGAAGCATGAGTGTGAAATAGTCTATGCTAATGTAATTTCCAGAATTATTAGAAGAAAAAAAATGAATAGCTAGCCTCTTTAAAGAAAGTAATATGTGTAGGATTTTTGATTGCTTTTTCTTCAACTTATGCTTAAGGTTGTTGATGTCACCTGGAGATACAGCTGTAAGCATGAAGAAGTACTCTCTAGAAGGACAGTTACCAGTGAAGCTACACTACGAGAAACAATTAACACACTTAATAGAAAGGTATGTGGCTTTTCTTAAATAATTTGTTTAAGTGAAAAATAGATGTTTTTCCARTAAGTGAAATTTTTGAACAAGGGAATGTTTTTTGTAACCTGATGGGAATGTCCATGGATCAGTCACAGTGCTAAACTGTGAAATAAAATAATAGTATRCAAGAGGATTAACATAGTGTCTCTTAAACAATCAGTTGTAGCTTCTATTTTTACTACTGTTCTTTTTAGTTGTAGTGACTTTGTAGTATTAATGGCTCTTGTGCRTTAACAGGCATGGTGTAAACTGCAGGTACTTTGTAACTGTGTGAAATCTTTGAAGRCAGCTAAGCATTGCCCACATCAATAATGCTATGACTTGAAAACAGTACCTCTATATGTTTCTCTATATGTAGAAAAGCATGCCCTTTTCTTCTCTCTTGCATACCTTGTCTCCTGCCAGTGAATGGAAAAACTGGTATTTGTCATTTCACAATATTATTAAAGCTGTCTTACAAGTCTAATAAAACACTTTTTTCAGCCTTTTTAAAGGACAAATTTTGTTTTGTTATGTTATTTTGGAGGAACAAATTTCTGTAGACTGAATGGTATTTACATCCGCTTCCTCCATGTGCAAATACTTCCTTTTACCCAGTAGCAGTTCAGGGTACATTTGACAGGATAAATTTATTTGACCTATATAGGTAGCTGTTCTTGTTTTTGCTTTTCCCTGTTAGAGTTGGAATTGGAAACAATTYACCATCAGCTTGCTCACAGTGTAGTTTCTTATTGTCCTGTAGTCCAATAACGTTTCCTAAGGTTYATACTGAGGTGATATTGCCATAGGAATAGGAAAGCCTTTAAAAAGCTGCTGTTGAAGAATCTCCATACGGTATTCAGAAGCTTCTGGCAGCTGGATTTCATGCTGCTGATCACAACCCTCTGAGCCCAGAGGGCTCCACTCTGCTATATGTCACCTGCAATCAAGATACYTCTCTAGAAGAGACATGGGGAGGGGGGGAACCCTGAGCTTTTCACTGCTTTCATTGGATGGTGGGGCAGGGAAACAWCTTTCATTTCTAATTTGCTTCAGATTCCCTTTTATAGTAGTAATTATGAATGGTTAGATAATGAATAAAGAGGTTTGCAACAGCAAGGTCAGCTCTTAATTCCAACCTGAATTACTAGTTTTCCTCTTATCTCGTGAGTATTGGTATATGAGGTGAACYGATATCCATGTTAATGTAGTAGTTTGATATTTGATTCCTACCCTCAAATTATCTGTTGCYTACACAGCAGTTGAAGACAAATCCATTTAAACTAAGGTATCAGTTTCCCAGAAGCATGGAGTCCTTCAGGAAACATGAACAGCATAATTTGTKTGTGATGCAGAACTGATTTTAAAGYTGTAGTTTACAGTCATGCTTCCTTCCCATTCCCCTACTTCCTTGAAGAAAGTGCRGCCTGAGCAGATATGTACAGGGAAATACTTTAAGAAAGTAAAAAAGAAAAGAAGCAAAAGCAGAACTTTGAGCCATGACAGTTGAAGATGGAGTTCTTGGAATTCATCTGAGTACATGAATGCTATTAAMAACAACATAATTTGTAGGAACTTAAGTTACGGATTTTTCTGGCACATACAGTCTTAATCTCTGCAGTATATGAGCATTATCCATATCTTACATGCTGCTAGCATTTATATGCAAGAACCTACTCTGGAACTACAAGAATAAGCACTTGTACCCTTTGCAGTTGGATTCACTGGGTTTTTTTGTATCATATGTAAAAGAGCCATATTTTCTGTAGTATCCTTTTTTGTCTAGAAGCACTGTTCTTTTGACCACTTTTTCACATGCATTTATGACTACTGCAGAGCAAGGGCAATGAGTTCTCAGTATGGCATTACAAATCTCAGTGGGGGTAACCCCTTACACTGAGCTTTCCTACTTCAAAATGGTTAGGAAGAAAATTTAGAGTGAAATTGCTGATTTAGGAAAAGCARTATCAAACTTCCTGTGAGCTGAGATGTGTAATACTAAATAAAAAATACTAATAAAAATATTGATACCTAAGTGCCTAGGCAAATGACCTGGTGTTTCATGAGGATATTCTGGAGTTACTGCTAGTCATCCATCAATGCCAGCAGAGCTAGATTTCCATCATACTGTGTTACAGCTTGGCAACTGGGATTTGTTCAGCTGGAGCTATTTTTCATAATTTCCCCATATCTGCTTTCCTTTGTCTTACTCCGTATCGTTGTCTGGAACAGGTATTTGAAAGGCCTTTGTTTTCTGATCCCTAATACAGAAAAATTTCTGGGCTCAGGACTGCTGTTGAGATAACTGGGATGCCTATTGGCCTGACATATCCGATCYTAATAAGCTGAGTGTGCATGCCTTGGGCCAACACAAAAGTGAAGAAAAAAAAAGGGAYATTTCATCATGCATGTACCCAACCCTGAATTAACCTTTCCATTTCCAGGCAGATATAGAAGTTTCACATGTTAGCACTCTATGTATTTGACATGAAGATCATGGAGACAAAAATCCACCCATTAATGAATTTTTTAAAGTCATTTGTCAAAAAAGACCCCTACTTCTAATAATATGGCCAAAGAAAGTGTGTTAAGTAATTTCATTTCTGCTGAGGTTCACATGATTTATCGTGAAGTGTAGGTGATGTGATTTTACTCAGTTTTGTGACATCTGCAAAATCAAATGTTGTAATTTGTTTATGATAGGATCAGTCACTGTTAATTAACTCTTTCAGGAATCTGAACAGAATCTTTGGACTTAATCACCAAACCAAGACTGTTGCCAACCAAATCATTTCACCTTAGAGAAGAAAAGTTTGACCCAATAATTATGCTTGCTTTCTCTTTCCCCCAGACTATCTCAGAAGCAGCTAAGGTACAGCATACATATGAATAATTATAAACTATACTATGGAAGTGTTTTCTCATCCAAGCGAATGTGTTATAAACATAGTACAAACCTTACTCTGAAAGAAATCCACATAGTTAGTGCATGAAAGTTCACAGAGAGAGCACTTAAACACCACAGTTGAATAAACATGCAGTTATGATGGTGTAAGATTAATGTTTTTAACAGTGAGTCTAGACTTTAAATGTTAGTCTGTTTTTTTTTAAAAATCTTTTTCCCATTGTTATCACTCTAGAGCATAACTACAGATACAATTTTCTGAATATTTTTGTTTTTCTTAAATGTATTTTCAGAGACAACAATTTATGTCAGAAGACAGAAGAAGAGAGCTCCTGGAAAGAACAATCGTGGAGCTTGTTGAGTTCATTTCTCCTAAAACCCCTAAACCTGGTGAATTTGGTGGAAGGACATCAGGTTCAGTGGCTTGGCGAGTAGCCAGAGGTGAAATTGGCTCCAAGGTATTTAACTTTTGACTGGCAGCCATCTTAGAGGTAGCTAGTTAATAGCTAATTCCTGCTGCAGAGGAATAGTTGTTCCTAAGTCAGTGGTAGGTGGTTTACAGATTCAATTCAAGCAGTAAAGATTGCAGAAACGTTAGATGGAAGACTGAAATTAATTCAGTAGAGACTCGAAAGAAATTTTTGGGGATTCACAGTAGTCCATTGGTTCCAAAAATGTTTGAGACCCACTAATCTGAAGCATGTGATCTGCACTTACAAGTTAATGATTTTTTTTTCTCTTGACTAGGTACAATATAACAGATCTAGAAAGCTTTGACGTAGTTGGATGCTTTGGGAAAAACTTTTAAAAATGTATGTTTGTATTGTTAATTACTATTGGTTAAAGCATGGAAGCAGGTTTCAACCAGCTGTTTTTGCTAATAAAACAATGTAGGAGCAGTTGGGATCATGTAAATGGAGCTGCTTCTCCTAAATATTAAATTAATTGATTTTTCATATCAAAGTTACTGAGTTATTTCAGAAARCGGGGTTTATTTTTAATTCTTTTATACTAGAATAAAGTTTCCCAAAATCTCAGCCATATTTAGCTTGAGCCAGCATGCAAGTGTGTAAYTTACCCCACTGGTTTCTGTATCATTTTTGACATGATCTTATCATAAAGAATAACTGACAATCCCAAGTAGAACTGTTTAGGTGAAATTAATAGGCTTCACAGCACTGTTTAAGTTGGAGAAATTAAGAGTTTATTTCAACTCTCCGTAGTTCAAAAGATTTAATTTCTGTTTTGCTGAATCTCCTGAGAACAATGATGAATCTTCAAAAATACATATGATACCATGGAGTTATGGACTTTGTACTTTACCTTTTTTGAAGGTGTCCTATAAATTGTCATATACAAGCATCTGTATATGATAATCACAGAATTATATTTGGTATTTAAAATAATCATTTATTTGTTGTTTATACAAGAAATATACTGAAMATATGAATTTTCTATTCCTAGTATGTTAGTCTCTTTTTCTTAAATTTGTAAAGTTTATATTATTTTGTTAATAATTTACTTGTAAAAAATAATTATATCAAAATTTTAAAATAAATTCCTGTTTCACTCTGGAAAAGGTTCAGAACTATTGTAGAAAACTAGTTAAAAATTTTTTTTTTGCTTTTATCAGTGACATACCTTAAAAAAACTTTTTTTTTCAGTTGGCAGCAAGACTGAATTGTGAACTCTTGACATGCTGWTTAAAATATATTATATATCATTGAAATATAGTAGGGAATGAAGACGCTTGTATTTTTTACCTTTTTCAGAAGAGAAAAGAAGTAATTTTTATTCCCTCTGAAAAAGAGAAGACATCTAAACTGTTCCACCTGACCTACAATGTAGTAGAAGATAGTTATACACGGATTTCCAATAATAATGAAAAAATAACTGGCTGGGAAGCAGGTGTTTGGAAGGCAGAGTCTATCTGGAGGAAGGTTGAAACGGACTGGAAAATGGTAAGGGTAACGATTCCTAAAAGCCTAAAATCTACCATAAAAGTATAACATCTCCAATAAAGGAGAAAATCCTTGCCTGTATTTGGCATCAAAAAYGAAATTTTGTAAGCACTGAGAGAAGTTAAGTGAGTAACTGTTACTCTTAAGCTTYTGATAAGACTGCCAGTTGATCCAAGAATTTGGAAATAAAGTTATGTTGCCTTTCAACAAGCAATGACTAGATTTGCTGTAGATAGCTGAAATCCCTGCTGGAGCATCAAATTTAAAAATTTGAAAATGGCTTCCTTCTTATACTTTTGGACAAACGCACAAAATTGTTTTACTCAAAAGAAATAYATATTTACAAAAAAGTTTAAAAGAGATTTTCAGCTTTGGAGAAGAGCTTTGTAGTGTATCATATCTCTTTGATGCACAGCCAAGGGAAGAAATTTTCATCCTCAACATCATAGTTCCATCTGCAAGAAGATAAAAAGCTGTCAGTTATCCAGATTACTGGATACCTTGCCCAGACTCTTTTCCATCTGTTAGGAYACTGAGCAGCAGCAGAATCATATGCTCTGAACTGAAGAGGAGGAGAACTGATGCCTGTAAAACAGGAAAGGGTCGTTTGCTAGGGAACAGCTTTCTTGGCAACAGCCACTGACTCTGGAACTTAGTGTTCATGGCAGGGATTGCAGCATAGTACTGCCTTGTTCCCCTGTCATTTTGCTAGCCTGAAGGGTCTCTGGCCAAATGTTTTATTAGCTTAAGCAATGGTGTGCTTTCTGTTAACAAAAAATGAGGCTAACTGAGTAATTCTCTCTAATGTTTTCTATGCTGGGCCTATAAATAACTGACTTGCAAAACATTACAGAGGAATAGATTTCAGAGGTCATTCTACCATAAAAAGAAGGAATATGGGAAGAAACTTGAGAATGACAAAAAATGATGCAAGAGTAGGCTAGTGAAAGCAAAGAGAAGTAAGAAAAAAATCAGAATAAGGGACAACTGTTCCCTATTCCCTGTTCTGCTAAAACTGTGATAGGACATCATAACTTAAAGTCTTCAATGATCAATCATCCTTGCTTTTGCAAGAAACATGTTGTCATTGCAGTAAAAGCAATTACTGGTCTGCTGTTCTGCTTGGCTCTACTAATCAGATAAAACAGGGAGGCATTAATCTGTAAGACCAGGCATTAAGACATGCCTGTTCAACATGCCTATGCTCAACAGCACCTCAGTATTTCTGGATAAAGGGTAAGAGAATGGCCTTGAGAAATTAGGAGCTACATATCCAGATATATCTCAAGCTTGCGGCTAAGTAATATTAGTTCTACAAGAATAGCATCTTTTAGAATGCCTGCATGTGAGTTTAAAAAGAAGTTTTGTTGGGGAGTTTTTTTGTATTTTGGGAGGCAGCACTGGGACAGGTTGTTTGGGATTTGCATWTTCTTTCTTTCTTTCTTTTTTTTAAGACCACTAGTAGATCTGCAAGGTACCGATTTGGGTTTTGATTCAACAGCATCCAAAAACCCTTCCCCCAAAGGAGCAGTCATAAAAATATTTTATGTGTCATTTAGTATGTGATGAACRGAAAAGGAAGTACATGTAAAAGCTAAAATAGTAGGTAACTATAGGTATTAGCCCAGTATCAGTTATGTCTTCTGTCTTTGCAGTGTCGTTGAACAACATGTTTCAGATAGCATGCATCTGCTGATCTTCTTAGCCAACCTGATAGTTGTAATCTTCACTGTATTTATGTATTTCCTTGCTATAAATAAATATCTCCCTCCTTTATAAGACTCAAACAGCTGCAAAACACAAATTTAATGGGACTGATTACCCAGAATAACTTGTCATTTGGCTAAGACAATCAAACTACAATAGGTGATATAAGAACTTGTAGATCTAAAATCTKTGGATTTTTAAAAGCTTGTTTTCCAAAGAGTTCCTCCCATGGAAGTGAATTTGAATGAGAGCTTGTTTGTTTTCTTTATTAATTTACTGGATTCAGATTTTTTTCCAGTAATACTAGCAAAAGATTAGCCACATATAACATGTAAAGGAGAATCARTGATACACAAAAAGAAACTTCTACTTCTGTTTTTCTGATTAAATGCTTGGATAATATAATGGCAGATGAGCCGGGCCAATGTGTTAGTTTTTGTCCCTAAAAGCCTATGTTTAATGCACCTCGACCAAATACTAATAAATGCGGTGTTCTTAGCTTCATTATAGAAATATAATCCAGCAGATTCTGATTAAAGGAAATCTCTTGCTATAACTAGYTGAGATATTTTTAAAAATTGTGTGGAGATTAGCAGTTTCTTGAACCTTAAGATTATACCCGTATGAAAGCAGATTAAATTGTAACATTTCCCCAGATACTGCTTAGTGTAAAATCCCACACCTTTGGGTTATTTTTTCCACATTTCTTTAACATGAGAATTAACATTTTTATTCCTGGTGAATAGCAATACTAAAATACTGTTTTATAGTCTGTGGATGACATTTTTCATATTAGGATGGGATCTTTAGTAAAACATATTCTATTTTATTATCATCTTACCAGAGTTGTCCAGATTAAACACTAAAGAGCTATCAAAGTCCATTTAATATGATATTAATAAGAAGTTTGGAAATGACAGTAGAATTCTGGTAATAGTCTTCTTAGCTAAGGATTCCAGATCATGGCAGTTTTGACACTTCAAGCTGTAACACCCATTATATTGGCTTGCTGATAAGGGATGCTAGACTTTGAAGTACCATCAAAAGCTTATTATAAAATGTACAAGGGTTCATATTAACTCTTTAATGAATATTAACATATGAGCTTGACTATTCAGCCAACTGYAGTTTAGAACAGCATTGGTACTCCATTAAATTATGTAAATCTCTAACAGCTTAAATAATGTTATTACAGGAGTTATATATGGCTAGCATATGCTATGATTTGGTTTAACCAAGACATGCCAAGCCCTAGGAAAAATGATGTGCAACTAGCCACCACATCTGAAGGATTCGAAATAACTGCTGGTCTGATTGCTTTGTATTGCTGCTGCTGAAAAACTGTGCAACCAAAATGAAAAGCAGTGCATGGCCCTGTGGCTTTATATGAAAACCAACTCTGCCTATTTAAAATAATAAACTTGGTTATTTTTGTGTTGAAAGTGTGCARTATTCCCTAGTGGAGAACTGTGGCTCACATACACCTGCCTAGCTACAGAGTAAACTTAAGGAGTCAGAAGGAAATTGTATACAAAATTGTACTCTATTCAGTTTTGGTGTTTCAGTGGCTTTATAAAAATTAAGGTGTATTATCTTAAGATTTGATATCCTTGTTACACTKATTAATTAGATTTGTGTTGATCACTGCCTTTTTGGCATACTGACTATGTCTTCTTTTTATTTAGGTTTATCTAGCCCGAAAAGAGGGGTCTTCCTCTGCTTCCATCAGCTGGAAGTTTGAGTGTAAGTCAGTTGGTCTAAAAATAGATAACATGTCAATTAGGACAAGCAGTCAGACATTTCAAAGTGGAAGAATAAAGTGGAGAGTGTACTCCCCCACAGCAGAAATTCCTCTGTTAGGTGGTAAGTATGGAATTTTGAAAAATGAGTAATGCCATGTAGTGTAAGTGCAACTGCAAATAGACTAGTTTATAGAGGGAGTCTGATATGTAAATRCTAAAAATAATAAAAGGGCAAATATGTTTTGACATTTTCTAAAAAATTCTTTCTTACCAAGGTCAAGAAAATACTGTATATTTTATCAAARCTGATAAAACAAAAACTGTTCCAAAATCCAGTTTTATTAATAAATACAGCTACAGCTGCCACAGAGCACAGTTAGCAAGATCACAGACTGGTAGGAGATTTTTTTTTTTTTAACCAGGAAGAATAGATGTTTGTGTGTGCGGTGGCTTCAGTCTTCCCCAGGTCATCTGAGCATTAGCAYTGCACAAATAATATTTAAATTTTGCAGTTGATTTTTTTTTTTGTGCTACTAAGTGATAGGTGAATCTGAATAGTCGTAATGCACACTCGTAAGTTTTCATTACAATTTACCCTTAAATATTCATTCTAGCATTAGATGCTTTCTGGAGCAGAAGCTTATTTGTTTATTTTTTCCTCCAATAGATAAAAGTCTTTGCTCCTGTTCAGATTTTTCTGGTGCAACAGAAGTTACATTGGAAGCAATCCTAAATGGAGGGGATGGTGAAGCTGCGTGGCAACACACCCAGCTGTTCAGAGAAAACTTAACAGGATATGGAGAAAATTCCTTGGAGATAATTATAAAACTTACTGACCTCTGAGAACCAAAACAGAAGAGATGTTCTTTGAATTCCTTGAATACATTATGGAATGGATACAATGCGCAGATTTGGGTGGCAATTCCCACTGATCCTACTGACAGCTTATTTCCTGTTTCACACCTTCCATGTAACCAACTTGAACTGCACCTGTATTGAATAGGTAACATCACAACGAAAACCTTTACTTTAAAAACAAACRTCAAAATTAAGGAATTGAAAGATAAAGCTAATACCCCTTTCCTTATCTATAATGAAGAGGAAACATTTTTTAGAAAGCAAAACATGATCATAAGAGCATAGGAGAAWTTTTAATTCAGAGTTTTGGATTGATTTATTGTTTTTTATAATCTGCTATTTGGAGTTACTGTTGGAGTTCCGTTTTTTGGTAGATGACAACAGATGCATTGTGATGATTTTAAAATATTTTAATAGACTCATAGAAGACTTGCTTAGATRTTTTAAAAGAGATGATTTTATGTAATAAGCAGAAAAGCTGACATTAAGATAAATATTTAAGCAAACTTAGAATGGTCTTGTTGGATATCCAAGTGTTAAACTTGGGTTTATTACCTAGACGTGTTTCGAAGTATGATGGTGTAGAAAATAAATTAATTTTAAAAAGTGTTCATTATGTATCTAAAATTTTGTCATGGCCTGCAATATGAAATAGAGATTTAAAACTGGATAAGAACATCAGATTTTTTTCTGTGAAAAGTAGATTATTCATTTTACGTATTTTTGTATGATATAAATTCAATTTTGTCCCAACTTTTTAATTGAAACAATTTATTGAGCATGTACATTGAAATCACTTTTAAGCTATTGTGTTTAGTTGCATAGAATACTATTCCCAAATTTGATGTAAAAGTATATACGATTTCTGCATTCTTTATTACAATGTTTAAACATCTTTGTATTGACTATAACAAAAACTCCCACCCAGGGGATCAAATTTTGATTCAGATCAGGTCAGATGTTGCAGCATTGTGATTATAATAATCACCTAAGGAATGYTCAGATTAGATAGCCTTTATGAGAGAATTTGAGGAAAACTGTGGTGGGATTGTAGAAGAAATTTTATATTTCAGGACTATAATACAAACTTTTTACTATAGTGTTATTTTAAAATAAGTGAAAATTGGAGATATTCTTAAGGTTAGTATATTTAAAGCTTTTTTTTTTTTGACCTTCCAAATATTATGTTGATATGAAATGATTGTTGAAAATAATTTCTATTGAAATAAATGTTTACTGACCTTACAAAAAATCTAAGCATATATAAGAATATTTAGGTTTTATTAGGAATCTGCATATGCACAGTGAGCAGAAGGATCACAGTTATACCACAAACATCTTAAAAAGTAGTATATTATGGCAGCTCAGGAGTGATGGCATATGTATGATAGATTATATGCTTTGCTTCAAATATAAATTGACAGTTTATGAGGGTTTGGAAAGATACAGTCCCGTTCCCTTAGTACAGAACAACTCAGTAACAGGAAACTGTATGGAATGGTGTTGATCTATACCGTCTAATGCAAAGTGAATTTGTCAATATCTATTCAAAATGCCTCCTATATTTAGTTTAGCCAAGTGCTGATTCTGAGATTTTTGAATGGGAACTCAACAAAAGAGTATTTTAGAGTAGCTGTATACTGTGTCAGAAGGAAATAGGCCTCAAAAAACCTTAATGACACTAATCAATAGAATATCTTGCTTTGTAATTTTGATAGCTTAAAAAGATACTGCTTTAAGATAGAACAAACTTTTATTACTTAATACATTAAAATAGAGGACTATTAGGAATTGCAGAAWAGCTTAACTACGTTTGATAATTTGAAAGCAGGAGGCAGAAAAATTCAACAGTAGTAAGATGAAAGTGAAAGTTTCACACAATTTTGGTCAGAATCTCTAGGGGAGAATAATAGCTGCAGATAACTTAATCAAATCATCTCCACTCAAATGTTGCAGTAGTTAGAGTACATTATTAAAAAGTCTGAATGAATTAAAAAGACTGAAAAATGCTTCACCARTCTAATTAATCAACAAATATTTCTGTACTTGTAAGATTACATGCAATGAATAAAAGTGCTTATGTTAGGAAAGAATTAATGAGCAAAACCCAATGACTGAATAAACCTAATCTGTAAAAGTTAAATGGAGCTCCTCAGGTTTCTTCTGGAGTACCTTCTGTACAGTGACTATTTGAATCTCTTTGTAAATAAACTGCTTAAAGGGCACTTATTTTTCTGTTCAGTGCAACTCTAATAACTTTTTAAGTTAATTTTTTTAACCAAAGAGAGTTCTTTTGACAATTTCCTCTGTTTCATTGATGTTTGCTCAATAATAAATTTCAGTATCCTGAATTTGCAATATTATATGGTAGAAAGATCTGTACTATGATGTGCATTAAAAATGTGGATATTTAGTTGTACTGACAATGATATGTGTTACTGGTTAAGTTGTTGGAGATACTCATCAGGGCTGAAAAACAGTGCTTACTCGTCATCTTAGCAGTCTGAGGAAGGGGAGATTAGATGAGAAAAAAATAATCTATCATTTCATAGAAATGTACAGCTTAATTTTAAAATAGTTAACACCAGAAATGGCTTCTAGTATTCAGTGTAGTTTGGTACAGTTTAAAGAAATACTAGCTCTCCAGTGCACCCAGGTTGTCTTCCAAAGTTGCATTAAGAGGTAACAGTGAAAGCTTTTCAAACAAGTTTTAAATAAATACTAAACTGTCCAATTAATGCTTGCTAGCTAGTTTTGGATTGCATGGTTTTCAACAGGATTATGTGATAGCCTGTGCAAAGAATTCCTCCTTTCAAACAAATATTTATTTTACTGCACTGTTTTCTCTTTACAGTTGATTGTATAGATGATTATTTCTTTGTATCCTGTTTTGACTCTGAATGCTAGGTGCAGAATAGCAGCCACTAGTGGCAACCAAAGAAATCATAGTAATAATTCCCTACACCACTGGAGATTCCTGGGGAAATGTATCTTTGAAACATAAAATTTGAAGAAAGTGTGTTGTAGGCAGTGTAGAGASAAAGCATAGATACACAAGAATCAAGTGAACAAACATCAATATAAATGATATATTTACAATGAGAAGTAGGTAATGAAAATTATTTCATTTGATCCTGAGTGGTAATCTGTCACCTTTACTCATCAGTCATCCACAGAAGATTTTCATCTATAACGGCTTAGATATGAGATATAATCCCTATTATGCATAACATCAGGAAATGTAGAACACTAAAAATAAAATATGTTTGTCTCCATAGCACAGTGGAATGAAAACAGATGGTAGGCAGCACGTATGGCTGCCAGAAGCTGGGATCACCCATTTGCAGAGTTCTTCCCGCGGTGAGCAAAACAAAACAAAGGAACTCCAAGGACAGGTCATGCCAGGCAGATAGCAGGATTTCTGTCTTCTTCACCATGCTTTACCTTTAGTGTTTAGGCTGAAAAGGGAAGTATGACACCAATTAAGAAATGATTGTACCTTCTTAGTATTTAATTTGTCAGAATTTAGCATTTATTGAATACAGACATGTTTTAAAAAAATCTCTAATTCYGACCATAGATTCAGACCTCTGGTTTAGGACCAAGTATTAAGATTTTGCCAGTGTCCTATAGTAGTTCAACATACTGTAAATATGTGTCATTAATGTTAAGAAGTTTTTGTATCATTATGTCACATGGAGGATCAGCAAGCAATTTAGGTAACTTCTGATAATGCTCGCTATGTATGTTCATCTGAGAATCTTAATGTCTCTRGGACTGGCCTGGATAACCAGTTGCTTTATTTTCAAAGATATTTCCTCAAACAGAGCCGCTACAATTGACCTAGATTCTGTCTACTCTGAATATTTTAAAAAGATTATTCAACATTATTGGTGTAAGTTCAGCTTATTCTGTGCTAGTTCTCAAAATCCTTGTATGGGGGTGCTATTATTGCCAGCAGTGCTTTATGTCTTGCAGCTTTGGGCTTCTCTGTTACTCTTTAATAATTAGTGGTGTTACGCTCACTGATATTTGCTGAGGTAGTCAGGTGTAGGGTGGGTAGGGTGTTAGCAGTGACATCTGGACTAAAAGAATGTTTTATGCTGATCATGAATACTTAACCCAAACCAGGAGGAGGACAGTTAAAAAAAAAGAAAGAAAGAAAGAAAGAAAGAAAAAAGAAAGAAAGAAAAAAACCCTACAGGTCATTAGTTGATTGGTACAGTTCTCTTCTTCCCTGAAGGGGCAACATGGAGCCACAGGAGCAGAATTTTAAGGCCTCCCATCCTATAATGTGTTGCTTAGGAATGGCAAAGTAACCATACAAGGTCAACTAGCCCCAACCATTTGTATTTTAAGTACACAGATACAGTGCTAAATGTGACTATGTCTGCCTTTCTGAAGAAAGTGGAGTTTTCTCCTTTGTTTGAATTTGTATGTTTATGTTTTGTTCTTTTATGGTAAGTTTTGTAATTAAGCTATTAGCTTAGTTTATGATTAGCCTGCTTCAGTTTCTGCAGCTTTATCTTTTTCTACACATTTCCGTCTGATTTAAAATACAGTTTAATTGCTTTTAATTTATACAGAGGATTACAACTGTATGGTAAATATACTATGAAAAAATCAAGCTATTTTCTTTATTTTTGTTTGATAAGAGCAGACAAAAATGACAGATTAAAGATCAAACTCAGCAAAAAGGCAACAGTAATTAGAATTGATGACATCCATAAACCAACAAAAATAGTAGGGCTTACTAACATTTAATGAGGCAAGAAAATGTATTAGACTACTTATGAGCTAGTACTGGCAAAAGTAACTTTCTTGGTTGACCGTGATTTTAGATATTTTCCTATTTGCTCATTTGTATTTAGCTCACTTTGGAAATGTTCAGTAGAAGAAAATATTCAGAGGAGTAAAAAGAGATTTTTTGCAAAGCAGTCTAAGATTTAAGGTGTATTCATTTTTATATATTTCTCKTATTTTTACTAGTCTTAAGCTGACATTTTAAAATTAAGAACAGATTTTTATTGACATAGATTTATTAGTTTCTTTGTTCCAACAAGTATTCTGGATCACTGAGTTTGGAAAAACCATGTTTAGTGAMTTATTGTAAGTAATAGTCTTAAAATTTTTAATTAAAGGAATACTGTCAGTAATGAWTATGAGATTTCAGTAACCAACACTGAGCACTGATGAAGAGACTTGAAGGACTGAGTCTGAAAAATCATTTGCGTGCATCTGCTCTGCAACTGGACTAAGTACTGGCTAGCCATGGCCCTCTGCTAGAGATCTTACAAATGGGGAGGAAAAGATCACTATTTATTTTGAATATAATGTTTCAAAGTATATTCTGTTAATTCTGTTCTTTTTGTCACATAATGTTATTATATCCTTAGAACTTCAGTGATACAATTTGTTATCTCCCRTGTCCTTGAAGTCCCAGAGGAACATATTTAACATTTCTTAAAAATCATCAGCTAGCAGCTCACCTATGTCATAAGCAGGAGAAAATGMTGGATGTATTTTAGGTACATACTTTATATAACAACATATAGACTGCCTTCTGAAACACTAGGAAACTAAYTGATATAAAGAAATGAAGGCATCCAAGAGCAGTGTTTAAGCAAGCTCTTACTAAGATAGGTGGAGCAGTTGATCACAGTCTCTAGAGCAGATGGAAACAGCAGCAAAATACAGAATGGARAGAGAGACTAGCTTCTTTCTTCTGCATTACCATTGCAATGAGAAGGATATAAAGTAATGTATGTGTATGAGTTTGCTTGCACTGTATCGAAACTCAAAATGATGTTAAACTGCAAGTTTTGCTTTTAGCCAAAGCATCAGGGAAATGTATATTCGAAACAAAGCTCAGAACTGGCAACAAGATGTAGGACTTTATTGGCTGAAAGGGAACTGCCTCTTTGCAGACTGTGTGAAGACTTCGGAAGCTATTCCGTTTTGYTTTAGTAAGAAACACGCCCCAAACTGTTTTGATTTGGGTGTTTTCTTTTGTTCTGTTGTTTGGGTAGGAGTTTCTGCATAAGTATACTYACAGATTTGCATGATGTTAGCAATGATAGTTTTACAAATACAACAAGGCAAAAGAAATTAAAAAAAACAAATTGGAAGCCTCTCTGAAAGAACAATAGAGGTAGCAGCACAAACAGGAAGTGTTTGGAGGCTATGGATTATTTTTAGCAYGTGAGGATAGAAAAAAGTATCAGATCAGGTTAATGTTGAGAAATGAATGGCAATTTGGGGGTTTTACTTAACAAACTGAGCAAACTTTCATTTTTAGAAATCTTTTCAGAAAGAAAAGTAGTATCATTGTCCTGACTACACACTGTGACTAGCTATGTACTACATTTTTACTTCATAGTTTTGTTACAGAATTTTAATGCTTGTGATAATTCATATTTGTACATTATTGCTGAAAAAGAATTACGGAATAACAGAAAGATGTGAAGAAATGGGCATTCATCCARTCCCAATACATAAATAATCTTCAGAAAAGACAACAGGATTTTCATRTATTTCTAGCCCACAGCATCAAAATCTATGATAGGAAACAGRAAGACATTAAAGAGAAACAAGGACTTGCCAAAGTACATTTACTTTTTAAAACTTTGGGTTTTTTATTACATTTACTACTTATGCGGTAGTGGTTACCAGTCACATGAGGAAATAAAAGAAAATATTCAGCACTTTGTAAATGTTCAGTGAAAAAGACAAAGTCTGTCTACCAGCAGAACATGGARGCATCATGTATACTAGTAAAAGAATGATTCAAAAATTGAATATATAGAAAAATAGGGAAATCATGTATTTTACTTAAGAAGTTGGACGGAAGAGTCACTAATTATTTAATATTGCTAAAGCAAGCAGGAGTCACCATTAGTGGTGCTGATCAACTGATTTTTTTTCATTAGTACGTGTTAGAATGGGAAAATAGCACTTTGCCATAAGATTATCTTATTACTGCTAACTAGTAAATGAACTTGTTATGSAGTATAGTCAGATGCTGTGGCCATCCTTTGGAAGACTTTGGCAAACACTTTGCTGGTAGCCTGTCTACAAATCTGGTTGTTCCCTTGGGTAATGTAGTATCAGTTACCTCCTGGGRCAACTCTTTCTGTCTTCACTGTGGAAGACCCCTACAAATTTCCCTTCTAGCCAAGTGGGTTTCATACTGTAAAGCACTTTGCTATGGAGATCAAGGCAACTTTCAGGTGAGACAAGATATGGGAGCTCCCAGTCCATCCCTAGAGTCTATCCTTCTGGCTTCTCCTGTGTGTGACAGGCTGATACCCCAACCCCATACAGCCTCTGTGCATTCCCAATCTCTGAACAGCTGTTYYYCCCSCCCCCCTTAATGAGCAGTGGGAGAAAAATGCCACCAGGATGAGACTAGTGTAGTCTCCTGAGTGAGTTCCTGAGATGTAGTCCTCTGAATGAGGCACCTATTTCACTGTGGAGTCTCTGTCCATCTTCTTGTATTATGTTAGTTCCTGTCTGCTTTTTTTCCCTTCACCTTCACACCTATGATATATTCATAGGACAACTGAATCTTCAGCCAGTATCATTCCAGTATCATGCCCCTTATAACCATCTCTCACTCTGTTATCCTCCTGTGTTCCAGCATCATTCCTGTCACCAGTAGGTCCACTGGCTATCTTCAGACCTACTAACATAGGCCTTTCCTCAAATCCTTTTAAAATTCATTGTTATCCAGAAATCTGAGAGATGAGGAAAGGCGTAAAAGTTCTGCAAAGCAGGGGCAAGTGAAGCAGCAGTTTCACTGGGAAGAGAAGAACATTAGAACTGATGATATTAGAACCTAATGTTTTAGTATCCATGATACTTGATTTGTATTATATTTATGTATGTAGTTCAAAAGGACAATGAGGCTGCCAGTCCAATTAAATCAGTAGATTTTATTTCTTGGAAAAATTATGTTCCTCACATCTTGTAGAAACATAGAAAGAACAGCTGTAGAAATTGTACTGGAAACCTGAAGAACTGAATGAAGAATTATATATAATGTTTGAATGCTATGCTATGGATTTCAGTGGTAAGGATATGAATTCTGTTAAATTTTCCATTTATATCCATAGGGTGACCCAAACAAATACAAAATTAAGGAGAATATTTTTATTTCACATATTTTTGAAGGATTAACTTTTATATAATCTTTTATTATCTGAAAGATTTTTATAATCTGCAAAAAGCAGAGTAAGGAAGCAAATCATCCAGTCCATTAACACACACRTTCATTTACAGGGAATCTATCACAGTATTTGTATCTTCATGTTACTGTTACAGAACCTGCTAAGCAAGTCATGTCTCTGGCATGGTTCCTGTCCCTGGAGCGAGTACGAGCCTTACCCAATAGGTGACATCCCCTCATGAACAGCTTGAGAATAGCATAGATCAAGGGCAGGATGTCCTTCTACTGAAGAGATACAATATTTGATAATTGATTATACATTATTGGGAAGATTAAACATAAAGAGGAAACTAGAAAGAGGCTTAGGAGTGCTGGGTCCTGTGTGTGTTCCACAGGAGTATGTTTATTCTAGTGGGAGGTTTGGGAGTGCTGTGTGCTGAGCAGCACTAGAGCATTTGACTTTCTGTGGCTAAAAGCAGTCATGCTGGTTTGGTGAGGCAATTTAGAGCCAGAGTATGCGCCTTGGGTTATGTTTGATTGTCCTAGCTTGTGGTGCATTCCCACGGGTTGCTTAACAAGACTGTGACTGTGCTCAGTCAACTGCACTCTGAAAGTTGATGTTACTGCTTAACTGTACTCTGTGAGAAACTATCAGGAAAGAAATGATTGTTGCTTGTTTTGAGCTTACTTCAGTCTTGTTCAGCAACTCAAAATTAGTAGCTTTCATTAGTTTGGGAGAACAGTTCTGATTAGGAAAATGAAAATCTTAAGTTGAGTTTACAATATTAAATATGACGAAGAACAATACATATAATGTTGATCTCTTAATTTTTAGCTAATCTGTGACATCTTGTTTTTTCAGTCCTTATGCTTGTGTTCTCTTTCATCATAAGAGCTCATGTTGCAAAGACGTGTGTCCAGAATATTTTGAGAGGAGTGGTAGAAAATAATAAGCAACTGAAAAGAGGTTAGCAAATCTGAGGAATTCATAAACATGCCTTGGAAAGTAAATATGCTTTTTCAAAAACTAAGGATAAAATCTAAAGTAAAAAAGGAACTTTTTACTCTTAGCTCTTCCCTATTCTGAGTCTCAATAAGGAAATGAATTCAGCAGAAGGATATCATTTTAGAAGGGTATATGATAATGTCTCAAAAAGTATGTGAATATTGAACCTGTAAGAATACCTGTGCCTCTGCATGAAGAGCTAACTTCACTACTTTTTAGAATTTGTTTGTTACATGATAAATAGGTTTCTAATATTTAGTGTAAAATAGGTTTTCTGAAAGTACTTTTTTCTAACTTTTGAAAAGGCATTAAAAAAAAAGGATAATTTTGAATGGGACAGGCACTGTTACTGTGTTGAAAATTTCTGGATGTGTTGCCTCTTCATGAAAACCTATACATGCATAGCACTTACTACCTGGAAAAAGAATATGTGAGCACTAACGGCTAATTGCAAAAGAAACCACGCTGCTTCCTCCAAACGAATTTAAAGAGCTACTCTTGCTCTTCAAAGCCTTTCTAGTAAAAGGTTCCAGTAAGAGAGTCTATGCGGAATAACAAAACTMAACAGAGACCAACCAACCAGAAAAGAAGGTGAGTTATTACAACAATTCTATGGAATATTGATAATGATTTGGTGTGTTTGAAGTTTACCATTAGACATAGTACAAGAAAATTTATTATCTTTAGCTGTTATATAAGGACACTGTACATCACTAAGTTGTTCTTTGCAAAATAAGTTTTAAAAGAGCAAACGAGGCATGATTTTTCTATAACACTTAGTAGATTTGGTGCAAAATAGATATGCTGGYTTTTTTCATACTTAGGTTTGGCAGTAAGTAGTACAATAAAACATACAGTACTTTTTTCTTAAGGTTCTTTGCATGCCTCATAGTCTGTAGGCAGAATAGAAATATTCTAAAAGAATTGCATGAATAAAAAATATTTTTCTTTACTGTACTRTAAGTTCAATGCACAGTAGATTTCCAGAAGAAATGTATAAAATAATGAGGGCTACCACTTCCCATCTTCTCTGGGTTAAAAAAGCAGAGGTATACACATATCAAACCAAGCTACATGTTGTATAGATTAAAACTTTCCTCTAGAACATTAAATGAATTTGCTAAGTATTTAAGCACAAATATTCAAAGGCATTCAAAAGACTGTTTCCCTCCCTCTCACAGGTGAGAACAAGGAATCCTAGATCTGAGAAGGAAATGCTCTGTTGATATGTTGATATGCTCAGAAAAGGAGAGATGTTCTTGGAAGACATATTGGACAGAAGGTGCTCTGGATGGAGATTCCCAAAYTGTAATACACGTGTGCCATAGCAAAGAGCTGCCTAAATAATCAAAGCTGCCTAAGTAGTCAAACATACTATTGTGGCTGATACTGAAAGCTGTTTTTACTTTGSCTGCTGCTACCGTTATCAACAGTGGCTACAGCAATAGCAAGCAAGATGCATGTAAGAACCACTGCTCTGGATGTTTTTACTTCAATTAAGACTGAGGTAATGTGTTCTCACTTTTCTTTAAGAAAAACAGGAGTGCACTGAGAAGCATGAGCAGAGGTAAATGTGAGGAATATAAAGTACGTAGTGGAAAGAGGAGATAAGCATTGTTAGTTGGATAAAAATAGAACTAATAGATTATAGTCCAAACATAAATGCTTTTGGTAATATTAGGTTTACCTCATAAATAAGGCAAGAATTAAATGCTGAGCAGAAACATCCTAGAAACAAGTAACTAAGGAAGGCTGCACAATATCTCAGAGAGAAATATTTAAGATCCAGAAGTACTGAAATGCTAAGGGTTAAAAGGGGATGACAAATGCTGTTTAATGTATTTCTAATCTTATTTGGTTAATATGAACTACTAATGAAAATAGAAAAGTGCATTAAACAGTTAGTGGCAACCATTTTTAAACACAGATAGTGTAATCTCCAGAGCAGTTTAATTATACAACTACAGTGAAATAGGAAAGTGCTGGTGCTGAGCTCTATTACAAATCAGGCAACCTGACAAATTGTAGGATAGCTGATCTGAAACAAATAATTGTAATGAAGTTGTAAGTTCAGGTAATGATAAACTAGGTGGCTGACTTTTCCATTTTTCTTGTTCAGCTGTACAACCCTCTTTGCTTTTTTTAATGCAGTGATTTTTGTAATCATTTTCTCAAAGACATCTGAAAAATTTATTCTCAAGAGGCTTAGAATGGCCTACTGACAGAGCTAATCTGAAACAATAGATTTGAGCAAATGGAGTTTATAGTAAATAGGTTGCTGGAAAGTTAAACTACTTAACTCAGCTAGAAAAGAATATTCACAAGTAGAATGTTATATAAACTACGTTTAGATAACTACTTTGTCATAAGCACASAACAGATACCTTCTCTAGGCTGTGGGTTATAAAACAGTAATTCAAATTTTAGGGCATCTAACAACAAATCAAAACCAACACGGTCCAGTTATTCAAAGCACTGAGCCAGTATAAACTCAAGCTGCCAATTAAAATTTGTTCCAAGGGGTTGTTCAATAATATGTTGGATAGGTAACTTCAGACTGTCTGACCTTCTGTGGTTCTGCTGTTTTGTGCATGATTAGATCTCTCACAGTTAGCCTAGATCATTTTTTGACATCACKCTTTTTGCCTTTCCTACTTTCTGCACTCATATATATTATTACTGGATGTCCTCAGCCTTGTTTCACTTCACAGGATACTATCTCAACTCTTTTTGTTGATCTTTGCCTCAGACCTTGGCTTACCCCAATATTCAGAAATTGAAGCAAGCTGAAACCAAAGCCAGYAACGTCAGAGATTTTGTGCGTGGCTATCCCTTGAACCTAGCCATCATGGTCTAAGCTGGACTTGGGTGAAAGTATACTAGACCTGCTATACCCTTTGTACTGTTTATTTGCATGCTTTTGGCATAGATATAAAAGGGACCTGGGCAAGGCAAAGGCTCTGAGATAGGGCTGCCAGAAGGCCAAGGATGACAATGATTGTTCTGGGGCTGGTAAAACATTTTGCTCATCTGCATTGCAGGGTGTGGGCATAGCTCTGGAATACATCTGGATTCTGTGGCAGTGTCTGAAATTCCCCTTCTGAGAGAGTTTTGGGGCCTCTAAGGAGTGTGAGATCCAGGAGCCAGAATTTTTTTCAGTCTTATGTTTCCTTTGAACAGTCCCTTTGAACAGCTCCTTGCTCACTAAATGAGCAGGCTACCAGACTCTTTGATGCTTTTGTTTTTATCCTTCTTTGGAGCTCTGCCTTTCTCTGCACATCTATCCTGGATGCTTTGCAAACAAGGCATGGTTGGCAGTCCTGTACTGCTGCACAATATACACTTGTAGCCTCCTTCTGTTTTTCCCTTTGGCCTTTGCACAAACTATGTGCATGAAGTGGCTACATCTTAATGACATGTTCTACCTCAGTGGTTATAAGTGGAGAAGACAATCTGCCTCTTTCTGGTCTTTCCTTATAGTCTCCTCCTCTTGGTTTACCATGAGAACCATACAACTCAGTTTTGAGACAGGAAGTGCAAATGCACATCCTGACATAGTCACTGATGATTCCAGTCAAAATGATGGTTAAATTGAGCCTTTTCCATTTCCCTTGAAATTTATTAATCMTATGTCAAACCAGAGATAATTTACCAGAAGTGATGGCACTGAGTTTTAGCTCAAAAGAGCAAAGTACCATTTCTTTAGACATTTCCCAGAATAGTGGGTTTCTGTTGTGGTTACATAAGTTATTATCCCTGTCTAGAGATTCAGCATGTCCACAGATGCCTTGTATAGTAACAATTCACTTACCATCCTGTCATCTCAGGAATGAGTAGACATGGCTTTCTACTATGAACRAACAGCCTTGAAATCAACTCTGGATTGACTGTGCATTCCTCGTAGCTGGGAGGCTAGAGAAATACCCTGGTAATGGGAACCTTCAACTAGCAAGAAGAGGTTTGCCAGGTAAAGGTTAATCACCACTCCCATTTTCTTACCCAGAAAGTCTTTGGTGAACTGCTAAGGACAAAGTAACACCCTTCTGCCAAAAATATAACCACTTTCAGAAAGAGGAAATCACTCTTCAGAGGAAGCAGACATAACAAAGAATTTGGTAAAGGCATAGCTGCTGTCCTAGAGCTGGCTGATGTTCCAGGACAACTTTGAAAACACAAATAGTTTCTGCTGAGCTTGTTTTTCCTGAAACAACAGACAGCTTATATAACTAATGAGAGAGTAGATGCTGCAAAATGTGCTGCGTAGGTATTAGCAGGACTCCTGCAGATATTTAGTCTGTCAAAGTAACTCTGGTAAGTTATCAAGACAACATTCTGTTTTTGCTGCCACTGCGAAGTTGTATGTCTCTGAACCATGCATCTCTCTTAGATACTTAGTGTTCTTATTTATAGTTTGCACTATTTTTCATATCTGTATTTCTTTTCTTTCTTTAGTGGACATTCTGCAGTCATAATTTCTGGGACTCCTGGGATGAAGGGATCACTGAAGGGAACTAGTAAAAGGATGCTTAGCTTCCAAAGGCAGGCTAAGGTTTTTAGGAGCCACTGGTCTGCACTTTCAAGGGTACAGGCACAATTTTCCAATGCCGTTAGGCACTGTGCCTTAGATTTTCTGGGCTGCCTTCTTGTGCACCTGTATTGTGGAAGAGTGCAAGCTACAGAAGACAGAAGCTGTGATTGAGAGGCACGGCAGTTAGAGCACAATGGTGTGGAGGTTTTTTGTTTTTAATTCAGTGTATGTATAACTTCATTACAGTAAGCAGCAATTGAATTTTGGATAAAATAATCAGCTGAGTCACCCTTAATTATTTTTGTCGTTGATTCCCACAGAAAAACTAACAAGCAGGCATAAATAATGCTTCAAATTCCAGGCAGATCTTCCCACTCTGTCTCACAAATACTGTGCAAGACACAAAAAGCAAATAGGATCTTGGTCAAGCAACAGTATTATAATCAATAAACCTTTCATTTCCCCTTCAGAGAATCAAAAATCTTTCTGAAAGTATACAGGTCCTAAAAAGATCCTAAAGATGATAGTGGTTGTCAGGAATAGCTTCATGAGTCAGTTCTTCCATGGATAAGAAGATCACCAATTCTCATGGGGTGGTAGAATGACCATTGATCTTGATGTGCCCAACAAGCATAGCATACTGTCATACCTGCGTATCCTTGATCAGGTAGGCGTTGTGAACCACACGAGTGTCTAGACCAGGTGGAGACGATAGTAGTGAATTGTCCCCAGTGATCATAACTGACTGTAACACAATGAAGAAATAACTGTTTTTGTTGGTAACAAACTGTGTCTGCTGAGGCTGAAAAAGGAACTAGGGTAGAGAGATGGAAAGTAATAGGGTATGTTTAACACAGTGAAGATACAAAGGTGAGGAAAATCTGGCATGCTTTACTGTGTTCATCACTCTGAGCTAGCAGAAGGCAGGGACTTTCTGAATGGCATGTTATCTCCAAAACCTGGCTGGCTGTTTGCTTTCTCACTCCAAACTTGTTAGCAATGCAGTAATGGAGTTGATGATTCCTAGCATCCCAATAACTGCAGCAATCTCAGAATTCAGTAAAACTCTGCTGGTGGCAGAGTTTTCTCTGCCATTTCTGTATGTCCAGTACAAGTCTACAGGCACATTGCCTTCTCTATTCTGCATGTTTCCATCCACTGGTGTTGCCCTCCACAAGCATTTGTAGCCCATCTCACTGCCACCAACTCAAACAAAACAAAACAAAACAAAACAACAAAAAAAGAAAAAGCCAATGTTAATAGCATGGATGTTCATTTGAATATATATTGAGAATTTCTACCACTGGGCGGCTCAACCTCTTCTTCATCTCCATGCACCTTCTCTTGCTGTGGTAACTGTTAATGTTGACAAGTGCCACAACTTCCCTGTTCCATGGGAGAGAGAGTGCAGTGCAGGAGAAAAGGCAGATGGATCAGCATAGCGATTTCTAACATGACCTCCCTGTCCAGTGGGAGAGACAGCACGGTCCAGAAGTAAGCTGGTCAGGCCAGCATAGTGATGTCCCTGCTGTGAGCTTTCAGGTGCTCTGGCAAGCTCTCCTGGCGTCTCTGCTGCATCTCTCCTCCTGCATCCCCAGATCCTGTCAGCTGCAGGGCTGGAAAGAGAGAGAATACCCAGTTCTGACTAACGCAGGTTCCCATGGTGCCAAACGATGGGCTGTCACCTAATGATCTGCTGTCACTGTCACATATGCTCACAGCCTGCCCCTCTGGAAGGTTCTCCATATCTTGGCAACCACACAGTGATTCACAGGTTAGCTATAGGAGAGTCATAGGAGGGTAAACAGGGTTTAACCTGTCCAAACCCTATGCCAAACAACCAGAAAATGGTGTGTTATTCTTGGAAGTTTAAGATGGAAATGGCAACTTGATAGTGACCTGGTGTTTTTCAAGAAATTGACTGTGGAACAAGCTGACCCCAAGAATAACTACTCACAAACATGCCAAGGATATATCAGGCAGATGAATAAAGGCCTGGACACAGTTCAGATGAAGGTATCAGGCTGTACACTGACAGTCAACACAGAGAAAACTATGAGCATAAGCTCATGTTAATTTAGCAATGTTGTTGAAGTGCAGTTGGTGTATGTGTGGCTGAACTGGGCTAAATTTATATTGTTATATGATCCAACAGTAGATAGACTTTTCTTAATTATCATGGAAGCACAGCCTGAATATCATTCAGAATCAAGGCAATATAAAATCATTGATAAACATTATATAATTGTACTACCACAATCCTATTCAGTGATTTGGTTGGTTATGTAGCAATTATTTTAATGAATTATAATTAAATTTTCAAATGCGTTAGAATATGGAAAATACTTTCTTGCAAATATAAACAGTTGATAGTATAACACGCCCTGTTTGTTTGTACCTTATTACAGCTATATACAATATGGAATTTATAGTATCATATGTATCAGCATAGTTTCATAAGTATTTCAGATTAAAATATGAAGTTACACTATTTTGTTCTGTGTAGTTTGCACGAAACTGTGCAAAGCTGTATGCACTTATTTAGGAAAATGGCTTTATTTGAATATGTGTTCTCAGAGCGGATAAATGTACAGAGTTTCAGAAACAGGCAAGCCCAATGTACACAGAACAAGTTTTTCTGTTCTTGAAGATTGATGCCAGGAAAGCTTCAGAGAAAGAGAAGTTTTTATTAAAAAGGAAGCAAACTAGAATATAAACAGATAGGAAGTCAGTACATACTAAGAATAGAAATATTTAAGGATCATAAATATGGCTCTCTGTTAAAATAACTATACAAAGTAACGTTATGCTGAATATGTTGCTTACTAAAGCAATAATGAAACCAGTATTGAAACTGGTTTAAGTAAACAATTGTTACATAAATCAGTAGGGTACTTCTAATTATATTATTAATAGAGTCTCCAGCCTTGAGACTATGCAAAACTCTAATGGAATGAAACAGGAATTATACATTTAGCACCTTCAGGTGATTATTAATTTTAAATATCACATAAGTATTTCACATAAACTGATAGGATATAATCAGGGCAAGTAACATCCTGCAAATAAATGTTATGGTGTGTAAATTCAATTCATGCTTGAATTCAATTGTATGTTTGTTTTATCAGGAATCACCTGAAACACTATAAAAAACCTAGTCACTTCCTTCAATAAGAGGCATCAAGTTCCATAAGAACTTTCCCACACAATCCTGCATGGCTAGGAATGCAACCACTCAACATATATGCTTAATTTTTAAGCAATATAAGTAGTAAACCAGTAACATGCTGTACTGTGGCTACAGTCTCCCAGGTAGTGTAGTATATAATAAAATTTGAGTGAGAAGCAACCTGGACAAAATATTTTCAAAGACAAATACAAAAAATGGAGAAACTTCAGCCTTTCTTCCAATATTTAGATTACTCTAGCATGGCATGCAGACTGAACATGTCTGAACCATGCACATTTGAAAATCAATAGCTGCCAAGAAGCTAGAAACTCCTTCTGTCTTTCTATAATGGATATAGAGTCGGCTATCTGCAAGCTAGATCGCTATCCTCTACTTGGCTCAAGATAGATGAGTGCAAAACCCACACTTCCCACGCTAAGAACAGTCTATTTACTAAACAGCTTGAGCTAATGGGAACATAGTACACTAATGTTTGTGACTTGTTCTGCTTCTTTTGCTGTATTCATTCACAATTCTCTACCAGTACAAAAAGCTTTGACAGATACATTTTTACTGTTTTCTCAGGACCTCTCAGTATTCATTGCAGCAGCCTTGATTCATGCCACCTGTTTCATTTTAACAGATTCCACCTACAAATTTGAAGATGGGAGAAAAAAAAATCTTACCAGCAAGCCCCAAATTCTGAAATCCCAGGCAGAACCCTACCACTGCTACCTTGCTCTTGTTCTGCGAGAAAGAACATTTCTCATCCTGCCTAAAGTAGGAGAATACAGCCTCCAGCTCAGAGGCTGCAATTAAACTAGACTGGAACCTATCATCCTTTTTAAACAGATGCCATTATTTTCTGTAATCCCTGGGCAGCGCTTAAATATTAAGGTGATAGGCTCTTTAGAAACTGACAGAGTAAAATTATGCTGAAATAGCAGTATTTACTAGAAATTATTCTGATCTTCCCTTAGGAATAATTGAACATTACAACTGACTCCTCAAAGGCAACAGTTAGGTTTCAATCTCTTTATTTCATAGGAAAAGCATTACAGAAAATGAAAAACTTTAAATTACTACTATGCAGTTGAAATTATTCTCTTTAGATACAAATTTGTCTACCAACTCAGATGCAGTGTTGCTACTAATCCCTCCTTTTGTGACTTTACAGTGGGAATAATTCAAGAGGTGAAATAGGCTAGGTATTAGTGTATAAAATAGTTATATTTGTTTTTATTGTTGGTGTAAAGTGAAAATACCTTAAATTTGTCTTAAACTTGTACATATTTTTCATGCCTATACCTAAAATAAATAGCATGAATTTAAAGCTTTATACACCCACCATTTAGGCCTAGGAAGTAGTTGCTAAGTAGCACCATAAGGTATTTTCTCAAAATGGCAAATAGAACAGGGTTGTGTACTGTGTACAGATCAAGGTGCTTTATTATGTGAACCTCTAATAAAGCAAAGTCTCACTGACCAAAAGAAGCTTTAACCAGTGATACCCAAGAGCAACCACAATCATAGCAGGATAAAGTTGTCTTTTCCCTGCACCAGTTAAGACACAGGAATGAGARATATGGAACTCCTTAGGCTGATTGCCGTGGTCCAGAAGAGGGCAGTGGTTTATAAATACTCTCTTGCTTGGAGAATCAGGCCTTTAATTCTGTTTGAACTGCAGCACAATCATGAATTTCTCGGTGAAGTTGTAGAAACGGCYGCAAAGGCAGAGGATGGTCACAGAACTGGCAGAAATGGGGCAGTTAATCTTTACCYTCCCAAAACATGTATGTTCTACCCTCTTACCCACTATGATCTAGGATGCCTAACTTGTCCTCCACACAGATCACAGCATCTGTCTTAAAGACTAGGAAAACTGAAAGACTACGTGGCCTTGCCAAACTGGTGAGCTCCCCCTCTGAACCACGTTCTTTCAAGGGCTTATTCCTCACCCGAAATCGAAGCCTTTTGTCCCCAGCACAAAAAGAGCACGAAGTAGACGGGTGGAAAAGCCCAGTCCCCCCAGCACGCAGCGCTACGCGCT
The DNA here is from genome assembly GCF_003343005.1 of Rhea americana. NCBI lineage: Eukaryota > Metazoa > Chordata > Aves > Rheiformes > Rheidae > Rhea > Rhea americana. The sequence continues at coordinate 549,143 of NW_028186479.1, read as the reverse complement.
GAGCAGTCCCTGCCCCAAGGAGCCGGCAGTGTGCACGCCGATAAGAGAGGTCAGTTATTTCCCCCTGCGGTGCCCTCCCATCGCCGCTTCGGCGCCTATCTCCCCTCCCGCCCTACTGCGGCCGTTAGGGCTTCCCTCGCGCCGCCCCTCCCCCACGGCGCTCCGGAGCGCCTCYGCTCGGAGGCACGTCTTCCTCCCTGTTGCCACCCGCAGTGACGTCTCAGGCGGCCGCCGCTGCTCTTCCTGCTTCTCTGATTGGCCGGCGCCGCTCGCAGCGTGCCCGCCTCCTACGCGCGATTGGCGGGGGAGGGGACGGGGGGGGGAACACTGAGCGGGGGGAGGGGAGCCCGAGCCAGCGGCGCTGAGAGGCGACCGCGGCGCTAATGCCGGACGGGGGCAGCGCAGTTATTGTCTGAGCGCGGGGTCCCGGCCATAGGGGTTCCGCAGAGGCGGGGGCGCGACGCCGGGCACCGGGACGGGGCGGAAAGAGGAGGTGGAGGGAGGGCCGGGCCGGGCCGGGCCGGGTGTCGGCGAGCGGCGTGCGCGTGCGCGCGCGAGGGAAGCGGCGGGGGGGGGCGGGGGCTGCGCGGGCACACGCGTGTGGGTGCGCGCGCGGGAAGGGAAGGCGGGGGAGGGGACGAGGAGATTTTTTAAAAAAATCATTATTATTAATCTATTTTTTCGGGCCTTTGTGGCTGCGAGGAGGGGGGGGAGGGCCCGGGGACGAGGGGAAGGAGGGGGAGAGGGAGGCAGCGCGGTGCGGCGGCCGTTGTTGCGGCGGCCGGGAGGCGGAGGGGCCGGCAGTCCCTTTAAACTAGCGAGAGCCGCAGGCCCGGCTGGGCCCGCCCGCCGCGGCCTCGAGTTTGAGCGCGGGCGGCCGAGAGGCGCTTTTGTGCGGGCGGCGCGGCGCGGCCCTGCTCGGCCAGGCCCTGCTCGCATCGCCTCCCTCGGGGTGTTCGCCGCCGCGCTGCCCGGCATGAACTAGGCGGCAGGGCCGCGGCGGTGCGTGTGCGAGTGCGTGTGCGGGGGGCGGCGGGGCTCGCGGGCCGCCGCGGCCGAGCGCGGAGGTTGCGCGCCTCGCGGCGAGTCGCCGCGTCGCAGCTGGCCCTCTCGGTTGCCGCCTTGCGCCTTCGCTTCGGCTGAGGAGAAACGGGCAGAAAATGGCTAAGTCTGGAGGAGGCGGCGGTGGCGGCAGCGGGGGACTGACTTGGGTGGTAAGTTGTGGGGGGATGTTTCCTGTCCTTTTTTTTCCTATATCTTACTTTATTCTATTTTATTTCTCTTTTGTGTCCCTGGTGTGCGTGGAAAGAGCGTGCGTGGGTTCGTTTTTAAACAAGGAGAAAGAAACTGATGGCTGAGATGAAAAGGGAAGCTCTGTAGAGCCACTTGGAGAAGAGGTCTGGGGAGAAAGGGTAGAGGGTGAAGGTGGCCTGGGCTTGTGGTGGGAGGTTGGAGCCGTGGGGAGCTCATTGGGGTGCTTGGGACTGTAGGGAAAAAGTGAGTCTGGGAGTGTGCAGTGGGAAGGGGCCTAAACACCTCCAGTGTTGGGGGTGGCTGGTCAGCAGGGGTGTCCTGCAAAGTGAAGCATGGGGTGTCCGTCGCACCGTGGATATAATAGCTACTGCTTCTTGATACTAGAAGAAAATTAAGTCTTTGAGGATTACCGGAGATTTCATGTGTCGATCCCAGCCTCTTCCACAACTGTCTGAAAAGATGAAAGCAGAAGTTCTTAAGTTTCAGAAATGGGTAAAGAGGAGGTTTTCTGAGGCATTTATGGGATAACTTCATTATCTCCCCAAAGTTTTGCCTCTGTGGTTGAGAAATTTCTTACTGCTTTTCATGGTTTGGTCAAAAGTAACAAGACTTGAGGGCATGCAGGTGGTAAGTGACTCCAGAACTGGTGAGTCACTTTGAGAATAAACTAAAGTCCTTTGAGAGTGTTAACCTTGATGTGTGTTGTAGAGAGTTTCTGTCCTAGTTTGTAGTAATAGTGGATGCTCTCTGGTTTTGGTAAAACCTCAGGAATGAGGAGCAGAGATCACCCGAAGAGATCTGATTCAACCAATCAATAACTCCTCTGCCTTTCTGTTGCTCAGTATAGAGTTCAGAATAGGGTGACTTCTTTAATGTGGGTAAGCAGAAAAGATAGTGCGTCTTGATAGGTGGTGAGGTAGCTGCATCTTTAATCAGATGCATATGCTTTATAGAGCTAGGAACTTTAGTAAGTCTCATTAAAGAGGATAATGGCAAACTTCTTCAATTATGTCTTTCTACATCATTGAGTTGTTAAAAGGTTCTGAATTGCATTATTGAGATGAGTAAATCCTGTGTATACTGACAGTGGACTGTTATTATAGCTGTAATAATTACTGCATTTTGTGTTAGTAAATTTCTTTTTTATTCTAAGAAGCTGAAAGCATGAGGAGGTATATAAAAGTGAGGAAGTTTCTGGGTGTGCCACTTGAAATTAGACAGTTTAGATATCGGAACAGCTTAAGTAGAGAAGCTAGAATTATCCTTTCCTCCCTGCGGTACTATGTGATCTGTATCAACTATAGTCTTTGCATAGCTCTTCAGAATTAAGATTTTAACAGGCTAGGTTGGACTAAATAATTGAAAGTCTTACAGCTTATGTAGAAAGCTGCAGAATGAAGTGTGAAAATCCCTGAGTAGGCACTTTTAATGAAACTTGTTCTTAGATGTAATGCAAATGAAAGTATAGTGAGTCAACAGTCCTACAGCTGGAAGTAATCTGACTCTTCAGTCTGTAAAAGCAGAAGATATTAAAGTGTCTTTATCGTTTCAGAGTACTTGTAGAGAAACAATTAGAATTCAGTTAAAACTTAGTTTAACTCTGTTCAGAAGATGTTTTGGACTTTGTTTCTCTTGTGTGTCTTAAATGCTGACAATTCTAGGCCTGGCTTCCGGACCAGTTCCTAACACTACACCTGTTCAGTGGCAGCTGTAGATGACTGGCATGTAGAAGAGTGGTGTGGCGCTAAAATGGATGGAGTAGTAGCTAGAAATTCGTTTAGTGTGCTGGGCTAAAAAGATGTTGTTGGTTGAGGTGATGGTTCATGAATAGACCTGTTATGCTGGCCTTGAGAATGGGAGAAGTATAGAGCTAGTGACAGTAATAGTTTCAGCTTTCTGATTTTAATCTGCTTGTCCTATATCCTTACATATCCTTGCGGGATATGTAAGTACTTGCTGTTTAGTTACGAAGTTGTTTCGAAACTGTTATTTATTTATTTATGTAAGACTTCTCATTAGTGTGAGCAGTAAGGGGTGATTTGATTTTTTTTTTCTGCTCTTAGTTGTTTCCTTTGATGATACGAGTTAAACAATTGAAGAGTAACAGAAATAAGCCTAGTTTGAAAGATGGACAAACATTTAAAAATTGATTTAATATTTATGTCTGAAGCTACCAGATTCTATAGATGTAATTTGGTGCTTACATCTTGCTAAAGAGCTGTCTATGAAATTTCAGCTTGTTGATAGCTTCAACTAACTAGGAAATAATTATTYACAGTTTTGAAAGAGGAAAGGTATTTCATAAGGTACAGAATTTACCTTAAAGTGGATTTCATATTGAGAAAGTCATACAAGCGTTGGGTTATACCTACTTCTACTTTTAGAAGCAAGATATTAATCAAATGCTTATGGAAATAAACAGCAAATTATCTATGTTTTCAGCTACCTTTATGGAACTATGATGCTCTTTCAGGCTTTCTAGTGTAACATAATCAGCAAAGGTTAGCTGATAGGTTGGAACAACTATCAGTTGCCTGGGAGGCGTGAGGGAATAAATGTTTTAAAATGTTTACTAGGAAAATCATATCATAGTGTAACTGAAAATAAACTAGGATAACCTGTAACTTACAAACTATAGCAGTTACTTTCTGAGGAGTTTTTTTTTTTCTTTTGCCTGACTTGACTTTATTGAGACAAACCACAGCTTGACTCAAGTAATATCAGTAATTCTCGTACCCCAGTAATTCTGTAATAGATGGTAAAAGGTGGAGTTTTGGCCAACGGATTGATATTAAGTACTTTTTTGTGGATGATTTCCCAAGATCACCTACAAATGTGTTAAGCTATATTATGAGTTAATGTCCAAACATGAGTTCATAACTAGAGAAGCCATCATTGGTAAGGCATAATGGAAATTTCTAATGCTAGGAAAAGTGTCTTTTGAACAGAAGTCATTCTTATCTTCAGTCTTTCAGTGTGTTCAGGACTACTGAAAACGAGCTGTTGTAATAGTACAGTAATATATGCATATTTTGATTAAAATATACCTTGTGTCATGAAAGTCAAGTTTTTGACACCTGAAGTAACATTGTGAAGAGTGTTAACTCTAATACAGTGGTAATGCCCATGAAACTATTGAAGAACGTTTGCAAACAGCAAGTACGCATGTTCCATCAGTTACTTGTGGTAATGTTTTCAAAGTTTTCGGCACAACCTGAAGAGCTACATATACTTTATGAATGAAAGCTGAAACTCCTGAAAATAACTGAAGACTTTCTACAACATTACCATTGTCTACTACTTCAGTGAAAGGGGTAGACCTCAATTTTAGGGAATAGTAGCTATATGTGAAATATGTGTCATGCATTAATTTAACTCTTTTTTTTTTAGTTCTGGTCATAGATCTGTGTGCTTCTTGAATGGAATATATAGGTAGATGGAAATAGCGTGTATATTTTTGCATGATCAAGCAGGATCATATTTTTCTGAGTTAATACCTTAGCTGTAAATTGGTAAGTGAAAAGATAGCAAACTATTCAACAAATTGAATTGAGCTATTAATGCTTTTTAGCAGTTTCCAAGTTTACCTTGAAAATAACTTTCAATTAAAAAAAAAGTGTGTAATAGAGAAGATAGTGCTATAGACTCAACAAAACAAAATCTGTTAGAGGGACCATGTCCTTCTGTTAGCAGTTTGTTTTAAAACAAATAGCTCAAACTAATAAAATGATAGCTTACATTCTTACTTAGCTTTTAGTAATTTGCTTTATTTCAAGAGGATTAAAACAAACCTTTCTTTTAAATATCTAATGTCCAATGATATCCACAGACTGCAATAATTTACTCTGTACTATGTGGTTCTTGACTTAATGGATAGGCTTTTCCATCTTAAATCTGAATATGTTCTTCCTTGCCCCAAGTATCTGCCCACTATTGCTGTTTTCTCAGCTTCTTCCATTGCAAGTATCTGCCCACTATTGCTGTTTTCTCAGCTTCTTCCATTGCTCTGATTTGGGAGCAGGACCTTCTGAGTAGGGACAAGACAGGAATTTCTTTTTGCTGTCAGTGTAGTGCTTGGAGGAAGAGTGACAGGGTGCATAAGAACTGTGGTAAGTTATTGCTTGTGGGTATGGAGCTACTGGAGTGAGTCTGGTAAATGGCTATTAAGGTGATAAAAGATGAGAGCATTCCTCATATGAGGAAAGGCTGAGAGCTGGGACTGTTCAGTCTGAAGAAGAGAAGGCTTGAGATGGGGAGGGGAGGATCTTATCAATGTATGTAAATATCTCACAGGTTAGTTTAAAGAAGATGGAGCTGGACTTTTCTTAGTGGTGCCCGGTTGACAGACAGAAAGGCAGTGGGCACAAACACACACAAGAAGTTTTGTCTGAATGTAAGAAAAAATTATTTACTGAGGTTGTAACAGAGCATTTAAACAAATTGGCGATGTTGTGGAGTCTGCATCCCTGGAGGTTTTCAAAAGCCATTTGGACACAATTCTGGGCAACCTGCTGTGGGTGACCCTGCTTGAGCAGGGTAGTTGATCTAGATGGTCTCCAGAGATACCTTCTAACCCTAATATTCTGTGAATCTAGTCACGTAGGCTGACAGAGTTCTGTCTGGTTAGCACACTGTCTTAGAGTTGAACCAAGTACAAATAGTTCTGTACTTAAACTGAAAAGCTGAGTTTTTTGTTGAAGCTCCTACTCTTGAATTTACCTATACAGTACAAGATTGAAGCTCAGAATTATCTTTCTGTTCATTCCACTTCTCTGTCTGGGACAGGCCTTCAGCTGTTTCTCTCCTAGCTGAAGTTAGGCCTAGAACACAAGTTACGAAGAGTAACTTTGTATATGTACTGTTAGTTATTTTCTTATATTTCCTTTGATATATTGTGGTATCTACAGGGTGGGGCGGAAAAAGAAGACCTACATTGCTGCTGAGACGTTTTTCAGTGTTTCTACCTGACTTTTTATAAGAATAATTTTTTCTTTTGTTATTGTGCTGGACAAGAGAGAAGTGTTTTGTTTTTTGATTTGTATTGTATTGTACAATGAAAGGGAGATCTGTTATGAAATAGATGTCCCAGTATATTACTATTTGCTTTCATTAAATATAATGCAGTTTATAGGCTTAGGAGCTACATAACCTCTCAAAAACTGAAGGGAAGCTGCATTCCCTTCTGCTTGTTTAATTTCTGGTTCAGTTCTCCTTGATGAATAAAGAGGCTATGTTGCAAAGATACCTTAACTCTCTTGCATATTTTAGCATTATAGGAAAATGTCTGTGATATGATTTGACCAGCTGGACACTGTAGTTTTGAAGAGGGATTCATTAGATGTTACAGCTTTCCTGCCAGAAAAGAGAATTGTCATCTGTTTTCTCTATCCTCCCCACCATGATACAGTGAAAAACTTTTCCGTGTTGATCTTGTTTTGTTCTTGTTAGAGAGCTGAATGATACAGGGTCAGAAAAGTAACAGAGATGACACTAGGCGGAGGCTGGGTGATGGAAGACGACCAGGGCTACCTCTTTGTGATTACAACTGAGCCAGTCTTGCAGCCTAATAATACGCAGCTTCATTTTGTGTGCTCTGGTCTGGAAGAAAACTTACTGTAGTTTAGATGAAAGAATGCTGAAACCAGAAGAAGATTTCCAAGTTAGTGATTGCATAGAAGTGGGGAGTGAATTGTAATGAACTCCAGGAAATATTGTACATCTCTTTCTTTGGGGGAAAAAATCAGTGCACAATGCATGGAAGATTACTTTAAGTTTTTTGGGAGGTTGGATTCATGCATGTATCCTCTTTGAATGTTCTGTCTAAATATGTGTGTGTGCGTACATATAATTTCCATGCTAACTGCTCAACGTTAAAGGTGAGCTAGGGAATTACTTTGGGCAGATAAACAACCTTTAGCCTCCTGCATGCGTCNAAAAAAAAAAAAAAAAGAAAAGAAAAAAGAAAAAAGCGTTCAAGTAGTCAAATGTAGGCAGTTTAGGTCTGGAAAAAAGAAGTCATGATTTAAATCTGATGTCTTATATTCATGGAGTCTTATTTTTCAGAAGTGGATTTTTGTCACAGTAAATCATCTTGTGTGTCTATATGCAAAAGCCATCTCCAAATACATGTTTAGAATTAATTAAAAACAGCAACTACCACCCATAACTTATGGATACAAATGATTCCTGGGAATGATTTTTTTTCAGTATTGAAATTGCTGGTTTTGTTGCTGTGGTTCTGAAAAGATTGAGGAATCTCCTGTCATTTTGGTTGCATTATCTGAATGCTGTTACTGCTGTGTTACTTTGCTTAAAATTTCAAGGTAGGAAAGTGTAAGCTCCTGAAATGAGAGCTCTTCTTGTTTTAAGGTTTCTCTGTTAGATTTTACTTAAGAAATCAAAATCACTGTAAAGGGGAGAGAAGGAGGATCTGGAAATGAAAACTGGTATTTGGAAATGTAATTTTCCTCAACATGGGTCATTTAAAACAGTAAAGTTCTTTTAAGTCATCTAGAAAGAAAATATTATCCTGCTCTGAAGAGGTGGTTTGAAAACTTTCAAAAGCAGACTGAGCAAAAATTGTTCTTATTCTAAATATGGATAATTCTGTGAAGATGCCCGTGTTGGAAAATGTGTGTTTGGAGACTTAGTGATTCCCTCTCAAGTACGTATAGTGAAGCCCAAGTATTTTTGAAGAATGTATTTTAATAAAAAAAAAAGTCCTAAACTTAAATACTGAATTGAATATTAAGACATATAAAATGGAAGTATTCTAATTGAAAATGTAATTTGAGTTCTAACAACGTTTGAAGGTGTAAAGATTAGAAATACCAAAAGTATGGTGTCTTTATAAATGTAGCTGAAAATAGTTCTCAGAAGTAATGAGTTACTATTTAAAACTGTAATTAAAGTGATAGGCCAATTCTTTATTCATTTTAGCTTTTTGTACAGAAAATACATTCTTAACGTTTTCTTCAGGTAGTTCAGTAATGAGTAAAGAGAAGGTTGATGTGAAAAATGGGAAGTTTTTTCTAATCAGTGAGGATCGTATCTACTAGCTTTAAAAGCATGTCTAATATAATTGCAGATGCTTTTACTTTAAAAAAAAAATTTAAATTGTTTTGAAGTGCATGTTAAACTTCTATTATATCAGCATATCTAGTTTAATAAAACTATTTTAAAGTAATGTAATGTGTTATTTAGTGTTGTGAACTTAATATAGTTCCAATTTACATATAAAGGCAGTTTGGCACTGAAGTAAATTTAAGTACAACTTAATTTTTTACTTTGTTTAAAATAATAAATCTGAATATTTGTTACACTATACATCTAAGCAGTTTTCTTTTTCTACAAGAAGGAAAAAAGGAACATTAACAAAGCTTGTGTAAAGGCTGCTTAAATTAGAACATATTTGAAAGGTTTTAGATCTAAACATCAGATCTAAGTTTTCCTTTACTAGACATAATTTTAAAAGATTCCTGAAGAGGAGGAGGAGGGGAGACAAAAGATGCAGAAGAGAATTGGATTGTTTGATCCAGTATGTGTGTTTTTCCTGATCTATGAGGTTGAACAGCAAATAAGATACTAAGCACAGGAAGCTGTGTATCATAGATACTGATTTCTTGCACTCTTTTATTGAATGAGTGGAGCTAGTTAGACTTAGGCTTCTTGTTCCTTGCTTAAGATGTTATTTATTTGTGAGGAGAACAAATGTATGGAAAAACTGGACAAATGTCTGCCATAGTGAAGTGCCAAAAGCTCAGTCCAGCTTTATCAGGCAGTGAAAGAATCTTCAAGGAACGAGCAAGGAACAGTATTTTATTGTCATGACGGAACTGTAGAAGTTGTTTTCAACAGAAGCCAAGATAAAGTAGGAAAAAGAAAAATCTTGCAACCAAGAAACTTAATATGTAGCATTTCTGTAGGAATAGTTATGATACCAGCATCAGTCTCCAAAAAGCATCTTTACCTACGACAAATTCGTAGTGTATGAGCTCCACTGGAGACATTGCAAAGCAGTTATTYGGTCTCTGATAGCGCTGGAGCATTTTGACTTTTTGGGGGGAAGATAAAGCAGTAGTGCGTGAACACTTCCATTTTACATTTACTCCTTTAGTATTTGTGTACCCATGATGATGCAAAGAAACAAGCATAGAAAGGTGGGTAGGAAAAACCCCCATCTTTTATTAGACCAGCTGATATAGTTGGCCGGGAGTGTGTGTCAAACACTTCAGCTCTTGCAGCTATTCAGGGTTTTGCCTTTGTGCAGCAGGGGTAGTGTTTTTCATCGTACGCTAGTGCTGGTAGCTTAATGTCTTTTCCACCAGCACTATAGTTTAGTATTTTCATGCAATATTTGAATTATTAGGCCACAATCTTGGAATAAAGTGAAACTTGCTGCAAGAAGGTAAGCAGTTAATCTTTTCTGATCATCAAGCAGACCTGGGAGGGAATTCCCCTTAAACTCAAGACTAGGATAATGCATGAGACCATGAGGAATTGAGCTGGGGAAAGATCCCCCCAGCGGATTGCTGGGCGGGAAGGAGRAAGAGGGAGATGGCCAAGATATTTGAGGGAAAGCAGGCATGAAATGTATCCTGTTAATGAGTTCTTCCTGATACTAGTTAAATCTTTTAGAATAACTCATGCAGACATTTCTTTCTTTGCTGGTTAAGTGATAAACATTCAATATCAGGTAACAAAGATAATGAAAATGCTGAACATCTGAAACTAAAAATACTCAAAATATATTCAAGATTGTTTTATGACAGTCTTTTATGTTGTGACTCTTATGGAAGGTGAATTCTTCTACCTGCCAAGATGAAATTCTGAAATTGCAGATTAAAGGGCAGAATTTTGATGGTCTTTACAAGTGTCAAAATTCTTAATGAGCAGTYCTGAAAGGCATTTTGTAGTAACTTCTATAGGAATGTTTTGTGGGAGAATAAGTGAAGAGGGAGTTCAGGAAAAGGCAGCATAAAGTTCCTTGTATTTGTGGTCGGTACCATTTCCTTGAAACAGGCTTTTTTACTTAATGCTACCTGTATGTTGTATTTTTTTTCCCCTTCCCTTCCCTTCTGAATTACTGTAAATGTGTCAGACACCAAACCTGTGTTCCTCTCTCATGAAACTTCCTACAGGTTTGAGACTAGAATATGTAGTATATTTATTAGACTTGTAAAACATTTCAGGATTTGTAAAATTTCTAGAGGAACATCAGATGTTGTGTAATAGGAGTCAAGCAATTAAACTCAAGTTACTTCTTTTGAGCCTTAGATCCATATTTACTTTAACCATGGCAGACAACTAATAGATTTTGAAATGTTAGTGTGCTTGAAAATGTGTTGGCATAGCCCTTTCTAATGATAACACTGTAGATGCTTATATTGTTATGGAGCAAACAGTGGTATCTGAGAGGGAGCAGCGTGATYATTATTTTTCAACTTTTAGAGCTTGTTCTATGTGTGGGACAGTTTTAAAATGAAAATAAAAAACCCTCACTGATTGAGATTTTTGGGGACCAGTCTGTTTTAATGGTTATTGTTTATTATACTGTCTTCTTTTTTTAGGCTAGCATATATGATACGAAGTACAAAAACCCTCAAGGATCACAGTAAAGGTATTTAGTATGTTAATACAAGTTAGACATGCAATTAGCATAAAGGTATACCAATCTTAATATACTAATAGCTATTCCATTTACGAGAGTTCAAAAATTTGATCCTTTCCCATTAAAGAGTAAAGGACTGAGTACTGTTGGATAAGTAATATCTAAGTGATATTTGGACTCTTCTTTATTCCTTGTTACTAATTCAGTGTGACTGTAGTAATCCTGAAACTGACTAGAAAAGATTGCTTTCTGAATGTGCCCTGAACAAAATTTTCAGATGTGAGTTTGGTCACGTGTTCTGGCATTTCTCAGTTTGACTCTTGTTCTATTTGGTGTTGCTATGCTTGTTGAGAAGAGTTGAAAAACTATCCTGTTTTCTTGAATCTGTATATTCTCTTGCAGCATGAATGCTTCCAATATTGTTTGGAAAACCTGAAGCTTTTTCTACAGCTGTCTTATTAACCTGAAGATAGCTCAGCTGAATAAAAAAGATCTTGCTGTAGAATTGTTTGTACACTACGTAATTCAGACATGACAGACTTGCATTCTGTGATTCTTATACATACATATATATATATATATATATATATATGTATAAATCTCAGAAAATGGAAAACACTAATTATATTCTGCGAACAATCTGAGATGTGGTTGAGGAGTTATCTGTCACATAAGAGTTTTTGTAATGATATTGTTCTTGTCATATAGTTTCACACAAGTTTTCCCTGATGTTTTGCCTTATGTATTCAAAATGAGTGTGCATTGTAACTGACATGGGTGAGCATTAAAAAGGTCAAGAATATGGGGAAAAACTGATGTAGGAAGAGGTGTTACCAGATGCTAATAAAGGTACTGACATGAAAACTAGATTAACTTCCTAATTTCTTGGGTAGTGGGGACATTTGTATATACTGACTAATGAAACAGTGAGCCAAACAGTTCTTTGAACTATGAGTTCTACACATGTTTTCTGGAAACATTAGAAATGCAGAGGTCGTGGGCAGATAGTTCACAATTTACTTATACTGAACTAGCATTAGAATTTTGTGCTAAAGTTTGTTTTAAGGACATTTGTTTATCTTAATGTGGTGAGTCTTCTCCATGTTGAACTGAACTAATGAATTTAAAATTTTTGATGTCAGCAGTCAGGGTTTTATGAGCATATAAAGTCAAGCTAGCTGTTTTATATACATATATAAAAATAAAATTTTCTTGCAACTTCCAGAATTCGGCTACAAGTGAATGATACTCGTCTTACTAAAGTCAGACATGTTAGAAGGAATTGATTTTATGTTTTTCACTGAAGGTTTGAAGAGATTTTAGTGTATTGGTTTATAGGTAAAGATGCAAATACAAAATTAATATGTTACCAAAAAATCCATGGACTTACCACTTTTTGATGTTGGATGAACAATATGAAAATGTAATATTGGAATAGGGCTTTTCTGTGCATATAGACATTTCAAAGAAAAATACAAAATTTAATATTAGAAATCAGTTAAATTGTATTTGTGCATGGGTAGACATTAGACACTTTGTTTTAAAGAAAATAAGGATCAGGATCTGAAGTACTACTGTTTTTATCTGAATTTGTGCCAAATAAAGCAGAACTTTTGCTGTAGAAACTTTTAAGTATAAATGATTTCATATTTAAGCAGTATATGTAATTTTCTGGTTAGAACTAATCATAGTGAACATGTGTATTTGCATAAAAATGTTCATCACTTTTCAAATATTTCATGGAGAATGCAACTGCTATACTATGCACTAAAAATACTAAAATAAGAATAGTGATGCTTTTATTCGTTTGTTTCCTTTAGCTATACTTTACAATTATCACTAGGAAGAGGAAGCTATATAATTCTAAGAATGTGGTTTGATGTTGCAGCTAAGCAATGTAATAATTATGTGCTGAAAAGTATGTTTTAGCTTCTCCCAGCTGTATGTTTCTACCCTTTTCCTTGCAGCAGCGTTTATGTGATTCTGCAACATGCTTGTTCAAGAAAATAAACCAGTGGAAAACTGAGCATTTCTGAGGGATTGGAGACGGGAGGGAAAACTACTTTTGTTCCTTGAACTGGTTTATTGTGAGGTCGATTTGATTACACTGTATCGAGTGAAAGAAGCAGAAGATAGCAGGAGGAAGGAAGACATTTTCCCGTTCAGCAACAATTAATTGTTGCRGATGTCTGTATCAGGCAAATCTTACCATTTTCAAACTATTCTGTAACTGAATCTTCATAACTACATGTAATATGTTGCTTCAGAGTCTGGAGAAAATTGTGCAAAGCAGGAGATGAAAAATATAAAAATACGGGAATTAAATTAAAACTTGTTAATCTAGCCTAGAGTCAGACTGATTGTGGGTGAGTTTGTTGGGAACTTTCTCCTTACACTAGCTTTGAGGAGGATGCAGTAGAGATTCAGTTCATATCATTAATGGTGTGCAATGATCTAAGCAAATTTGCTGTGGTAACAGGGAACTGTTACTTTTGTGTGTTTTCATCTTGGCAGGAGAGCCAAACCATTTGTTAAGCACAGCAGGAGAGTGGTTTCTTTTGAAACTTCCTCCAGTTTTGTTTTCATGTTGGGAGGTATTCTCAGTCAGGGTTTTTTGTTGGGGAAAATTGCAAAATGTTCAGGTAACAATTTTAGTCATCTATTTTTTTCAAGGCAAGAAGAAGCCCTTATGATCTAACATGTAACACCATCCTACAATCAAGTGTATGTTGCCCATAAAACTACACACTAATTTCTGTACTGTACCTATAACTTTTTGTTTTGAGGTGTATCCTACTTCTTTCAGAAGAGCTAGTTTTGTTTTGAACAGTAAGTGGTAGAAGATCTATCTCATCACTGATTCCTTTACTTAGTTAACCTCTCCAGGATTTGCAGCTTAATTACATTCAAGACTTATTGTCCTGTCCCACTAAATGTGCTTATTCTACATTTTATTTAAGGGAATGTGGGACGCTCATGTGCATTTCTGCATTCTTACGTCCAAAGGCTGCATTTGCCTTTCAACAGAATGATCCTGGCAGCTAGCTGCCTGTAGTACTTTTAGGAAGTTAAGGCAGAAAAATACTAAGCCAAAAGGAAAATTCCTCCTGTTGGTCATCTCTAATTGTTTTCCAGCCCTAGTACAGGTACCCTTTTTTCGACCTAGTAGAAAAAGGGGAGGCATGTGTGAAACACTGGGGCTCATTAGAAACCTAAGTAGCTTGTGCTGAAGTGGCAAAAAGCTAGCTGAAAGATTGATGTATGTCATGGGCGCAAAAGCAATGTTTTCTGTTATGGAGTGATATATTCTCTTTATTGAAAGCAATATGTTCAGGAAACCTCTTTAACTAGTACAGTAGGAATACCAGTCTAGTTCTTACCTTACTTTTTCTTCTATTTCAAATCTTCCAGTGTCTCAGTCTGTTTTCACTTTTTGTGCTCTGAGCGCACAGTCATTAGAACAAACATTGAAAAGGCAAAAACCACATCAACCGCTCTTCATCAACCTCAACTTGTATTGTAGTTTACTATGGGAAATAAAGAATGACTAGGCAGACTTTTTTTCTTTTAACAGTTTACAGAGTGTGGAGAGGGCAAGATGGAAGCTATTACAAGATTAAGTGAATTTAATTTGAGAAAAATAATACTTTCCAGGATTTTTAACTTGATATTTTTACATCAATGTGGACTTCAATATGTAAAGAAAATAAAATCTTCTGCTTAAAAGTAATGCATGAGACTAAAGATGTATAACCCATTTATGGCAACATCGCAGCTGATGAYAAAACTATACCCATCTTAGTCCTAGAAACAGATTATTTTCTTCTATTTAGAAGCTGAGTATAGGAGTAGGTCTTTGGGCTGCCAAAACTATCCAGTTCAAACATGTCCTTTAATACAGTTTGTTGAAGTACAGCTGTTGCAGCACAAGTAACCAAACTCAGCATGGTGACTCAACATAATTTCAAAACACAAAGGAAGACCAAAAGCTGATAAAAATCGATGACAACGTGCAGATGTCATGCATGCTCTGTTACACTTAGAAATTTCAGAGGGAACAGTGTAAGGAGAAAAAAATTTGCAAAATGTAAAGGAGGAAGAGGCCAAAACCGTATATATGAATTTTGAGGTTCAAAGTAGACAGTGAATGTTTTGCTACCAGATTAAAGGCTAACTAGGTTCTGACTCTGAGAAGACAAGAGGAAAGAATGACTATAGCGTGGACACACTACTAGATAAACTTTTTAGAAAAAACAACTCCAGAACTGAAACTCTGCAATCATTTAGGCCTGTAATGTTCCTTTTTCTGTTACTAAGTATTCTGTTTCTTGAGTGTCGGTAATCTGTGTTGGGCAGATTGAAAGAGACTTTTTTTTTTTTTTGAGGACAAAACTTGCAAAAAAAAAATCAAACTAGAGAAAGCAGTAACTGTAATAAGAGATGCTTACCATAGTGTAGGCAAACTTTTGATGTAGTAGACTGAGCCCTATGTGTGGTCAATTCAGAATTGAAAAAATTTCCTTAGAGTTACATCTGAAGTCATGATCTAAAGAGTAATGGCGTGTCTGTAAAGATGCACAGTGCAAAGTATTACAGCATTTTAAGCTACTTGAGGACGGTCATCTTATTGACTAAATGTATGTGGAGACAATGCCTTTGATGCAAATATTTCAGTGATGTTTGCCGTCAACCTGGAGGCTGTCTGAAAGACTATCAAGAATCTGCAAAATCTCATTTATGTCACCAGACAGTTGGGAAAGTCCAATATCATATCTAAAAACATATTAAAATTAGCCATATTAAGATTTCAAAGAAGACTCTGAAAATTGGATAACTTTTTAAAGTGATTTATTGTGAAGCAGAAGACTTAAATCCGTAATGACATGTGATTAATTCTCTTTAGAGATTTTCTCATGAAACTACAGCTGGTGCCATTTAGAGAACTGTATTTAGAGCTATAATAAAATGAAGATCTTCCATACAGGAGACAATGCAACAGGCTATTTGAGACAATTTCAGAATATACAGAAAAGATTGTCACTTTAACAGCAGCATCAAGATTGCAGTGTAGTGCTTGCTCAGTTTAAAAATAGGGCTTTTTTGTTGTATTTACTTGTATTTTGAGTAGCAGAAAGCAGCAGATGAAAGCATTGTGGGTTTTTTTTGTTTTTGTTTTAAGATACCAAGAAAAACATAAGGGGAAGACCACTGAGGGTGTTTGTGTCTATAGATCTATGTTGTGGTCTGGTGATCAAAGTGCAATGACGTTTAGTAATCCAAAATGAATTTCAAACTCTAGGAATGTCCATTCAAGACTGAAAGATGCAAGAATTCAGGGTTGGTCTTCTGTCTCGGAGCACAGCACAGCCAAACAGGCCTAGGCTGGGGATTTGCAGTTCTTCAGGCTTCTGATACATGCATCTCTGCATAACTTCTTTTTATGTAATTGAATCCTTTTTGTCTTTTGTTTACATGCTGTATTTCAATAGTATGTAATGTTAAATAAATTCTGAATATTTGTAACATGATTATCTTTTGTATACAGATAGTGTACTATGCTTGGAGGATTGTATGCATATAATCTGTCCTTACTGCTCTCAGAAACTATAACTTAGAGTGCAGTGGAAAGATATTTGTGATGTATTAGTAAAAACTACAGAATTAAAGTTCTATGAAACTACTTTTTCTGTGTTTTCTTGTGATAATCTCTGGCTATGAAGAAAAAGAGTTATGGTGATGCTTGGTGTGTTTTTTTTTTTTCATTTCAAATTATGATAATCATGTTCTAACTAGCTGTATTATAAAAGGTAATAAACATAGCTATCATTCGTGGGAGAGTTGGGTAAAAGAAGGTCCTTAGTGCTGCTGAATTAAAGTGAATACCCTCTCCCCTCAGGAGAGACGCTTTTGCAGGATTAGCTAGTTTTAGGCTGCAGTTTGACTAAGTGTGACCTCTGTCTTCTGTAAGCATGAAAAGTCCGTAGCATCTCAAAAGAAATAGTTTTGATATGCTACATGGTTTTTACTAGTAATTTTGGAAGTATGAACTACAAGTTGTCTATAAGTCTTTCACTGGAAAACAGAAATGCATTTCCTAGCTTTGCACTAAAGTCAGTGACTAGTAGGAATCCTGTTTCAATAATGCTCTTCTGTAATAATTTCTCACTCTCTAGATCTATTTATTCAGTTGTTATAAAATTGACTTTCTAATGTGCTGCTTTCTGCAAATAGGATGTGAGACAACTAGAACTTTTAGAGAACGTTATGGTGTATTTTTCGTAGGCTAGTATTTGAGTTCTTATTCTGTGTTTATGTATTGCTGAGTTGTGATGTATCAGTAAGACTCTAGTCCTCCGATGCAGTATTGCTGTACAAGTAGAAGCATTTTAGCTCAGAACAATAACAAGAATACTACCCTTATGTACATGACAACTGAAACACTGGGATGTAGCTAGTGGTTGTCCCCCAGGGGTCAGTATTGGGGCCACTTCATTGTTCAACTTACTCATGACCTGGATGCAGGGACAGAGTGCCTCCTCAGCAGGTTTGCTGATGAGCCCAGACTGGGAGGAGTGGCTGATACACCAGAAGGCTGTGCTGCTGTTCAGGGAAACCTGGGCAGGCTGGAGAGTTGGGCAGAGAGGAACTTCATGAAGTTCAATAAGGGCAAATGCAGGGTCCTGCACCTGGGGAGGAATAACCCCACGCACYAGTACAGGCCAGGGTCTGACCTGCTGGAAAGCAGCTCTGTGGAGAAGGACCTGGGAGTCCTGGTGGACAAGTTAACTGTGAGCCAGCAACGTGCCCTTGTGGCTAAGAAGGTCAATGGTATGCTGGGGTGCATCAGGAAGAGCAATGCCAGCAGGTCAAGGGAGGTAACCCTCTCCCTCTGCTCAACTCTGGTGAAGCCACATCTGGAATTGTGTGTCCAGTTCTGGGCTCCCCAGTACAAGAGAGACATGGAGCTGCTGGAGAGAGTCCAGTGGAGGGCTACGAAGATGATGAAAGGACTGGAACAACTCTCCTATGAGGAAGGGCTGAGAGAGCGGAGCTTGTTCAGCCTGGAGAAGAGAAGGCTGAGGGGGGTTCTTATCAGTGTGTGTAAGAATCTGAAGGGAGGGTGTCAAGAGGATGGGGCCAGACCCTTTTCAGCTGTGCTTAGTAACAGGACAAGAGGCAACAGGCACAAACTGAAACACAGGAAATTATCTGAATACGAGGAAAAACTTCTTTACTGTGAGAGTGACAGAGCACTGGAATAGGTTGCCCAGAGAGCTTGTGGAGTCTCCTTCTCTGGAGATATTCAAAACCTGTCTGGATGCAATCCTGTCTAACATACTCTAGGTGAGGCTGAGCAGGGAGGTTGGACTAGATGATCTCCAAAGATCCCTTCCAACCTCATTCATTCTGTGATTTTGTGATGTGACAGCTGCTTGTCATGCCTGCAGTAAAAACCTCTTGAGGTGTAAGAATTTGGGTGGAAGAATTTGTGATGGAATGACTGGCTGAGAGATGACAGGAGAGTAGTGGGTATTGTCTACCTCGACTTCAGGAAGATTTTTGACACTGTCTCCCATAACATCCTTGTAGGCAAGCTCAGAAAGTGTAGGCTGGATGAGCGGACAGTGAGGTGGATTGAGAACTGGCAGAATGATAAGAGCTCAGAGGGTTGTGATCAGTGATGCAAAGTCTAGTTGGAGGCCTATACTGGGTCTAGTCCTGTTCAACTTACTTATCAGTGACCTCGATGAAGGGATTGAGCGCACCCTCAGCAAGTTTAATGATGATCCAAAACCAGGAGGAGTGGCTGGTACATCAAAAGCCTGTGCTGCCATCAGAGGGACCTCAACAAGCTGGAGAGTTGGGCAGAGAGGAACCTCATGAAGTTTAACATAGGCAAGTGCAGAGTCCTGCATCTAGGAAGGTATAACCCCATGGGGGCCAACCAGTTGGAAAGCAGCTCTGTGGAGAAGGACCTGGGAGTCCTGGTACACAAGTTAACCATAGCCAGCAACGTGTCCTTGTGGCTAAGAAGGCCAATGGTATCCCGGGCTGTATTAGGAAGGGCATTGCCAGCAGGTTGAGGGAGATGAACCTCCCTCTCTACTCAGTCCTGGGGAGGCTGCATCTGGAATGCTGTGTCCAGTTCTGGGCTTGGGTCAATACAAAAGAGACATGGAACTACTGGAGTGAGTCCAGCAGAGGGCTACTAACATGATAAAGGGACTGGAACATTTCTCATATGAGGAGGTGCTGAGAGAGCAGGGACTGTTCAACCTGGAGAAGAGAAGGCTGAAGGGGAGTCTTATCAATGTGTATAGATATCTGAAGTGAGGATATAAATAGGATGGGGCCTGACTCTTTCCAGTTGTGCTCCGTGAGCCCAGTGATAGGGAGCACACTGGGCTCCCTAGGTGATAGGAGAGGCAATGGGCACAAACTGAAACATAGGAAGTTTTCTGAACATGAGGAGAAACTTCTTTACTATGAGGGTGACTGAGCAGTGGAATAGTCCTGAGAGGTTGTGGAATCTGCATCCTTGGAGATGTTCAAAAGCCATCTGGACACAACCCTGGGCAATGTGCTGTGGATGACCCTACTGGAGCAGGGAGGTTGGTCTAGGTGATCTCCAGAGGTCCCTTCTAACCTCAACCATTCTGCGATTCTGTAAGTTGAAGTCTTCCACTTGAACAAGATCTTAGCAAACTTTTACACAAATAATTGCCTGACCTTGTTTTACGGGTTATCTTCCCCCTACCTTCCCTTGCTTGAATTCTTACTTCCACTGATTCTGAGAAATACTCCCCATGTTTTCTTCCATGATCATGGCTTTATTAATGTTTATTGAAACAAGAAAAGTATTTTGTTGTTTTCTTCTGCTGATCAGTAGTCCCTTTAGAAGAAGTGATAACTGAGCTATAAAACCAATAAATGATTGAGCTAAAGATGACTCCTATTAGATATGAGGTCTTGTCTTAGAAGAGTGATAGGTTAAAACAAAGATGATAAAGCAAGTAAGGTCAGAAAAATGTTTATATATATATATATATTATATATATAGTGGAACTCACTGAAATAGTTCTGTGAATAGAGTCTAAACTTCCAATTAAATAAAATTCACATAACAATTACTGACAATGCTTCTATAATTGTTCTTCCTCCTCCTTTTTCATATATGTTTTCTATTCTCAGAAGGTCCTGTTGGTTTTCTTCTTGATAGCCTTTTTTTGTGGGGAGGTATGTTGTGGTTTAAGACCAAATGACAGTGCAAAAATCAAATGGACTTGGATACCAAAACTTTTCAATCATAATATGTGACCTCCCTCTGCTGTTGGAGAAGTGATGTGGTACAGAAGAAAAGTTAGGTGGACTAGTGCAGTGATTTCATCTGTGTTAAGTATAATCCTGGTGCAGGTCATGAGGTCTCCTCGGTTCTCTCCCCATGTGACTCCAGACACTGTCAGTTATAGGATGGGCAGAGAATACCCAGTTCTTGTTTGACCTCTTCAAATTCACTTGCTGTATAACAGTTGGCTGTTGTTGTCATTGGTACTCGCAATCTGCTTGTCTCAAAGATTTGCAAAGTGTGTATTTGGCAGTGTTTCCATAAATACACTGGAAAAATGTTTCCAGTGGAGATCTCCAAGCCCAGAGGAGAAAGATAACTTGTTCTGAATAGAGCAAAATGTTTGATTTCTCTGCTTCCTAAGAGGAAAAAGAGCATATAGAAGTTGAAGTAGACAAATTGGAATAATCGGGGAGAATCGCCCTTGTTCATTGTATGTTACAGGTTGGTGTCTGGCCTCTTTGGGTTTGCTGAAGTTGTTAGCGCAAGTCTGGCATCCTTCATTATGTGTGTGTACTTGTTACTATATACTAGTTTATGCCTTCTTACCCTTTACTTTCAGTGCTATCTTGGGCTGTGACAAGGGCAAGATTGAGAGAGCACTGATGACACTTCTAGCTGAAAAGTTTGCATGGTGACTAGTTAATCTAGGATTAGTATTTAGCATATATCTACTTTATATTTAGACTTGCTGGGAACACCTAAATGGGCATAAAATATTTACTTGAGTGGCAAGTGGCTTTTTTTGTCATTATTTGTCTACTGATGTACATCACTATTTTAACATCTGCTTCAAACTCAGTGTAAGAGAGAGAGGTGATACAATTTATCTTCCTTTTATGTCTGCCAGCCAGGCAAATATGTCATATAAGTTCAAGTTCTGTTTATTCATGCTTTTAAGAGAATTCCAATTTACAGGTAAGAAAGTGTGCTGTAAAATGTCATGTTTAGCTGCTTGATAGATACACCCTTACTGGCTCAGAAAGGGGTTTTCAAGATTCAATTACTCTTAGAGATTTTATCTTTTCCTTTTGTGTGTTGTTTGTTCAATGGGAAGGAGATGTTAATGTCATCAGGAAAAATTTGCTGAAAGATGCCCCAAATTACTAAATCATTTTATCCTTCCCTGAAAGTGGATTAGTTTTCTGTAATACTGTATGTTCCTCCACCAAATACTCTTCGTCCTCTCCACCCACAATTTCTGCAGAAATCTAGTATGCATTCTGACACTAACCTAGGTGCTTCTCTATTCTTAAACTCATTGACTTATTTCATAATAAAACATTATAAACTGAGAATTTTATCAGGTTTAATTACTTCAGTAAAATGAGTGGAGGATGTAAATTATAGCTGGTATACCCTAGGCAAAAAGCCATAGGGATGCATTATAATGTTTCTTAAGCTTCGCTAAATGAAAATCAAATTGTCTGAACTAAAATTTAAGATAATACTCTCATTATGCAGAATGGTATTCACTAGTTTGGAATCAAATGTTTAAGCACAAAATGGATGTTGTCAGTACTTAACCTGAGGAGGGGTATGTCTTTTGTGACACACTGTTGCTACCTTCATGTGGTTCATCCTGTTTAACAAGAGAGTCTGAAAATGCAAAATTTGGTAGGAAACTGTAGTAGAATCTATTGAGTTATTTCTGTTGATAAGATAGCTTGATCTTAATGCATCTGAAAATTTAACTTTTAAATTACATGACAAGTTTTGATTGTAATTTAAATTTGTCAGCATTTGTTTATATCTTGAAAGAGTGGCAGATTAAATGAGTTGGGTTGATTTTTTTTTTTAGACTTTATTTGATAATCAGATCAATGCTTCAAAAAAGGAAGAATCTGAAAGCATTAATAAGAATGATACTTCAAAGAAGATGTCTGTTGAGAGAGTTTACCAGAAAAAGACTCAGCTTGAACACATCCTCCTCCGTCCAGACACTTACATTGGGTCAGTAGAACCCTTAACTCAGGTAAGTTTTGTTAAGCTTACAGTTTTTAATACTGTTTGTTGTTCTAATGAGGAAATGACTGTTCTGGTTAATAAATACACAGGTCTGTACTTTCGTGAATACTCTGTTACTCTAAAAGCTATGGAAGTGTTTATGTATGCATGTTTAGAACAGATTTTAACGAATTTAAAACAGTGATTGGTTCACTTGAAAAAATAATGCCAAGAGTATTTTGAAGATGATTCAAAACATGAGCACACACAGACCTACATGTTTATGCATATATGCTTATATGTTTACAAATATGCACACACACACACACAAATATATAAATGAATATGTGTGCAGGTTTGTGAGAAGCAATTGCTATAGATCCAAAAATGTTTCAAATTTATTTACCTAGATAGAAGACAAAAAACTTTAGCCTTCTGCTGACCCTTTATTCAGCCGTTTTAGTCATGTTGCAAATTGTTTTGAACATCAATATCTACAATTTTCGAATCTGCTTCCAAGGAGAAAGTAATGGATTTTCATTATGGAAGTCTTTCTGGGTTCAGCTGTAATTTTTGCCAAACCTCTACTTCTCCTCTCCTCATATGAGAGCAGCAATCAGATTGGAAGGGGAACTTTAGTGAAATAAGTCAGTCTGAGGAGATCCAAAATAATAGTAGCAGCTTTTACCCCCTTTCTGTGGGTGATGGTAGTCTAGGTTGGCCATGTAACAGCTGTCTTCCTAGCAGACACTTGCGTTTTTAGAATTAATTTCAGCATGTGTAAGCTTATCCTGACTATATATTTTGGAAACCAGGCTCCTACTACTTTGCATGCTCCTCTGAAGCTGCTTGCAGACTGCTCGAGCATTCAGATCTTTCCATGGAGGAGAAAATCATACATGTTTTAACTCCCTACATTGTCACACTGCTAGATTCTTTTCAAAAATGCCTCTGCTTCTAGGCATTACACTCATTTATCCTTACGTACTTCCCAGTTTCTAGCTGGTGTATTCTTTGGAAGGTGAAGAAAAGGGTTTGAAAGACGAATATTCAAAGGTTTTGCCTCTTTCTAATATATGTACCCTCATTATAAAGAAACCTGTTGTTCAAATAGATTGTTAACTTAGGAGAACAGCTTTTATTTCAATTGGGAGATACTGTCTATAGTTCTAATCCATGATGAATTTTTAAGAATGTCTTTATAAAAGATTAAACTGTATAATTTTAGAGGATCTTGAATCATTCAGGCCTCCAGAGACTTTCCCAAGATTAAAGGCCCCTAACTCTTGCTATATCCAGTGTTAAAAGAAAGATAAGCTCCACAAAGAGAAGACAGCAGTTTTCCCTTTGTGTCCAGCAAGGTGCAGCCTGGTATTGTTAAAAGTTCCACCACAAATATAAAGATGGGTAGAGCTTCCAGCTTTTGCAGTCATTTTGTTTTTGACAGCTCCTATTGTGTTATAAAAAAAATTAAGTGAACAAGTGTGATTCACTGAAAATAGTTCTTGGTGCTTAAAATGTAGCTTGTTTTCTTCTGGGATCCATAGAAGAGATATGGGAATGAAATGGCTTAGAACAGTATTAAACAAGGCTCCCATCAGACTTAGCAAAGTACATCTTAACAAAGAATACAAGTTGTTTTTAATATCCCAAATTTGTTTATTTTTATTGTGGTAGCCTCTCTGAAATGAAGACCATATTGTAGAAGGCACTGTAGAAACACACCCTCAGAAATGCTCCTTATCTCAGCTCTTTTAAGTAGACAAGGCAAACAAAAGGGCGCAGAGGGAGAAAGACAAGACAAAATTATTTGAGTTCATGCACGAGGTCAGAGGCAGAATCAGATTGGTTGGGTCTTAGTCCAGCTACATCCACAGGTATCTGTTGTTACTCTTTTATTCATGGAATTTGAATTACATCTAACCCTGGAAAGTTGTGATGGTTGAAAGTGGATGAGGAAGATGGAAGAGAGAGGATGATTCCCAAGAATATAAAATTATTTTAAAGATTTAAGTCATAGTGCCTTCATTAAAACTGTAGGATTTCAGGTCTTACGTACTCTTGAAAAAAAAAGCTGTCTCTCTCATCTAGCCATAAGCTGTTTGACTCTAAAGATATAGCAGAAATGTAGTGTTCTTTTGTCTGTGCTGTTGAAATAGTCAGTCACAGGTAGTCTTGTATTTGAATACAACCMGTAATTTTTCAGCTGCTGTATGTGCACCACTAGGGATTTGTACATACTTCACATATTGAAAACTTTATTTTACTTCATGACTGAAAAGACTCACTTCAGTGGAAGCTCTTTCTCATGAGGAATTCCAACATAGGATGTATTTTTGATAAAGAGAAATCTGAAGTGGTGAGGTATGAGAATATAAACTAAGATTAATTTTCTAGTTGGTTCTGTTCATGTATTTTTAAAAAATATTTTGTTTAATGAAGTGTAATCTGGGATTTGGACATCTGACCATGTGACTGTTCCTTGAATATTCCTGCTACTAGTGCTGATTCTAAAAATAATGTAAAAACCAATTCTAGGAGAAAAACTATCCTGAAGGTTCTGAACTCGTTGTGTAAACTCTGATTTTCAGGAATGATGTTGCTGTACTTATAGCCTCTGATGCTTTTACCATTGTTACTCAATTTGTTGCTTCAAGACCTACTCCTGCATCAGGTCCACAAAAATATTTGGTGGTGGAATGAAGGCAACTAACTAGTTGACTTAAGTAATTTAGGGTCTCTTAATATAAATGGAAGCGATTTTTTGAAAAAGCATACCTCAGCTTTTGATTCAAATGAATTTGCTGATTATCTGTAATGAGATAACCATACCCTATTACTGTAATGCATTTGAAGATGAGTTTGGGTGAAACTTAACCCTCTCCCTAACCCCAGTAGTAGCATTATTGTTCATTGAATTACTACAACAGGCACCTGCTTTTGTTTAAAAAAGGGTAATGTTATAGCTATGCTGTGCTCAGAGGCTGTGCTGAGATCTGAGTCCCTTTGTTGCTAAGCATTATAAAAAAAGCAAATAGGAAAGTTTTGTCTCCTAAAGAGGCCTATTTAAAGAGTTAAAATGTGAACAGATGAGAGTGACAGATAGAAGAGGATGAAACATAAAAGCAGTTATGCTCAATGAAAGTCATGCCTGTTAGGGATGAAGTTTTGTTTTTAAGGTGACAGTAGTGTTGTTAAATAGGATAATAAGAGTATTCAAGACAGCAGAGGGAAAACTGAAATGGAGAGAAGGTTGCTAAAGAAATAAAGCTGGAAGTGAGTCTTTATTTAGTGACATGGCTTAAGAGTTGTGCCTTGAAATGACAACCTATTTAATTCCTTATTGAGCTGATTGCCATCTGCAAGTTAAATCCAGTAGGGAAAAACAATTTTTTTGTTGTTTTTTGTGAGCTGAATTGACTCACGAGTCAAGGGATAGATGAGCAGCAGGGCTGCTCCACTGAGACAGAGAATCATAGAATCATAGAATCAGTAAGGTTGGAAGGGACCTCTGGAGATCGTCTAGTCCAAGTCTAGACCCTGCTCAGCAGGGTCACCTAGAGCATGTTAGACAGGGTTGCATCCAGTCGGGCCTTGAGTATCTCCAGAGAAGGAGACTCCACAACCTCTCTGGGCAGCCTGTTCCAGTGCTCCGTCACTCTCACAGTGAAGAAATTCCCCCTCACAGTCAGGCGGAACTTCCTGTGCTTCAGTTTCTGCCCATTGCCTCTTATCCTGTCACATGGGACAACTGAAAAGAGTTTGTCCCTGTCCCCTTGACACCCTCCCTTCAGGTACTCGTACACATTGGTAAGATCCCCCCTCAGTCTTCTCTTCCCCAGGCTGAAGAGGCCCAGCTCTCGCAGCCGTTCCTCATAGGGCAGGTGCTCCAGCCCTCTGGTCGTCTTTGTAGCCCTACGCTGGACTCTCTCCAGTAGCTCCATGTCTCTCTTGTACTGGCGAGCCCAGAACTGGACACAGTACTCGAGATGAGGCCTCTCCAGGGCTGAGTAGAGGGGCAGGATCACCTCCCTCGACCTGCTGGCAACACTCTTCCTAATGCACCCCAGGAGACCATTGGCCTTCTTGGCCACAAGGGCACATTTTGCTGGCTGATGGTCAACTTGTCATCCACCAGCACTCCCAGGTCCTTCTCTTCAGAGCTGCTTTCTAGCAGGTCAGTCCCCAGCTTGTACTGGTGCCTAGGGTTATTTCTCCCTAGGTGCAGGACTCTGCACTTGCCCTTGTTGAACCTCAGGAGGTTCCTCTCTGCCCAACTCTCCAGCCTGCCCAGGTCTCTCTGAATGGCAGCACAGCCCTCTGGTGTATCAGTCACTCCTCCCAGCTTGGTATCATCAGCAAACTTACTGAGGAGGCACTCCATCCCCTCATCCAGGTCATTGATGAAGAAGTTGAACAGGATGGGACCCAGTACTGAGCCCTGGGGGGTGCCAATAGCCACAGGCCTCCAACTAGACTCTACGCCACTGATGACAACCCTCTGAGCTCTGCCTTTCAGCCAGTTCTCAATCCACCTCACTGTCCACTCGTCTAACGCACGTTTCCTGAGCTTGCCCAGGAGGATGTTATGGGAGACAGTGTCAGAAGCCTTGCTGAAGTCAAGGTATACAACGTCCACTGCTCTCCCCTCATCTACCCAGCCAGTCATTCCATCCTAGAAGGCTATCAGATTGGTTAAGCAGGATTTCCCCTTGGTGAATCCATGCTGGCTACTACTGATCACCTTCTTCATATGTCTGGAGATGACATCCAGAATGAGCTGTCCCATCACCTTTGCAGGGATGGAGGTGAGGCTGACTGGCCTATAGTTGCCTGGGTCCTCCTTCTTGCCCTTCTTGAAGACTGGAGTGACACTGGCTTTCTTCCAGTCCTCAGGCACCTCTCCAGTTCTCCAGGACCTTTCAAAGATGTTGGAGAGTGGCTTGGCAACAACACCCGCCAGCTCCCTCAGTACCCATGGGTGCATCTCAACTGGGCCCATGGATTTGTGGATGTCTAGCCTGCCCAGAAGGTCTCTAATCCTATCCTCCTCAACCAAAGGAAAGTCTTCCCTTCTCCAGACTTTCTCCCTCACATCCAGGCTCTGGGATTCCTGAGGGCTGCCCTTAGCAGTGAAGACTGAAGCAAAGAAGGCATTCAGTAATTCTGCCTTCTCTGTATCCCTTGTCACCAGGGCCCCCGCCCCATTCAGTAGCGGGCCCACATTTTCCCTAGTCCTCCTCTTGCTGCTGATGTATGTGAAGAAGCCCTTCCTGTTGTCCTTGACATCCATTGCCAGACTCAATTCCAGCTGGGCCTTAGCCTTCCTCGCAGCATCTCTACATACTCCGACTGCATTCCTACAATTCTCCCAAGTAGCTTGTCCCCTCTTCCACATTCTGTGTACTTTCTTCTTCTGTCTGGATTTGGCCAAGAGCTCCTTGCTCACCCATGCACGTCTCCTGCCCCCTTTGCTGCACTTCTTGCTCATAGGGATGCACCGCTCTTGGGCTTGGAGGAAGTGATGTTTGAATACTAGCCAGCTCTCCTGGACCCTCCTTCCTTCTAGGGCCTTAACCCATGAGATTCCACCAATTAGGTCTCTGAAGAGCCTGAAGTCCACTCTCCTGAAGTCCAGGGTTGCAATCCTGCTTGTTGCCTTACTTCTTTCCTGCAGGATCATGAACTCTACCATCTCGTGGTCACTGCAGCCAAGGCTACCCCCAACCTTCACATCTCTAACCAGTCCCTCTCTGTTGGTAAGGAGAAGATCCAGCAGGACACCTTTCCTCGTAGGCTCCTCCACCATTTGTGACAAGAAGTTATCATCAGTGCATTGCAGGAGCCTCCTGGACTGCTTGTGCCTTGGTGTGTACTCCTTCCAGCAGATGTCAGGGTGGTTTAAGTCCCCCATGAGAACCAGAGCCTGTGATCGTGAGGCTACTTCCCGCTGTCTGTAGGAGGCCTTATCAACTTTCTCTTCCTGGTCAGGTGGCCTGTAGTGGACACCCACAACAGTGTCCCCCATGTTAGCCTGCCCTTTGATCTTTACCCATAAGCTTTCAAGTGCCTCCTCCTCCTCCACCCCCAGGCAGAGCTCGATGCATTCCAGTTGCTCTCTCACAAAAAGAGCAACTCCACCACCTCACCTTCCTGGCCTGTCTTTCCTAAAAAGCACATAGCCATCCATGACAGTGTTCCAGTCCTGTGAGCTATCCCACCATGTCTCTGTAACTGCAATGAGATCATGGCCCTGCGACTGCACACAGATCTCCAGCTCCTCCTGTTTGTTCCCCATGCTGCCTGCATTGCTGTACAGGCATTTCAAAGAGGTGGTCATGCCTGCAGGTTTCCCAGGAAGGTTGTACAGGGGTCACCCATAGCCATATCCCAAACGCACATCCCCAGCTGCATGCGCCTGTTGGAGGCCCCCCAACCCAACTTGTGTTTTGTTGTCTACCCTGTCTCTACAACAGCCTCCCTCCCCCAGCCTACCTAGTTTGGAAGAGTGCAAGACCAAGTTGCTAGGAGTGGGGGAAGTGAGAAGGAAAGCAGCCAGACCTTGCAGCTGTTACAGATAGCTCAACCTCTTCACTGAACTTCATACTGTGAACAAGCTAGTGAAGAAGGAAAGAAAGGCTGTTGAGGACTTTTATGAAGACAAGTTTCATAATCTGTTACTTCTGATACTTCTAAATTGGTGGGTTTGGACATGGGAGCAACTTACAATTAGGTCCCAAGATGAGCTCTGAATCCTTAGTGACTAGTACAAGATGAGAAACACAGAGTTACATTTTGGTGCATCCCTTAATTTTATTGATAGGATTCCACTCAGATAGAATCTTTTTTATATGCTTGAGAGGTCAACCTGTGTCAGTGGTTGAATGAAGTGGACCATGAGAAAACATATTTGACTGTTAAATTAATTGTGTTTTATATGATACACTTTAAAAACTGAAATTTTCATCAGATTCTTTTGTGAGGTACTACAAAAATTATTTCCTTCCCTTAGGTGTCTCCTTTGAGAGGTCTTAACATTTATTTCCAAAATAAATGCTAATTGTGAAAGTGGGAGAGAGCACAGTGGAGAGTTTTTTTTATTTCCTACAACTTCTTCTGGTTTCTGATTCTGATATTTTTTCTTTTATTGTAGTATGAATAATAAAATAGTGGACATATAGGGCAATCAGGATATGTCTCACTGTTTATTCTGCAGTTAATTGCTTGTATTTACATTTCTATGTATAGATTGCAGCTATGGTTTGTGTGGGATACAAGTGAATTAAATCAGCATTAAATATACTCCAGTACTGTGGAAGCATCTGGAATAGTGCATCTATTAGTGTATCTAGATAAATCTCAATCCTTGATTTACTAGTTTGGTTATATCTATGAGCTGCTTGGAAAAGGAAAAATTGTAGTAGTGGTATCATACAGGAAAGCTAGGGAAAGAAGGTCAAGGCAGCAGCAGCATTGTTTTTCTGAGATCTTAAGTTCTGTGATCTCACAGTCAGATGGCTGAATTCCAGTAGAACCATTTGCCGTGAAAAATGTATCGGGGACTAAAATCAAAGGAAAAGAGCAGGAAATAAGTTTGATTAAGAAATTAAGATAAACGCTAGATACTGTATTTAGATACTGGTATTACTATTCTGCTCAGCAGTAGACACTGTTGTTGGGATAAATCATTACAATTTGAGTCAGATCTGCATAGCTAATGTGGAGATTCCTGTGGAACACACAGACTTGCTATCAATCTCCATTTTATCATTAACTAGAATTACTTGTTCTGTTAATGAAACCTAAAATCTACACCATTTTACATAAATAGAAGATAAACAGTTTTTCAGTGTGTATATTTAGCATGTATATCATTTTGAAATGATCTACAGGATTTATATTTCTGTTTTGTTATTTTTCATATTGACATTGCTTTCAAGTAGAAATTTGATTTTGTACAAGACTGAAAAAAATATTCCTTATTGCTGGTAATCCTTTGAAAACCGAATTGCATTGCATCTATGGGGATTAGACGAAAACTGATTTCATTTCTCTGTGCCATAGTAGGTGGTGGTAAGGTGCAGTTCATAATATACGTATAAAACAGACTTATCAATCAGAAGAATATATGTAGCATGTTTTTGTGTAGTTATCAGAAAAACAAGAAGGACATGTAAGCCATCTTTGTAAGTCACCCAAATTCTGTATTAGATCCCAGTTTTTCGTTAGGGATTGTATCATAGGCCGGGAACCTTGTAGCACTGCTTACCTTGGTTTACATTTCCTGCTTCTAGTTTTAGTTGAGGGTGGTTTCTGTAGGGAAAATTCTAATCTAGTTCCTAAATGACAATGTTCTTAGAGGAGGAAAGACTGTCCTTATAACATTGTAAAGGGAGATGTGAATAACTATCAGAGTTTAAGAGAATCTAGATATCACTTATAAAGCTGATAAAATGGTGATGAAAGAGTTAAAAATCCTGAATGTGTATTAATAAAAGCATTTGCTCTTATTCCTTTTTGGAAAGGTTGGCTAGTTACTTTTGTATCAGCTAAAATTTGTGATAGAGGGATGAAGTTAAAAATCTTAATTCTGCTTACTGAAGTGTTAAGTATTACAAGTTATTGAAGTATAAACATTTCCTTTTTGGACCAAAACAATAAATATTTTTATTTTATTTTGTTTACGTATAGTTAATGTGGGTTTACGATGAAGATGTAGGAATGAATTGCAGAGAAGTTACCTTTGTCCCAGGCTTATATAAGATCTTTGATGAAATCCTTGGTAAGTATTTTAAGTATTTTTAACAATAACATTGTTGCAGAGTTATGGAGTACACATTATTCCAGAAGCTCTCAAAGCATGTTATGTGTATTTAGGTTTAAATCACAGACTTAGAGATCCACTAAAATGCAGTAAACTATAAATTGTGTGTGTGCCAGCACTATAGAGCAATATAGAAGAAGGAAGAGTGCGTTCAATTTAACCTGCAGGAAAGTATAAGAAATTGTTATTAAACATCAGATTATTCTTTATTGTCAACATTGTTACGAGATTTTTAATCTGCAGGGTTAATCAGGACCTCAGTTTTAAATCACGTTTGAAAGAAAAACGTTCTATCGGTGGTTGCTTAATAAGATGAAGGAGAAGGTGTCTCAGTGTTGACTTAAATCATCATAACTTCATGAATCATTAAAACTACTTCCTTCTGTGCAGAATGAGAGTGGTTGTGATGGTGATTGTTACACAGTTCATTTATAGACTTCAGATGGTTGTAAAATAAGTAAGTATCATACTGCCATTTAAAAGCCTGATCACAAAGACACAAATGTTTTTTAGAAAATTCTATCTTAAAGTATACCTGAGTTACTACAGCTTGCTAGCTTATGACACTCTCTTGGTGACAGGCAGAGACTGAAGGCTAACCAGCACTAGCAACTTACGAACAGTGTGCTGTCTACTATACTCATATGTTGGTTTAATTGTCATTAATTCTTTAATTGACATTAAATCTTCATTATTTATGAATTAATTCAAAATTCTTTATGATGTTATTGGCAGAATTACATCTTAAACTAAATTATGGTCTGTTGAGGTCAACAAAAGTTTTGTCATGACCTTCAGTGGGATCCATACCTCTAAAACTGTGCTTTATAGCATTGCATTCTTAGAGACAGCAAAGACTACATCTTTATTGTCAAGTTAGGTGGAAGAGAAGGAATATTTTTTTTTACTTGTTGATAAATTTGAGAAATAGTCTTTCATCACTTCTTTTTTTGTGTGCTGCCTCAGAATTTAAAGGCTTTTCACAGGAGGGAGCCACTTCCATCTTGTCCCGTTGAAAAGGAAGATCATTGTCATATCATTATCATAGCTCTGTACAGTTGATTGCTTCTTTATGTAGCACCGACAATTGCTTCGCAGAGCGTGGCTTGAGAACTTGAGGCCAGGGTAATAACATTATGAAAAGTGGAAAGTTTAGCTGTGCATACTTTGGAATGGAACTGCACTTAATGGTTGTAGTAAAAACACCTTGAAATATCTGATCTTCAGTTGAGATCTTTTCCACTGAATGTTAATTTATTTTAAGATATTAAAATATAGATATTAAGGTATTTTATCTTTACTGGGTTTCTCTTCAGGTCCTTTAGTGGTTTGAGGTGATGAGGCAAATGCTGAAAATGATTGTAAAGTGTTTTCATGGTTAGTGACTAGAATCACATTTTGATTTCTATTGTTTGTAATTAATATACATGTGAGTACAGTTTAATTAAATTCTTATCAAATATTAAATTCTACTTATCCTACTTTTGATTGTAAATTGTGTAAAGTATAAGTGGTTGTGAGCATCCAGGGATTATTAGAGAGAATCTACAATCCAAAAACTTAATTGATGTAAGTTCTTCAGGATTGGTTTTCACTGGCAGAATGATGAGTAAACATATCTAATGATGCGTAGTTTCTTTTTTTTTCCTTTTTTTTCTTTTTTTTTCTTTTNTTGTATGTGTGTATATCTATGGTCTTTTCTGAGTACAATGGGTTTCTATTAAGGTATTGTTTTACTCCTACTGTGTCTAAGTGCATACAAGGAAGCAGTCATTTACTATAAAAATATTGTTCGATCTAAAGCATTGTGGAATAGGACTATTCTAAAACAAAAATTGATAAATTTTAACAATGCTGGCATAAATAATTGTTATCAGTTAAAATTAATAAAACCAATTTTTTGATGTGTGTGAGCACAGTGCCTGTGTCGATAGAGTTCTAGATTTGGTGCTACTATAATAGGAATTATAAGTAGTAATGATAATTGCAGCTGGTAAGAACTGATAAGTTCAGATTTTTCCTACTCTGTAAAAATACACTATTCCAACATAAACCAGAAAATAGTATTTCACAAGGGGCAAAAGGGTAATATGTGTAATAAATATGCGAAGAAATGCAGCACAGAGCAACAGAGGAATGAAGTTTTTAATATGCTAAGAACAGTTATGGGAACAGGCTTACAAAATAAGCTTCTATGTTTATTTTTAATGTCATGTAACTGCTAGAAATAGAATCAGTAGTCATAAGGAGGTTGAAAACCTCCTTCTTGGAGGTTATATTTACTGACTTCAGTAACAAGATAGTAAATATACAAAAAGCAACCTGATTAAAAAACACCTTGACCATTGTAAATTATGGTGAAATATGTAAATAATCAGATTTATAGATCAAGTAATTAATTTTTCCTCCTAGAAAGTGTTAAATTGTGTTATTTTATTTCATAGTAAATGCTGCAGACAATAAGCAGAGGGACAAGAATATGACTTGCATTAAAATATCCATTGATCCGTAAGTAAAAGCATGTTTTAGTTTACTCTCTCTGTACAGGCTATTGTAGTTCAGATCTTTGTAAAAATAAAATAGTAAATGAAATTATTTAGAATGAAATAATCTTTTTGGAATTGTTTCCATTGCCTTCATATTTTGAGATGACAAGATAAATTAAAATAATTAACAGTAATTACTACCATTTTGAATTTATAATAATTTGTTCTCCTAAACCACTTATTAATGTTTGATGGAATAATTGAATAAAACTTAGAATCTGAAGATTTTAAAATTCATGATGAGATGAAAGCTTGGCAGTACATAACTGTATCCAGCCAGGTTATGCATAAATCATAAATACCAACCCTTAATTCTGTAATGTAACTTTGTGCCTCTTGAGCTTCTACATTAATTCCTTCAGCATCAGGATGAAATTATGTTTGAACTAGTCAGATAAAACACACTGAAACAGCAGATTGCAAATATCTCTTTACTACTGTTTTTTCCAAATGGATTCCTTGAAGAAGAGTTAGGTCCGAATGGGAAATACTGTAGTTAAAGACATGGAGATTGGGTGCCATAGTAGTGCCGTTTCAGTGAAAGTTATTGAATAATAAATGTTTTGAAGAGGAATTTTGGCACTGATGGGTAAAAGAATTTGCAATGACTATAATAAATAGGAAATGACCATTCTAAACAGATTATAGCTTGGCTGTGTCTCAGTGGACTTCCATGAAACCTACAAAAGCTACTTCTCTAACTTGGGAATAATACAACAGTATAACAAAACTTCAGGATTCGGTGGCAGATCATGTTGATAGTGGAAGCTCTTCAAACACAGATTTTTGAAGGTTATTTTTATGGTATGAAATATTGTCATACATGGGCAATTATACTGCTTCTTCTAAGACATTAAGAAAAACAAGATGGTTTTTTGATAATTAAAATTTATAGAACTACAAATATTGTAAAAGTGCAGTCTTTTATTATAATGTGTGCAATTATTTAAACCTCTAAAACATATGCAAGAGTCTATTTTCAAGAATACAATATTTAGCTTAATGCCTTTCTTTGCTGATTTCAGAGAATCAAACATTGTCAGTATATGGAATAATGGGAAAGGTATACCAGTTGTGGAACACAAAGTAGAAAAAGTGTATGTTCCTGCTTTAATCTTTGGGCAGCTGCTAACATCCAGCAACTATGATGATGATGAGAAAAAAGTTACAGGCAAGACTATTTATCATGTTCTATTCATTCAATTAATCAGTTGTCTGTTTTTCAGTATACTTTCCCTTTTTAATTTTTCTACTCTTTTTGTAATGTATGATCACTTAATCACCCTTACCAAGTTCTATGTTAGGGTAAAGTGATCATGAGAAAAAAAATCTATTTTGTTTCTTTTTTGTTTATATGTGGCATTGTTTAGAGAGAACTTTATATTTGCATCTCTAATGTCATGTCAGAATTCCCTATTTACTACCTGTAAAAGTTCCATGGTAATTATACTGTCTGCAAGCGTTAGAAAGTTTACCCTATCAAAATTGAAAGAAAAATTATTTTAATAAATTAGTCTGTGTTTTATTTACCTAAAGGCAAGGTAACCTTGATTTAGATTATGAATGAAAGTTTATTCTGTTTTATCCTAGCCCCCATATATTTTTTCCACCAAATGATGACTTCAAAAATTTCTTTTAAGACACACAGGAATTATTTGATTTTATTTTAAGGTGAATGTAGTATATTAAAATTCCTTTTGAATTCCTTGAGAAATAAACTAAAGTATGATTTCAGTCAATTAATATCACGTAACTGTGAGTTGGTGCCAAGAAGGGGTGACTTAATTCTTTCTCTCTGAACTCCTACTCCCTCTGCTTACCTTCTATTAGAGCTAGCAAATGTGTGGTCACTGAGTTAATTGGGTCTGTTCATGTATTCATTTTCCACTGGGTGAAGGTGTTGATGTTGCTTGCCTTGCAGCACAGGACTGTAGGGGAGCAGCGGGAGCATCCTGGCCAGGGTGGTGGAAGAGCAAAGTGCTTATTTTTCAGACAGCAACATTTGCCCCAGATCTCCAGTCCTGTGAGACTGTACCTCTGCCATCTTTTCATAGCTGTTGACATGTGGCTCCACTTTTGTCTTATATAGGAACATTTTACTTTATTTGCATATTTTCTAGGTGTGGTAAATATAATTTCTGCTTTAAAAAACTTACTGTATGTTGTTTTTCCAGGTGGCCGTAATGGCTATGGTGCAAAACTTTGTAACATATTCAGTACAAAGTTTACGGTTGAAACTGCTTGCAAAGAATACAAACACAGCTTTAAGCAGGTATAGAAGTTATCTCAACTTTTTCCTTTTCTTTGCTGTAATTATAAACTTAAAATTGAACACATTTCAGTATTTTATACAATGAATCATTTAACATTCAAATGTGAAGGGATGTAGGGTATGCAGGTTAGATTAGTTCCATAAAATTGGTACTTCTACATGTGAATTTGTTTTTTTTTTTTTAAGTAATTAACTTTTCTTGAGAGTGTAACTAAAATGAAATGTGAGTTAATTTTAGTGACTGAAAGTCACTAAATGACTTTTGTGAATAAAAATGAAAGACACTGYTGTTAAAACTAAGGTATACTCGTGGAAATGAATGTAAAAATTGAATATATTTTATTTAAATGTTTCGTAATTGCTCGAGCATTAAATTTATCAGAAAGTTGTACTACTTTTAGCTGTGCAAACATTAGAACAATTATCTAGATAGTTTTGTGTAGTGTTATGAAAATGTTTTTTGTGACTTTATAGAAGTTTGGAGAACTTTGGTAGGCTGTTAATTACCAAAGTTCCTCAGCTTTGGAGTCTTTCACAGTTGGTGGCTTCATTCTCTTTTTTTCTAGAAAAACAATCCATTTCTAGTTATACTGTCATGGCACTGGCATAAACGGTGTATTTTAATGGTTTACCTGCCTTTCTAAGAATATTTTCTCCTAAATGCTAAAATCAAATTAATACTGGCTTAAATGTATACTTTGATGACAATGACATACTTAAAAACTTATCAAAAGCATGAAATTACATACTTTGAAAAACTGAGGAAAATTTAGTGCAACTGGACCTTGATGTCTGCTGTAAGAGAATGTGAATCAGCCTTCCGCTTGGTCTTTTAAACGTGCCAGCATTGTTAAACAGAGAACATTGTTAAGACCCTGAATAAGTCTGAGCAAGTTGGTTTATCAGCCTTTGATATTCTTTGATATTCTGTCAACCACAAAGATGGTATTTCAGAGACTATTGAATCTCTGAACTCCAGGTGCTGGGACTCAAGACTTCTGAAGGAGGATATATTAGATTGAAAGGGTTAAACTGACAGGCAATAAAGATTGTTTAGCCAGCTCACTTGTATCCAATTTAGTCCATTCTCTACTGGGCTCTGTTTGCATTGGAAACATATCCATCAGTGTTAGGKAACCTATATATACAGAAGTCACAAATCTGCTGTCATCAATGCTTGTGAAAGTCGTGGTAAGGCAATTAATTTTAGCAGAGGAAACTTCTAAGAGAAATCTGCAAACTTTTTATTGTGTAGCTGTTGCTATCTTAGCATGGCTGGAAAATGGACAGAGGAGGAGGATAATAAGTCTTTTATTGCAAACTAATGTCTAAAATGTTTTTGTTTCCGAAGACTTGGATGAACAATATGATGAAGACTTCTGAACCCAAGATTAAGCATTTTGATGGTGATGACTACACATGTATTACATTCCAGCCTGATTTATCTAAATTTAAAATGGAAAAACTTGATAAGGATATTGTGGCCCTCATGACAAGAAGAGCATATGATTTGGCTGGGTCATGCAAAGGAGTCAAAGTTATGTTGAATGGGAAGAAATTACCTGTAAGAGCCTCATTTAAAATATTTTAAGTAGGGTGAGTATTTAATGGGAAGAATAGTAATTGCTTATCTGTATTGCTGTAGGTAAATGGATTTCGCAGTTACGTAGATCTTTACGTAAAGGACAAACTGGATGAAACTGGAGTTGCACTTAAAGTAATTCATGAAGTTGTGAATGAGCGATGGGATGTGTGCCTCACTTTAAGTGAAAAAGGATTTCAGCAAATCAGCTTTGTAAATAGTATAGCTACCACAAAGGTGAGTAGTTATATTTATATTAAAAGACAAAAACTGTAAAGGATAAAAGTACATGCTAAGGTTACACCTAGTCAGATATTTGATAAAAATGAATCTGGCTTCTATAAATAAATAGGTGAAGTAATCCTTTGCATGAGAAGATCTGTTAAAGCAAGTATTGTATTTCTGTAGTTTTAGAATACTAGCAATAATTATCAGTGATGCTGATATCTTATGTGGTACTGATAAAAGATGAAATGAATGGAACTGAAGTTTAGTCGAAATACTGTATTCTGTCCTTTCCAATACAGATTGTAATAAAATAACTGAAATTAAGGTAAAAATGATTATGCAAATGCTTAAAGTTAGTAGCAAGTTCTGGTTGGGAAAAATTGCTTTTGGTATTCATGAAAAATGTTTTTCCATTTATTGCTTTATGATGTATAAAACTGGCCTGAAATGTTGAGATTATTTTTCTTTTATACCCTTTTCTTCTTTAGGGGTCTAGGTATTCTCTATACCTTTCAGTAACTAGAGAAGTAGTGAAATTATTGCAGATCTTCAGTTATGATAAAAAAGTAATTTGTTCTACGTACTGAAATACAAACCTTATGCTTCTCAGATACTGGCACTGTTTGGCACGAAGACAGTCGTCTGAAACCCATTAGCACAACTTTCATTTATGCCAGTTTGGTACAGCCCAAAGAAGAAGTTTAGGTATCTAAGGTCCACCATGGTGAAAAAATGCCTCTGTCATTTCTGCTCTTCAAAGTTGTGCAGGATGAGTGATGTAACAACAGTTAAGCAGTATTTGCCCCAGTTTCCAGTGATTGATGGGCTATTTCTAGGGAATGTTAACCATGGCTTCTCCTGAAAGATGAGAAAGATAAGAATTTGTAATCAGACACTTAAAAATTTCTTGCTCAGGTCTCTTCCAGAAGAGTCAAACAGAAGAAAATTCCAACAGAGGTACAAGTGCTTCAAGAGAAGTGAGGTCCTTGGTCTAGACAGAGGTCTAGAATATCAGTGTTAACCTCTGTCGTAGCTGAAGTTTAGCTAGTGTTTGGCTGGTATCTGATTGTTACTGCATAATCTCCTCCAGTGTTGTTTTCAATGTCACTGAACCAGAGTTCAGTGGTAAGGGAGATGGTTTATTTTGGTGTAGAATATTTACTTTTTAAATGTACATTTTAATTAAATGCATATCTGATACTCGTGAAAACTAAGGAAAGCAAAAAACATATCTGGTAATTCTAAGGTTCAGGTAACATTTATTTTACTTCAGGCCTCTTTATGCAACATAAAGAAGAAAAATAGCATGACTTTAAAAGATGTTTAAAATATCTTCATGAAGAAGCTGACAGTACAGAGAAACTTAATAATGTTTGATATCAGGTTATGAAAATATATTTGAAAAAATGAATACTTATTGACTCCTAAGTAAATATATTACATACACTTACTCAAAGGATTTTGAATTTGACTCCTTTGGATCAATTTTCATCCATCATGCAGTTACACATGCGTTGTTATCATATATTCTTTAAGACAATTCATAGAAAAAATACTGTGTATTCTTCAAAGGTAAGTGTTGTAATTTCTAGTTTTTCCCACTCTCCCAATCCATGCCTTATGTGTGTGACTGGATGTGGAATGCTCGGGGCCGGTGAACCACCTCACCAGCAATTGATGTGCAACTACCCACTGATGAGACATAATGGCTAGTAACTAACTGCGTCAACTGCCTGTTCCCTTATCTGCTAACAGGTGAGGAGCTCATTTCAGCTGTTCTTTGGTTGTATATCACTGTTTGCTGAAAGCTTTTCATTTCTGTTTCTGGATAAATTTCACCCAGCCGTAACTTCCCTTCCACTTCTATTTTTTTTAAACTTGCTTTAAATTCAAACAAGTTTGGGGGATTTTTTTAGGGGTGGGTAGAAGGTCAGGCAGTATATTGAGGCACAACTCCCTTTTTTTGTTCTTGTAAGTTTGTTACTGTGTCACTAATGATCAGGTCCCTGTGTATTCACAGTTTTGCAGTACTAGGCTACTACAGACTAAGATTGCATTTGAAAGAATGTTTCTAGCTATTATGGTTGTGCAGACAACCTTTCAGTGTTACATGTATATAAATTGATTAAGCGTTGTCTTTCTGAGTTCTCAGTTTCAAACAGTAGCTGTAGTAGAAATTCTAGTAGAAACTTCAGTTACTAACATCAATCCAATGATATTCTTAATATTGTAGTACTGCTAAGTATAATACTATCAGTCATTTTAGCAGAAACATTCAGCTAATGTGGATGCAATGACATGTATTAGACTTGGGTACAGGGCAGCCAACCTGTTAAAATACATGAGCATTTAGCAAGAAATTTAGGGCAATTCCAGAATTTACAGGTTTATTCTAATAAAATAAGTATAATAGAAAACTAATTTGAGAGGAAATATAATGATTGTATTTATATAGCTAATTCAATTTTATAATTAGCTTGTGAATTTCAGTTTGCCATATGAACTGTTTATTTGTCCTTAGAATTTATATGTGGCATACTTCAGAATTAATCGTTGGCTGTTGATGACACTATTAATACAATGTATATAGAGCCAGTCTAAGCTTCTCTTTTAAGACTTAAGTTGTTACCATTTCACAGTAACGTCCTTCCATCCTGAAGTTTGCAAAACGGGGGTTCAGTCATAATGGTTGCCTTTTAGGACAAGATATTTATGCAGCTGTAGTTCTCTTTTCCATAAGGCAGTATCCTGATAGTTATGGACAGCCTTTTAGGTTTAGAGGACATTTTTGTTTTTCTGTCTTGTATTAAATGTACTGACAGTTGGGGCAGTTATAGGCTGTTATGCTTCGATAGTGGGTAAATGTGCCACCTACTGGTGAGATGGTTGAAAGGTTCCCAACTTTGAGCTCTGAACATCCCTCACTCAATGCTACACACTAAGAATGGACACAAGAATGAGGAACTGTTATAATTAATACCGTCTAAGAACAAGAATTACAGGTAAGATGCTGATTTGCTGATATGTCAGCTATTAGTTTGAGCAAAATATTTGAAGTTCTAAAATTAGACTTTTCTAATCCAGTTGTAAATAGAAAAACTGTAATGAAATTAGAGATATTGATGCAAGTTTAAGTTTTTAGTAATGTGGAGAGTAAAAGTAGTGTATTTAAAAATTGCCATTCAAATGTGGAATATTTTTAAAATATGAGTCATTTATTTGATATTTACCAGCAGTAGTAGTTTGTTTCTACAATTTTGAAACAAATTTATTTTCTTTGTAGTGCCAGGATTCAGCTTGCACTTGAAATCTGATATTGAAGCAGTGTTGTCTGTATATGAATAAAAATTATTTGATTGTTTTAAGAAGAAATAGCATGAAAAAAATACTTAGTAAAATGTATGGTGCTTCCAGCTCACACTGGTGGTTTATATTGCTGTTTATTTTATGGCTTTAACAACTGACAATATAAATGGTTTATTTGAAGCACAAATACCAATGTAGTAGTATTTCTTAAGTTACCATCTTACACCATTTTTTACCTTCTTTCTCTTTTTCTTTTCAATTCTTCTTTCTACATGAAGTTGAGAACACAGTTACTATCTCCTATCAGTTTGGCCTCTTTACATGTTCTTCGGTCTTTTCAGATGTTTACTGTCTCTTTAATTTTAAACTTCTGGCTCTTATTTTTTAGTTACTAGTTGTTGTTCATACTTTCCCTCTATCTTCTTGGCTGCTTCCTTTTCTCAGTTTTTGTTTTCCATTTCGTTTTTTTTTATCCTGGACTTCCTCATATCTATCCTCTATTTCCTCAGATCTGTTTTTAAAACAGTTCTAAAGAAGGTCTTTTTTGTGTTACTTCATGATTAGTGTCTCCATGGAAGTATTTCCTTTGTTTTATCTGTTGTAACATGAATTAATTTGAACAGAAGCCGCTATTTATTCTATATTTCTGTAGACAGTAATTGATACTAAACAAAGGTGATCTTCTGGGGTAAAATAATGGGCATTGAGTTAGATACGGTTTATCTGTATAGAGAGGAACACTGCATTGCTAGTTGTAAGATAGTAGATTTTAGTCCAAGTATTATGAACTTGCTATAATGGCCAYTAGAATTTACCATTTTATCATTATTTATACTTCTTTCTTTAAGAATTTAAAATAAGACAGTAGAATGGATCAAAAATTTAAATGTAGCTTTTGTTTCGCATCGTCTCCTTTATTTCTTTTATAGAAAGTCTTACATAGCTGTTTTTAGCTCGTTGTTAAATATTTTTTTTCCAAGAGGTTTTACGTTTGTGTAGGCTTGTGATTATAGTGTGTGTGATTGATGATAGAATTTTGGAGAAACAACATGAGATGTCAAGGCTCTTTTAGCTTTTTTTGATAGTCTCTTTTGAGGAGTAGAAAACACGACTTTGTTCCAAAGTCATCCTTTTCAAAACTCATTGAGGTTGTTACTTTAAGATTCCTTCCATAGGCCAACAGTTGAAAAATAAAGCCAGTTAAAAATAGTAACTGTTTGCTGAATGTGACTGGAGTCTTCTTCTTTTGTACCGAAAATAGTTTTGTTTGTATACATGAGGGCATAAAAAACCTCAGCACGTTGTCAACCACCGGTGCAGCTGGAGAAAGTCACTGTAGTTGCCAAAGAGCTATACTCCTTCAAACTTTAAAATGATCTCAGTTACCATTGCTTCTGCATTACCATTTTTTAATTGTTGAAGATTTTTTTCACTCAAGTGTTTTGCCTGTTAAAACAGAGCTGAATTAAAAACCTAACTTTAAAGAGGACTAATTTTACATTTCAGAGTTACCAGTTAAAACTAGAACTTCTTCTGCCCACTTAATCAGTAAGGAAACTTCAAACAGCTGGTGCAAAGAAGTTTGTCTTCTGTCACCTGTCTTTCAAGGTGACCTGCACTGTATATTTATTTAAATTGGCTTCTGCAATACCCCAAAGATTTTCCATAACTACTTATAAATGTTGAGATTTACCTGTCGTATTTACTTATCTGACAGCAATATGTCATCCTTTTGTTGTATAAGTTTGAAGAAAAAGCCAGGGATACTAGTACCCCTTACTTCACTGTGTGAAAATTAAAATTGTTGCGCGATTTTTCATTTGTGCTTATTGATGAATCAGCAAAAACAGGTGTTATTTTGTACCCCATATTCTGTGTTTTAAGACAGAAAGTATAAAAAAGAGTGGGCTTGATAATGCTGCAGAAAATAAAAGACAAAGAAAGATAACCTGGGCAAGAATACAGTCAGGCTTTTCCGTTACCTATTCTGCACCTTATTTCAGTGGAAGACCTTTCTGCCTTTCCAGGCCTTTTCAGTGTTTCTTTTAAACTGAAAAAATTTCATTCAAAGGAAATTGTATGAACACACTAGTTTATGTTTGCTTAAAGAG
Source organism: Rhea americana (assembly GCF_003343005.1). Lineage (NCBI taxonomy): Eukaryota > Metazoa > Chordata > Aves > Rheiformes > Rheidae > Rhea > Rhea americana. The sequence continues at coordinate 506,117 of NW_028186479.1, read as the reverse complement.
ATTTGAAGTTTTCCCCTCAAACTCAAACTTCACTGAGAGAACTTGCCTTATAATGAATTTTGGTCTAGGTGAATGCCTAGYGCTTTGAAACACTCCCATGCAATGTGTTTGTGGCTGGTTTAGCAGCTTTATGTCTGCTGTTACTGTCTTTCTGGACACTTGTGTAAGATTCCTCTGTCCTAACACAGTTTTCAGCTCAATCAGTATCTCAATGTCTTCTGTACTGGTGGTGGCTAGTCTGGTTCAGTTAGATCACCGTGTATGACAACTCTGAAGTATGCTTGGAAAAAATCCTTATTCTGAGAATTCTGAGTATTTCAGCAGAATATATCTTATCATGGCAACAGATTTCTTACTGTAGAGGCTATAAAATATGACTGAGAGCTCTGATCTCTGTGTGAAGGAGACAGAAGCGTTGGATGAAGAAATCAAGTAGTGGTCAAAAATCTTTTTTTTTCTCTCTCCAGATGCCCACCTCAAATATTCATCTTCTCATACAAACAAATCATTTTCTTTCTTCTGTATTTGGGCAGTAACTGCAAAGGATTCCGGCTGACTGCCCTCGATTGCTACGAGACAGGTGGCCACTTGGTGACGTAGCTACACATTATTGCCCTGTGGCCCATAAGGAGTTGATTTGCTGTTTATGGTTAAGTGCATACATACAGTGTATGTATCTCTTGCTGTGACATCAGGTATGAATAGGAGGCAGGTTTTGCCTCTGATGAGTTGTAAGGAAAGCTGCTCATCTCCTCAAGGTTTTTTTTCTCTTTTAGAATCTTCTGGATACAGTAGTTGGCTCTCTGCAGGTTGCTCTCCCTTTGCACTTGCATAAGCCCCAGACTAGCAAAGAACACTGATAGTGTTCATCCAGAAGAGTTCAATAAATACAGCTAAGAAAAGCTGAGGGGACTTTTGGGAAGGAATAGGGATGGATACTGTAGATCTGCGTGTGGGCTCTTAAAGATTTTTTAATGAACTAAGTCCTTATAGCAAGGGAGAGTTTCATTTGATGAAAGAATGTGTGATGTTTACAGTCCCTTTTCTTTTTTAATGTGCCCGTTAGCAAGATAACTGTTGGCAGCCATGTGGAGTTGCAAGTATCACACCAGTGCTTCAGAGTCATTACGAGATCTGCCATGCACATTGTTAAGGGAATGCATCCTGTTACAAGCTGTAAGCTGTTACATTTGTGGTCTATCACTACACAGTGAATGAAAAGTCTACTGCTTGTCCTGTACCCTGTCAATTTGTCATTCTCAATTGTGTGAAGACTGAGTTACATAAAAGAAGAACTTGAAAACAATTTTTCCTTCTGTTATATTACGACTTTATGACTATGGATTGCTGAACTTAAGTGTGATTACAGGCGTTCTGGTAATAAAGGAATTTCAATGTCTTTGTTCTATTTTTTTTTCTCTCTCTTCCCTCATTAAGGGTGGTAGGCATGTTGACTACGTGGTGGATCAGGTTGTGGGCAAACTGATAGAAGTAGTGAAAAAGAAGAATAAAGCTGGAGTTTCAGTGAAACCATTTCAGGTAAGTAACTGTTGATAAATACAAAAACACTGAAAAGATGGAGATGATCATTTTCTTTCCTTTTTTATTTATTGTTAAGTAAATCGGTTTCTATGTTTTCAACAGGTAAAGAATCATATATGGGTTTTTGTTAACTGCTTGATTGAAAACCCATCTTTTGATTCCCAAACAAAGGAAAACATGACATTACAGCCTAAAAGTTTTGGGTCCAAGTGTCAGCTATCTGAGAAATTTTTTAAAGCGGTAAGTAAAGCATAACTATTATTTTCTATGAAGCAGGAATTGATATACTAGATCAAGTGTATGTACGTTATGACAAGTAGCAGAAGATTAAATAATGCATTTATGGCACCTAGTGACATCAGCATACTATAAAAATGGTTGGAGGAACTTCCATTAATTCTCTGGCCTTAATGATGGAAGTAGTGACTGTATTTTGACTGTTGCCCTGGATTTAAAAGAAAGTTTTACCTGAGTAGGTGATTTATTGCAGAAGCTGGTGAAATGAATTTGACTCTTACAATCTAAACATAGACCTTGACCAATTTTTTATTAAAATATTTTTTCTGACTTGAGAATATTATTTTATCTATTTTATTCTTTTGTAGCAGTCTTATGCTCTTACCCCATAACAGATGCTCTTTCAGGGGAACATGTCACATTTACCTTTTTTTTCCGGTTACCAAGGCAGTGCAAAATTGAGGATGTGGTATTCAGGATGATTATTATTCTCAAACAACAGATTTAGAAAATAAAAAGTTTTTTTTCGCTGTTAGTAGGCTAAGAATTACTACTTTAAATAAGTATTACTACAAATACATAGTAGAAGCTTTTCCTATATTATGCTCTTATAAAAGGAAGGAAAAATAAAATTCTGTTAGCCATAACTCATTAAATTAAATTCTTCTTAGTGCCTGTAATGTAAATGGAACAGTAGTAGTAAGGAGAAGGGTACTACTGCTTATACTCTTGGCATCAAAGCTTAATTCACTATATAGTATTTTATTCCTCTAATTTAAGTTACCAGCAGCATTCTTGTAGAACTTGTGGGAAAAAATAACACAATCTTGGATTCGTTCTCCAGATTTTGTTATATTTATTCTATTTCTGTCAGTATGTTTGATTTAGTGTTTCTGATATTCCCAGAAGTGAATATACCTTCAGAGGTATTTAATATGCAGTGGAATCTCTAGCCAGTTGATGTGGTATTGTGAGGAAATAATGAAAAAACAGAGTTTGCATTATTGTACTCCAGCTGTATTTTCTTTTGGTGTGAAATCATACCTAAAGCTAGTTTATTTGTAGAAAATATGTTACGCGCTGTTTTTGCTGCAGATATGTTTCTTTAAAATGTTACCAGTTTCTCCAGTGGTTATGGTAATAGTTGATATAGAGCCTTATTTTAGTTTGCTTTTGGGAATCTGTCGACCATTTTTGGTCATTTCCAAAGAAACTTTAAAATGGGCTTGAGTATCTCACTATAAGGTTCCTTTTTGCTCTCGAAGTCCAGGACACAGATGCTTTGTACCTAATGTCTCTGGCACATCAACCACACAGCATAAGGCAACCTTTTATTAAGCCTTTGTCCTCTTTCCTCCAATTTAATAGGAAGGAGAAAGAGATGGGAGAGAGGGGAGAAATAAGAACACTTTCTAATAAACACAAGGAGGAGAAAAGAAGCTGTGTGTGTTGTGTTTTGGGTTTATGTGTGTAGGGTGACAGACAATAATGTGTATGTTAATTGTTTGTTCTTTTATATTTTGCAGTTTCTGAAACTTAGAGGGTTTGGAGAACTGCTGTTTGATCGATAACTTAAAATTGATTTATCTGCACTGTGAAGCTTTACTTTTCTCATCCACAATTCTGATCTTTTGCTTATAGGCCTCTAACTGTGGTATCATAGAGAGTATTTTGAACTGGGTCAAATTTAAAGCGCAGACTCAGCTGAACAAAAAATGTTCATCGGTGAAACACAGTAAAATCAAGGGCATTCCAAAACTGGATGATGCTAATGATGCTGGTAAGAGCACTTAACTTTTAATGTGTGTTTAATATTTTGATGACTGTTAAATTATTTTTGATGCTCTAAGTATGTGGTGCATCCATTTTTTTTAAACAGAACTGTGATTGTGATAGTTACCTACTAAGAACCATGCTGTTTAGACTGCCTCATTTTAACCTTACTGCATTTCTCATCTGTACGTGTATTTTTAATAAATTCTAGACTTAAAGCATGATGATGAGTTTGATATTAGGAATACCATTGTCTAGGGTAAAGAATTAATATAGTTGAACAAAAGCAGGAGTTCAGCTTTAAACCTAAAGAGCACGTGTCTTCTTGACATTTCTGATATAAAAGGTCTTTATAGGATCACAAACTGTAACAAATAGATTGGGTGGTGTACAGACCTGAGGGAATGGTTCATGTGTCTTTAAGTGCCATTATGTTCCTGTTGGGAGGTTCAGGGAGAACTGGCAATGCCAGCTGGCTTGTTTCCTATCACAACCGGGAATTGGAATTAGCTAGCAGTCTTTGTGCCAATAACACTGGAATGGGAGCTGCTCTTGAATTATTTGAGGGGCACCGGTGTTTTCGTTCCAGAAATAAATAATTTCCAATAGAATGAGATTTACGAAGGAGTGATTCCTTACAAATAATTGCTTCAAGGAGAAAATCGCTTGTAATATTTTCCTATATTCAGAGACCTTCTTCAGTTTTTAGAATTCTTGGAGTAAGATTATTTTAAATCAGAAGCAATCCTGTACTGCAGAGAAGAATCTGGAGAAAAAAGTGGGTTGAAGGGAGAAGGTTGTTTGTTTGAGCTCCAGGTTTCACAGGATTCAAGTCAGATATGACTTACCCGATACGAAAAACTCATTACCTAACCAGGGAGGTTTTTTTGTATTTTGTTGTTTTTTCTTCAGATGTCATATTTTGTGGCAAAAGATGTTAGTTATGCCTTACCCGATTTGTATTCTGCTTGTGAGATCTATATTCCTTAGTCGGATAGATGTTCCTGGTTTTTCTTATCTAGAAGATCATATACTTGGGAAATGCTGCATTTTTAAGGGCATCAAGCCTAGCGCTCATAGATAGCATAATGAATGACTTCTTTACTTTCTTTGGAGATATTTTAGCTCCACTTTGAAGCCAGGCCTCAGAGTCACTTCTCATTCAGGTACTCTCAATGAGGGGTAAAGGGAAGAAATAACCTCTAAGAGAGGAGCTACTAAAAGGTCAAACTGCCATTTACCCTGAAACTGCCCGAACTAAGAAGGCATCTGGAGATTGATTTGGACTCGATACTGATGCTAACATTTCTGCGTTACTTGAGTTCCTGTTACCCAGATGTTCCTTTACTGTCGTGTGGTTATTACATGGGGTCCACATTCAAGGTGGACAGACAGGGAAGCAGAGAGGTGTTCGGTTTCTGTATATAATGTATTATCAGATTCACATTTGGCCTATTTTGGAAGTGTTGTATATACTGACAGTGATATTTTAGGTTGGAGAATTATCAGTAAGATATTTAGCAAAAAGCTCTTCAGTTCTTTCTTTTTAAAGATGGAAAGTACCATATGAATCACATATTTGGTATTGAAAATCAACAGGAAGTTTTGAATCTTTTTGAGAAGAACTGAGCTGATCCTATAGTCAGGGTCTCTGACCTCAATGAAAAACTACTTTCATTGAGAAAAGTAAGGCAGAAGGTGATACGGATGATTGACTCCTTCAGTGTGGCTGAGAGTGTTCATTCCAGGATTTACTCTGCTGTTGAGAACTTGTCTCAAAGAGCTTCAGTTGATAATTCCACCTGACCATGAAAACCTTATATTTCTCCTGAGGATAGAGAGTGTCTGTTCTTATACCTCCTTTTCAGTATGAAGGAACCCACCAGGCATGTGTGTATAGTCATTGTAGTAGATACTGCATGCTTCCTCAGCTTGGTCTCCTCATCCAAAAAGGTATCCCTTCCTTTAAATTTGGATTATCTTTCTGACAACAGGCCTCTATTAGTTCTCTGAAAGTTCATCAAGAAGTCATTTTTGTCCTTCACCTTTCTGTAGAGGAATACATCTGCACCTGCTCAATCTTCTGTACTTGATTGCTTAAGAGTGTAAAGTGGAGAGTTGAATAAGGATCTAGTTCTGCAGTAGGTCGTTAGGTTTAACTTCCTTTTAGCTCAGTTCTTTGTGTGCACTTCCCTACCTTTTGATAAAGACAACTTTTCCAGTGGCCTCTGTCTTAAATTGGAGAGACTGAAAGATATGGCTGACTGATCACAAGATTGCTATTGCTTTGCAATCCATACTTCAGTTTGAGGTCACTAAGTTTTGATCAGAACCTACCTTTAGCCCACCTATTTTTTTTTTTTCTCTTAAACTGTATGTCCAGGCTGAGGCTTCATTATCCATTGTGGGTATCAAACGGGTGCTGCCCTGATGGTGAGATCCTTTAGGAGGACAGTTGTCTCAATATCATCTGTTTCGGTAGTAGTTTGTGTGGCAGATTGAGGATGTACTTTAGCATGTGATGCTGAAAACACTGAATGTATTGTCAACAATATTTAATCGAATGTACTGTCAAGGACAACTGAAGGCTATCCTTSTGTACCCATGCAACTTTGGCCTCTCTGAGAAATATTTCCGAACTTTTGTATTGCAAAAGAAGTTGGATCCACATTTTTGTCAACCAATTCACCATTGCAGAGCCTTTAAACATTCTGCAGGGTTGTCCTGCAGCTGTTCTTTCCAAATGTCTCCAGGACATTTCAGCAAATAATATGTCAAGGTTCAGAGGCTGGGAAAGACAATCTTGGGATAAAGCATAGTGTGTACATATAAAGATGGTAGGTTAAAGAGAAAAGGAAGTACTGGTATTTGGAAATTCTTTAACGAGTACACAGACAAAACATCTTAAGTTTATCAGTCTGTCTTTCTGTCTTGGGATCTTAACAGGAAGGGTTAGGGATTCTGAGGGTCAGGTGAAGTGAAGGCTGTGCATGTTCTCTCCTTATGTCAGACATGATGATCACTTCTGCGTCTGGGGCCCAAAAGATTCAAGTCTTTGCTCTATAAATATGCGCTGTTAAATGTGCACATAACTAAGCACATCACGAAGTTACAGTTACACAGTTACAGTCTTTCCAGAATAATATTTTTAAATTTCCTCATAAGCCGGAGAAAAGGGTTAACTGATATATATGAAGTTCCAGAGACATTACATCTGGCCGTTCGTATATGTCATGCAGAGGTTATCGGTAATGTGGCAGCAAGGTACAGTAGTCTTATTTGATATGTTAATGTTTCAGGACAAACAAGTATTTGTAAGGATCCCAGGAACGATACTTTTGTAATCATCCCAAATTAGATGAGGGAATGAAAATGACTGGAGTTGATAATAGCAGCTGCCAGTAGTTGTTAACGTGGTAAGCGCCAACTGGTGTAGTGCAACTGGGAGAGATTAGTGTCTGGCCACAGACCCTTCTGGCTATAATTCTTCCTGTCATTGTTAGACACCTTTTCCACTTCAAGAGTGAATTTGTAGCTGAGACTCAGCATCCACCAGGTTTTTGGGCACCAGATACTACTAAATTTTGGGGTTGATAATGATTAATACTTAGGAATATGAAAGAGATGTACCTTCAGAGTAATGTGTTTGCTGCAGATTTCTTCCCCTCATTGAAAGGAATGAGGTGCTGAGTCCTAAACCTCGTCATTCTTGTTTTCTTGAGATCTTAATAAGGTATACATAGTTTTGTGGCCTGTTTGAGGAGGAGAGAAACGGATGGAAAAATAAAGAACTGGGAACAGGCATGTACGATTGTAGGGGAATAACTGAATTACTGAATCTGGTGAACCATAAAGACATTCTTTGGATCTGCTGATTCATTCTTTTCTCTTTGAATTCTGTTGTATCGTAGGATGGTGGATGAGCCCGGAAAATACCAGAGAGGCACACAATATTTCCATGAAATTAATCAGTAATGATTACTTCCATTCCAGGTTAAGGAGGTACACCTGGGTGATATTTCAACACATTTTCTGTAATCCACTTAGGGAAAAAGTGGGCTATTGCATATTCTAAAACTGCAGAGTATTGTTACTCTTGGTATTTGGATTCCACCTTGCTGACAGCATGGTAGTGATAACTTCTGACACAGTGTGAATATCTGTCCAGCTTAGATTGTATGTCTGATTCAGATGACCAAAGATATCAAATCTAAGCTCTGTGTAAGAGGAAATGGTGAGTTGTTGCCACCTAGATTTCAAAACATTCTTATTAATAGTAGATAAGACTCAAGCAAGTTGCAAGAAGATTTATTGCAATCTTTACTACTACTTATCCTTCTAAGTTTCATGATAAAATAGCTAACATACTTGATGAACATTTGCACTGATAGAAAGGGATAGATCCCTTTCTTAAATCTACTTATCAGTTAAAACATCTATTCAACCATTATAGATGCAATAAACAGAATGTGCGTCATACCAGTTTTGAGCACCCTAGACACAGACACTGACAGTGGAATACAATTTCTTGTAGAATCAAATTTATATTATTAATAAAGGTTTGTTTCTTCTGTTCAATAAATTTCTGAGAATGTATAACAAGTGTGCAAATGTTCTGATTCTTTGAGCTTTTCTTTTTTCTTGTGGTTGCCTTGTTTCAGCCTATGCATAATTAAAAAGAAAAAAGCCTAACAGATGTAATTTGATGAAATTATTTCTGCAAATATAGTGTGAGGAAAGGGGAAATGCAGAAGGGGAAATAACTCCTATATATAACTCAGATATTCATAATGTATGTGTATGAGTAATTTGCAGATGGACTGTGAAATGGTAAAGATACAGAAGCAGTTCTTCCATCTCTCTCGCTCTCTTTTTTATTTTTTTGGTGTAGATGAATGGAGGCCACAAACCACTGCATCCCAGTCTGTTCTTTTGTTCCTTTTCCCATACTGATCCATAGTGTGTTGCTAAGGGCAAGGATCCTCACACCTGTTGTGGAGTTTTAGTGGTATGGAGAGCCATCCCTAAAAATGGAAATTTAGCCTATTTAAATTATCATAGAATCATAGAATGGTAAAGTTGGAAGGGACTTCTGGAGATCATCTAGTCCAGCCCTCAGCATTGCCCATATGGGTATTGAACCCGCAACCTTAGCATTAGCAGCACCATACTCTAACCAACTGAGCTAAACCTGTGTTATTTAGTTTAGGAAGCGTATTCATAACTGATTCAAACATACTTCTGTTATTTCAGTTTAAAAGGTTTTTTATTTTTTCTCTTTGTCTTTACTTCTTCCTGGACTGCAGGTGGCAAACATTCCTTGGACTGCACACTAATATTAACAGAGGGAGACTCTGCTAAATCTTTAGCTGTCTCAGGCTTAGGTGTTATTGGTCGAGACAGATATGGAGTATTCCCACTCAGGGGTAAAATTCTCAATGTTCGGGAAGCTTCTCATAAACAGGTAAGCAGTCTTGTGAGTTCCTTTACCTGATGGATGGATGTGTGCTGCTTATTTTTTATTTTTAGACTCCATCTTCATAATTTCATTTTCATTTTTTTCAGGATAATTTGGGGGCCTGGTTTTTGAAGACTGTGATAAAATTGTGAGCTAGCAATATTAAGCAATGATGATTAAGTTGTTTTTCCCACAAATGCAAGGAGATTCTATTTCTTTTATTCTATACCTTGTATCAACACTTTATATGACTACTTAAAAAAATAAGATTTGTTATTCTCATAATTGCTATGTAATTTCATTGCCTCCCAACATGAGGCAGCAGCAGTATTATCCACCATATCACTTCTGCTGCTCTCCACACTTGTTTTTTTGGTAAGATTTGGTGTGGCACATCCCCATAGTAATAAGGGAAAGAGAGGGCAGCTTTGTAAGATAATTTATGTTGCATGCACCTTTCTCCTTGCTGTGTGGACCTAAGTACTGTGGCTATGGAAGAGATAGGCATGTGTAGACTGGAGAATTTGTGTGTACAGTAGTATTTATAAACATGAGGACCGGAGGTTTGGTGAGGAAGAGGTTATGAAGTTCAGGCAAGAGGTATATTGAAAAAGGAGCTATGAAGCCCACCTGAAAAAGAATGGGATATTTTTGAATTTCTGCTTTTACACTGACTGTAAAAATATTTTTTTGTATACAGATTATGGAAAATGCAGAAATCAACAACATTATCAAAATAGTTGGACTACAATACAAGAAAAGCTATGAAGATCCAGAATCTCTAAAAAGCTTGAGATATGGAAAAATTATGATAATGACCGATCAGGTTAGTCTGAAATTTGAATCCTGAAGTGTGTAAATATTGTTCTGATTTTAGAAAGATAAAACTGGTGTTGTATCTAGGAATCCTACATTTCAGATATCTCTGAAGCTTTGCTATTTTCTCCCAGAAAGGCTGAACTATCAAGGATCTTAAGACCAATGAGATCTAAGGGCCAGGCTTGGTTTCCTTATGCAGAGATTCAGCTCTGTGTTGTCTGGAGAACTGTCTAGCTTTCAGATAAAATATGCCGTGGGCAAAGCAGCTTTTGAGCTGCAACTGTACTTGACTTGACAGAGCTTATTAGCTCAGAGATAGCCATTCACAGGTGGTTATTTTATTCCTAGGTCCAGTTCAGAATCCGAATGAAGACTGCTTGTTCCCTTTAATGTTTTCTATAAACAGATATTACTTGGGTGTATCCAGGCCAGTGAGTTCTGTTCATCCTGGCAATTTGACTTTTCATACACACTATCACTCTCCTTATAGTTTTGGGGGGATATTTTAGTGGTTTTGTGGGATCTGACATTTTATAAGATTGCTTGATAGTTTCATGTTATTATTTAGGATCAGGATGGATCTCACATAAAAGGCTTGTTGATCAATTTTATTCATCACAATTGGCCATCACTGTTGAAACATGGTTTTCTTGAGGAATTCATCACTCCTATTGTAAAGGTATGAGTTTTGTTAGTAAGATTTTATTTTATTATTTATAGTTCAACAGAACAGAAAAGTTGATTAGATATTTTTTGTTGTTTTTAAGGCAAGTAAAAACAAGCAAGAACTTTCATTCTATAGTATTCCTGAATTTGATGAGTGGAAGAAACATATGGAGAATCATAAAGCGTGGAAGATAAAATACTACAAAGGTTTGTTTAAAAATAAATAAATAAGTTAACCTCTTGGATCTAAAAATGTATAACAAATGAGTGCTTTGCAGTTTTAATTGTAACTGTTTTCATAATGGTACCTCTGTAGTGATTTTGAAATTACTCCCAGTAAATTACAAGGGTTAAAGTGATACAACTTAAGTTATGAATATAGTCTATCATTTTGTTTTTGTTATGCAGGTTTGGGAACCAGCACTGCTAAAGAAGCAAAAGAATATTTTGCTGATATGGAAAGACATCGGATCTTATTTAGATATGCCGGTCCTGAAGATGATGCTGCCATTACACTGGTAAGAATTTGTGAAAGTTTTCTTCTTTTACCGTTTTAGTTTCCATTGTTCTCTGAAAATGACACATCAGGAAATCCTATCTTGTTTTTGAATAACAGAAAAAAACTACTATTGGAAAACTACTATTTTCGAAAAAAAATTTCAAATTTTGGAGTGAGAGCTTTATCCACATTACAAAAGCAGCTCTATCTTTTGCTTAATAGCTTTAATAATTTTGTGTGGCATGGGTATCAAAAATACTTCCTTCAAACTTGCTTGAAGAGAGAATAGAGAAAAGAATATTTCATCTAAAGCAATGAAGAGATCTCCATCTAGCTGGAATCTGAATTTTGGTTCTGAGCAAGTAAGATTAGCGTGGTGGTACATGTGTTCTTACACACGTTTGTGATTGGATTATTTTAAATATCTTTGTTCATAAAATTACCTGTGTTTCACAGAGAGTTTGAGGAAGGACAAAAGATGGAGTGCCTGGAATTAAGCTGTTTTCTCAAGAAATATATCACCTTTTACATATTTCAGTTTACTCTTTCGTATATGATATTAGAGTGAAGAGAGATGGGAGAGAGAAAATAATGTACCCATAGGCAGCAAAACAACTTTTTCCTTACAATTTAAAGTGGATCCTGTAAAATGGCATGTTTTTGCTAATGTAGAGGCATAGTAGGTATCTGTTCTGTTGAAGGAAAAAACAGATGCCTTGAAAGTGATGTGTTAGCACTCATTTTAGTTCTRCCAAGATGCACTTAAATATAATCCATGAATGATTTCCCGTCCCAGAGAAGTGTACCTGTCTAAATAGGAAGGGGATCTTCCTGTATGTTTGCATATCCTTTAAACCAATTGTGGAAGGGACTCTGAACTCCCGGATTAAAATGCTGCATACTGTTTCTGCAGACACTTCCATATACAGCACACTTACCTTTCAAGGACGATTTTTCAAGTTCTGTAAAGATTCCAGATACAAGATCATTTTGTCTGAGGGAGAATAGCAGGGTTCAGTTGCAATAAAAATGGGACAAATTGATGCCAGTACTGATGCCAAACTCAGTCCTAGAGGCAAATTCTATTCCTACTAAGAACTCTTTTCAGTGCCATTGCTTTTATAACCTACTTTCATTTTCCACTGATTGCATCATGAGAGCTATACCTAGTACTGGGACACAATTATGGAGGATCTCATCTTCTATTTTCCATTCTACTGTTTCTCACCTTCAGTCTGCTCTTCAGAGACCAAATGAGAACTGTGCAGAATATTCCAGGACTGTATAAAGTTGGCCTATAAGCAATGCATAGTTTATGTACAGGCTGGTCTTTATCAGTTTAAATGATATGTAAGGCCATGTGGCCTCTTAGGTCTGATTAACACTGCTGTCTCAAAATGATATCCCATCAATTCCAGATGAAACTCATTGTCTTTGTTATACAAAGTTGAGATACTGACTGGAGTTGTTAAATAGACTGAAAAGAATCTACACTTGCATCTCTCCTGACAACTATAATCCCAGCCCCAAATTCACCTCTGGGCTACTTAGAGAAAGTCTTAGAGGAAAAGAGAAAGATATGAAACTAGGCATCTTTTAGAGAAGCCTGTTCCTAAGCCTTCAGAGAGCCTAACATTGTAAATGGTCAAGGTGTATTCACAGAGGAAGTCTATTTGAGGTGAAACAGTGATATTAATTACTTCCTTTCTCAGAGAGTAAGTTTTACTAAGGTTAACTGTTTATCATGGAATATCTTGATCACCAAGGAAGTGAAACTCCCCTTTGAGCTCTTTTGGAATGTTCCAGTCAGAGTCTTTTAAAAAAGGTAGTACTGGAGACTGTCTTGTGTGGGAGAGTGACTGAACTGTAGGGCACAGTGGTGGAGTCTCTGTATGTTATTGCCTGAGGAAAAGGTAGTAAGTACTTCAACATCTTAAAAAATTTTTCCAAGCTAGTTGAAATTTTGCTTAAAGCACACATTCAGATTCTTCTTCTTCTTCTTCTTCTTCTTTTTTTTTTTTTTCCCTTTACTTAGTCTCCTGGAGAAGAAACTTACTTCTAACAGGATAAAGTCTTCCAGATCATCTCCATGTCTTTTTGGAGTGATAAATGGTTGTTTTAAAGTGAAACCTTGTCATCACAAAGACTAAGGCTCTCAGTCAGCTGGCATAAATTCCGTTTCCGTCTTTTTATAAAGTATCCATTTTGTCATGTTGTAAATTTTCTGAGAAAATACTCAGGAAAAATGCATTATTGGAATTCTGTGACTGACGAACAAGCAGGGCATAGAGAGGACAAAAGGAGTGGATTATCTTCCCTGATACTGCCTTCAGTTAATTTCCTTGATGATAGCAGGTTTCAGTTCAGTCTTAGAATTATTTGGGGAAAGATCCCAACAGCTTTAAACTTTCATATCAAAGAGCAACACTGGTGTGAAGAAAGGAGTAAGATTTACAAATTTGCCAAATCATATACAGATTTTAGGAATTAATATAAAATTAAATGCTGATCAGTGAGAAATCTGTCAAGCTGAATAACCTGTGCACCGTGTCCAAAAGGCCATGTGTTCATATTGCTGTTCAACCATAAATATTAGTTATATGGATTATCTTGTCCAAATAAATATTATTGAATAGTTAATCAGATAATGCAGTAGATTTAACATTGTTACTGAAGTACCAAATATTTAAACAAACATGTACATGCTAATAATTGCGTATGCCTGGAATCTTTTCAGGCCTTCAGTAAGAAGAAAATTGATGATCGAAAAGAATGGCTAACAAACTTCATGGAGGACAGGCGACAGCGTCGGCTACATGGCCTTCCTGAGGTGAGTTGTAAATAATAATAATAGATCTGGTGAATGAGTTTTAAAAATAATGTAATTTTTCTATTGAATGAATAAAACATGTATTTTTTTCAGCAATTTTTATATGGTACAGCCACAAAGCATTTGACTTACAATGACTTCATTAACAAGGAATTGATCCTTTTCTCAAATTCAGACAACGAGAGGTCTATTCCTTCCCTTGTTGACGGTAAGCTGATAATTCATTATGATTTGTAAGAACATTCATTTTGTATTGTCTTTTAAAGCTATGATTTGTATTGGAAGTCAATATATTCAGATAGAAAAGATAAGTTTCTGTATATTTTTACTTGTTATCATTCATATGCTAAGGAATTGACATGTTTCTTCTGGGAAGAAAATTAAGCTGTTTCTTGGCAGCCTTTTTAATTGACCATACCTCTTCCCTGAACCATACAAGTGCATTGCTAATTAGACAGAGAAAGCTAGTGTTTATGTGCTTATAATGATCAAAATTTAAGTTGGCAATTGAGTACAGATGAAGATGAAAGTTTTTTCTCCATTCTTCTATAGGCAGTGTTTTAGTGGTTACTGACTCGTATAGTAATCTTGCTAGGGATCTACCAGTCAGGTTTGCTAGCTCTCCCTTTGCAATAAAATGGGCATGAAACGAACAGCTTACTACAGAATATGCTTCATTTGTGAAACTGTCTGCAGAGAACATGAGAAGGAACCTCTGCCTACATGATTTTCAGTATAAATATGCTTACATAGGGGAAAAAGGCCTTGAGGTTTCATAAGCAAAAAAAAAAAAAAAAAAAAAAAAAAAAAACACACAACACACTTTTTATAGCAGAGGTGGTCAGCCTTGTTGACAGTTTGTATCAGCCCATACCAAAACAACTCTTCCAGCTGAGACCATCTTGCATTTTAGATGAGAAAGTGGGATAGTTCACAGGTGGCTACAGATGATGGCTTCCTGGAGAGGTGAATCCCCTGCTGTGCTGCAGAATGGGGCTGGGGAGGTAATCAAAGAATGTTAGTCTCACTTCCAGCTTCCCCAGACTCACCTTCTCCCATAGTAGGGTATTTTGATTAGAGACTTCACAAGCTCTCTGGGCAACCTATTCCAGTGCTCTGTCACTCTCACAGTAAAGAAGTTTTTCCTCGTATTCAGATAATTTCCTGTGTTTCAGTTTGTGCCTGTTGCCTCTTGTCCTGTTACTAAGCACAGCTGAAAAGGGTCTGGCCCCATCCTCTTGACACCCTCCCTTCAGATTCTTACACACACTGATAAGAACCCCCCTCAGCCTTCTCTTCTCCAGGCTGAACAAGCTCCGCTCTCTCAGCCCTTCCTCATAGGAGAGTTGTTCCAGTCCTTTCATCATCTTCGTAGCCCTCCACTGGACTCTCTCCAGCAGCTCCATGTCTCTCTTGTACTGGGGAGCCCAGAACTGGACACACAATTCCAGATGTGGCTTCACCAGAGTTGAGCAGAGGGAGAGGGTTACCTCCCTTGACCTGCTGGCATTGCTCTTCCTGATGCACCCCAGCATACCATTGACCTTCTTAGCCACAAGGGCACGTTGCTGGCTCACAGTTAACTTGTCCACCAGGACTCCCAGGTCCTTCTCCACAGAGCTGCTTTCCAGCAGGTCAGACCCTGGCCTGTACTRGTGCGTGGGGTTATTCCTCCCCAGGTGCAGGACCCTGCATTTGCCCTTATTGAACTTCATGAAGTTCCTCTCTGCCCAACTCTCCAGCCTGCCCAGGTCTCCTTGAACAGCAGCACAGCCTTCTGGTGTATCAGCCACTCCTCCCAGCTTGGGCTCATCAGCAAACCTGCTGAGGAGGCACTCTGTCCCTGCATCCAGGTCATTGATGAAGAAGTTGAACAAGACTGGCCCCAGTACTCACGCCTGGGGGACACCACTAGCTATAGGCCTCCAACTAGACTCTTGTGCTGCTGATGACAACCGTCTGAGCTCTGCCATTCAGCCAGTTCTCAGTCCAGCTCACTGTCCACTCATCTAACCACACTTCTGAGCTTTCCTCTGAAGATGTTATGGGAGACAGTATTGAAAGTCTTGCTGAAATCAAGGTAGACAACATCCACTGCTCTCCCCTCATCCCATCATAGAAGTGGCCTATAGAAACCATTCCATTGTAGAAAGCTATCAAGATTGGTTAGGCATGATTCCTCCTTGGTGAATCCATGCTGACTACTCCGATCACCTGGTTTTCCTCCACATGCTTAGAGATGACATCAAGAATGAGCTGTTCCATCACCTTTCCAGGGATGGAGGTGAGGCTTACTGGGCTCACCCAGATAGGACTCTTTTCCTAGGTCCTCCTTCTTGCCCTTCTTGAAGACTGGAGTGACACTGGCTTTCTCCGGTCTTCAGGCATCTCTCCTGTTCTCCATGTCCTTTCAAAGATGATGGAGAGTGGCCTAGCAATAACATTCACCAGCTCCCTCAGCGCTTGTGGGTGCATCCCATCAAAGTCCATTGATTTGTGGGTGTCAGTTTTACCTAAATGATCTCTAACCCGATCCTCCTCAACCAAGGGAAAGTCTTCCTTT
This sequence comes from Rhea americana, assembly GCF_003343005.1. NCBI lineage: Eukaryota > Metazoa > Chordata > Aves > Rheiformes > Rheidae > Rhea > Rhea americana. The sequence continues at coordinate 489,730 of NW_028186479.1, read as the reverse complement.
CTCCAGACTTTCTGTCTTGTTTCCAGGCTCTGAGATTCCTGAGGGCTGCCCTTAGCAGTAAAGACTGAAACAAATAAGACATTCAGTAACTGTATCTTCTCTGCATCTTTCGTCGACAGGGCACCTATCCTGTTCAGTAGTGAGCTCATGTTTTCCGTAGACTTCCTTTTGCTACTGATCTATTTGAAGAAGCCCTTCTTGTGGTCCTTGACATCCCTTGCCAGATTTAATTCCAAATGGGCCTTAGCCTTCCTCGTTGAATCCCTGCGTACTCTGACAATATTCCTATATCCTTCCCAAGGGGCCTGTCCCTTTTCTATGTTCTGTGTACTTTCTTCTTCTGTTTGAGTTTTGCCAGGAGCTCCTTGCTTATCTGTGCAGGTCTCCTGCTCCTTTTGCTTGACTCCTTACTAATAGGGGAGCACCACGCTTGAGCTTTGAGGAAATGATGATTGAATATTAACCAGCTCACTTGTACTCCCCATTCCTTCTGGGGCCTAGCCTATGGCATTCCTCCAAGACCCCTGAAGAGGCCAAAGTCTGCTCTCCTGAAGTCCAGGGCTGCGATCCTACTTATTGCCCTGCTTCCTCCATGCAGATCCTGAATTCCACCATCTCATGGACACTGCAGCCAAAGCTGCCCTCAACTTTCACATCTCCAACCAGTTCTTCTTTGTTTCTTTGTAGAAATGATTTGCTGAAAGATAAAGTAAACAAAAAATCAACTTGAAGTAGGTAACTGTTCATTTCAGTTGCAGTCCTTCCAAGCTTGTATGTGTGGAAATGTAAGAAAATGAAAAGAGAACATTGTAATAGGCTTAACTACTATCCGTATCACTGCCAGCTTTGACAGTATTTGTGTTAGGCATGAATCTGTGAACTGCTTAGAGAATAGTACTCTAGCAATGGTTTTTATGTTTCATTATGCTAAGATGATATAAAACAGAATGATCTGGTGGCAAATACCAGAAAAATTACATGGAAGACCATTTTGGCGTATCTTCGGAGTTACCAGTTACCACATTTTTCTACATTGGTGATTCTTCTGTGTAAAGGAAATCCTCCAAGTCTGTTACTTTAGATAGATCTTTGCCAGGAAAATATGGCACAGGCCTATTGTAAATAAAATTGGATGTTACGTATTTAAATGAAACAAAGGTTGCATTTAGTGTCTTTTTTTTTAATCTTTACTTTTTTATTTGACTGGGTTAGTAATAATAACGTGTTGCAGTATTTCAGCGCATTTCAGAAGTACTTGTGAACTGCAACACTGAGTAGATCAATCGTTTTGGTTATCACTGCTAGATAACATGCTGAAAAATTACACAGTCTCTTCCACACAGATGATGTACAGTGCTTAAAATACGCATAAACAATAAAAATGAATCAAAAAATAAAAGAGACTGACTTCATTATCAAAATTTTAAAAGATCTAAAAGTGGAAAAATAACATTTCTGTTGAATTTTACTGAGTTCTTGAGAATTTCACAGAGAAAGTTATATTTCAGAGTGTTTTAAAACACATGTGAGCTACAATTACAGTTGTCACTACTGCTTTTTTGTTGATATTCTTACCAGAAAGATTTTGCTTAGTAGGCTGGAAACCAACTAACACTTGCCTTGCAGAAACTGTACATTTAGGATAAAGTTGCTATTTATCTAAATAATGTATTATATTATGCATAATAATGATTAGCTAAAAGGATTAAGTTTCCAATTTTCTGATACCTTTTTTCAGTTAGTTGATAAAATGTTTATACCCCTTCAAAAGAATTGAGATATTAATTTGTTATTTTGTTAGTATTACAGTAAGAATTTATTTCCATATAATACTTAAGCTTCTTTCAAGAAATTAGAAACATGAATAAGACAAAATAGGCTATCGTTTTAAAAAGCATGCTTCTGTATTTATTGAAAATGTAATATTCTCCTTAATAGGTTTAAAACCAGGGCAGCGCAAAGTTTTGTTCACTTGCTTTAAGAGAAATGATAAACGTGAAGTAAAAGTTGCTCAGCTGGCTGGTTCTGTTGCTGAAATGTCAGCTTATCACCATGGGGAGGTGAGTATGAGAAATGGGAAAGTTGTGAGAATTTTTACCTATGTGAAATACTAGGAAAATGTTGACTTTGTTCAAATTGCAGACTTACTGCCTATGAGTCCTACTAATCAGAAATTTACAGTCTTTTAATGAAAGTGAACCAAGCAGTATATAATTTAATATGGCAGTGTATTTCCATTCCTTCTCAGTCTTTACACACAATAGTATACCAAATAGTTTGTAGTCTGTGGAGAAATGATAGATGACTAATTACTGGATCCTTAGTTATAAGAACTGTGTGCTACACCAGACTTTTATCTTGAACAAGAAGGATAGTCTTTTAATGTAGGAGAATGTGATTCTGTTCTTTAAAAACCTGATACAGTGTTGAAACAAAACTTATTTCTGTCTTTTTTTATAGTACATTTATCTGGAATATTAGTAAGAGTTGCCATATTAATAATTTCTTTCACTATCTCCCTTCAAAAAATAATGAGTAGTGGTTTGTGCAGGAGAACATTAGTGCAGTCAGTATATGCTCCTTCCATTCCTCCAGGAACTCTTTTAAAAGAATTTGAAAAAATTGTGGGTTTTCATAAGTGTAGGGATTTCAAAAGGACACTTCTGTTAGGGAAGCAGCATGGCTATGGAAGAAGAATCATTACATTTTACTAGCAGGTTTTGTAATAGTCTTACATCTTTCCTTTCCCATGGATACTACTATTTTGAAATTGGAGTCAGGTTAGTTGCACAGTTCCTAGACATTAAGAATATACCTTATTGGCTGAGTATCTGTTCTTACATTTAGTATTTATTAATTTATATTTTCTTGCAGCAAGCGTTGATGATGACTATTGTTAACTTGGCTCAGAATTTTGTTGGAAGTAACAATGTTAATCTGCTGCAACCTATTGGTCAGTTTGGTACCAGGCTTCATGGTGGCAAGGATGCTGCCAGCCCTCGCTATATCTTCACCATGTTGAGGTAAACACAGATCTAAAGCTAAAACCATGCTTTTAAAAGCCATATTATCAAACTAATGTTATCACAACACTACAGGTTGCAGAGAGTAGGAATGTGTTCCTTTCTTTAAATTCTAGTATGTTGTCCAGTACCTTTTTATAAGTTGTAAGCAATGTTATGTTTCTTATTTCCTAATTTCTGTGTAATATTTAGCATAAAATTCCTTCTGGTTTCTTTTTTTCCTCTAATTATAGGGTTCAATATTAATTTTTTTCCTTTTCTCATGCATGTTCTGTCTATACCAAACTAGATTTGTACGTTCTCCTTTTCACATAAGGTGCTGGAAATCATATTCACTCAGGACAATATCCTAGATGGGCGAAAGGAGTCAACAGTAAAACCTCTGCAGTATTTTTGAAGGCTGCAGGGCCTACAGTTAAGCTGTGAAACATTACAGCTATTTGCATGTTGTGTTGCTTTGTTATGGAGTGACCTACTGTCATTGGAACTTCGTGAATTCAGGGATACCTCACAGAATGGCATTTGTATAGATATTAAATGTTATCAATTGTTGGAATATCATATACATGTATGGTTACAAAGGAAAAAAACATCATAGATTTGTTAGGAACAGATTATGCCACTGAGAAGAATTTCCCTTTCTCAGGAGGTATGTGCACTGTATTTTTGGCTTGTGAATGGTGAAGTAAAAGGAAGAAAGGAAAAAACGCACAAGTAGATTGTATCTGGACCCACTGACCTTTAAAGCATTTTGCACTTTACTCACTACACTTCAGTTTAAATAGTTTTCTTCTTTTCTTTTTCAAAGCCCTTTAGCAAGGCTTCTTTTTCCATCAGTGGATGACAACTTGCTTAAGTTCCTTTATGATGACAACCAGCGTGTAGAGCCTGAATGGTATATTCCCATCATTCCTATGGTTTTAGTAAATGGAGCTGAGGGAATTGGTACTGGATGGGCTTGCAAACTTCCAAACTACGATACCAGAGAGATCGTGAACAACGTCAGACGAATGCTGGATGGCTTAGATCCCCACCCTATGGTAAAAATAGTAGTGTATACTGTTGTTTTATGTGTTCGCTAAACAGACCTAATTTTCTACGTATAAAATTTATTCATATCACTGTAGAAATACTTGACTACTGGAACATCTAAGTTGGATTGTCCCAGTAATTTTATGTAGGTGCTTTACTTGACTATTGGGGTGAGGCTGGAGAATACTGTTCTTTAGTTAATACTGTTTTTCACCTTGAAGCTGAAACTGAGAACTTGTAATCTTCTATTATTTCGGAGGACTTCTTCAGTCTGCTGACTGTAGGCCTTCACCATCACAAGTCTTACGGAGTTGCTGTGACATATGGCAGTAGAACAGAAGGCTATGCCATTCTTTCCTTTTTGAGGGAGTATGGTTTATCTTTGGCTAAACTTGACACTTCTGTGTTTTCTATGAACAGTACTCTCTTTTATCTGTCTGTAAATATAGGAGAAGATGCTGATATTATTTAAGAAAATCAGCAGTTGCTGACCTGTATCTAATTTCTATTCCTTTATTTAGAATTTTACGAGAAGCTGTTGGGAGTGCTGTGAACTTGAAAAAACTTTAAACAATAAGAATACCCATGCAAACCCAGAATCTTTCTGTAATAAACAGTTGAAATTTTACAGCTGGTGGATTTTGTTACTTCATTATGTTTAACAGTGTCACCGAAGCAGAAACATCTTTTGTTCTCCACTCAGATAGCAGGTCTTTGCCTTTGGAAGAGCGGTGTTGATTGCCATGGCATAGTGAATTTCCTCTTGCTAACTCTTGGGACACTAATTAGATTTTTTTTATTAATGCAATCTGTTGCCCTTCCTTTAGGATTCCTAGACATTCTGTGTAGTCTCAGAGTCAACTGAAGCTTGCACTGTGGTGGAAAAAGGCCTCCACCCAGCTTCTTTTTGTAAGCTGGTATGTGTTTGTGGCTGCATGATAAGCTGGACAAGGAAATCAATTCAGTTAAAAAAAAGAAAAAAGAAAAAAAATCTGCCCCATAAGTTAATTTTTAAACTGGATGGGTTCCACTGTCTTTGCCAGTCAGCACAAGAATGAAAAAGTGGCTGGGGAGGCAGTACCACTTCTTTTACTGCTGATTTAAAGTTACTGTGAGACTGATGTTTTAATCTGCTTCTGTCATGCCTTATCTGTGCCTGCAGTTTTCCTCGAACAAACAGACAAACAGAAACCCACTGAGCGCAACTGCATCTTCTGAATAATGAATACATCTACTCCATATTCCATTTAAGATAATTGCTTCTGTCACTTGCATGCGTGTATTCTAGTTTTTGTGTAATATTTTTGCTATGACTTAAGATTTTCACAGGCATGAGAAATGGGTTGACTGGTTAGCAAAATATAAATGCCAGATGTACGGCATTTTGGAAACAAGTAATTTTCTAAAATTTTATTTTAAAGAATATTACCACTTTGCTGTTTTTTGCAATTTCAGCTTCCAAACTACAAGAACTTCAAAGGAACTATTCAGGAACTTGGTCAAAATCAGTATGTAGTCAGTGGTGAAATATTTGTCGTGGACAGGAACACAGTAGAAATTACAGAGCTTCCTGTAAGGACCTGGACCCAGGTAAGCAACAATGAAATAGATTCCCATAAACAACAAAAACAACAAAAAAGCCCCTAACTAAATTATTTAAACCTACATTCAGGTAAACTTTTTACACCTTTTTTAGTATTTATACAGAAATGGAAAGAAACATGATTTCATTCTTTTCTGTGCATTTATAGAAGAGATGGTTTTCTACTTGTGCCATCTACTGTCCGTTCTACAAAGAATACCTGTTTCTCCCCAAGTTTATTTATTTATTTATTTAATCCTCTTTTTCTTTTGAGTAGACTTCTGTCCTTTTAAGTTGCCTCTTATGCTTTTCCCACTCCAGGTCGGCATTTTGCAGGTTATACTGGTTTTGTAAATTATAATTGGTATTAGATATGTTATACAAAGCTTTGAAATCTTACATTGCTTGATTGTGTTAAAGAATTCTGTATTTTAAAAAGCATTTATTTTTTTTWATTTTTTAATAGGTGTACAAAGAACAAGTTCTAGAACCTATGTTGAATGGGACTGAAAAAACTCCAGCATTAATTTCTGACTATAAGGAATACCACACGGATACAACTGTGAAATTTGTTGTAAAGATGACAGAAGAAAAACTTGCACAGGCAGAAGCTGCTGGATTGCACAAAGTTTTTAAGCTTCAAACAAGTCTTACTTGTAATTCTATGGTAATTTTTTTATGTTTATGACTTTATGACTATCAGAATCATGATGGTTGCTTGTTGTGCACTCACATGTTTCGTGATGGTTTTGGCACTAGATCAATCCTATGCATGACTGAGCACATCTCTCTTCATGTTCTGTTGCTGAAAAAATAATTACTGGCTGTTTGAATTCTTCTTCCTGGAGATAACACAAATTATACTTTTTCAATCATGTTGAGCCCTGCAATTTGGATTTTGAAACTTCACTGGAACTATCTGGGGCATTGTATATTTGAAATTCTTTAACTACTAGAAAATTGTATTGATGACAAATAATAAATCATTATGGTTCAGTAAATCTCTTTTAGTCTTGATGAATCTTTCAAATCAAACTATGCAGGTTCTGGGTAGTAACTTTCTTGTAATTGAAAATTTCATAACTGTGGCTAGCCAAATTGCTTAAATGTGAAATAGATCATATAAATAATTTATTTTCTGCCATATTATAATTAAATCTGCATTTTAACCTTGGGACAAGTGCATTTTCAGAATCCATTTAGCACAGGGCTTGATCAACCCATTTTCCATATTGTTTCTGAAAAGTGAATAGAGCAAATCAAAGCAATGATACATCTAACAAGTTTAAACATACCTATGAACTACTCTAGGTGATATTTTTTCTTCACATTAGTGTTAATTAGATTACAAAATAAACATTATGTAATCTATTATTAATAATTATGTAATAATTATGTAATTTGTTATTAATGTTTATTACATTACATAATGTTTTACTGCTTAATACTGTATTTTCTGCCTACTGAAATAAATACTAAGGGCTGCTTTCAGGGTATGTGTAGAAATTCATCTGCCATAGTGTAAACATCTTAAAAAGTTAGATGTCTATTATGAGCTAGTCATTATTCACCCAATTCCCAAACAGTTGCTTTAGAGAAGATGAATGACTGTCTAGAGGTGCTTCTTTCTTTCAACTCACTACAGAGACCGCGTAGGGTGACTAGTTCACCTATAAATGTCTAAACTCGGGATGTCTGAAGGCAGGCAGGATTGATTCCGCTTGTAATGTAAAACTTATTTGTGTATGCTTAGAGTTGAAAGTTTTTGAGGATGTTAAAGTGGGAGTTTTCACAGCTGAACTGAAAGATCTCTTCAGTTCTTGCTTCAAATGAGCTGTGAGTCATTAAGTTCTATTAAAATTTTGCTTTAAAATTTAGATAAAATTAGTCGTTCAACTGAATTCAGGCGTACTTTTCTATGCAGCTGTTTTCTTATTTGAAAATATTATTATAAATGTCAAGTCACATCCACTTGTGGATAAGAATAAAACCTATCCAGCTATGTGCTGTATAGTTCTAGAGTGAAGTTTAAGCTGACATCAGGATAAAATTACAATCTTCAAAATGCCACCCTTTTTGTAAGGTGCATGTATATATGCAATAGACACCAAATCGTATACAAAGATTAACAAATTTTTAAGTTACGCAGTCTCTCTCAAGCAGTATGTTATGTATTTTATAGGTGCTGTTTGATCATATGGGATGTTTAAAGAAGTATGAAACTGTGCAAGACATTCTCAAGGAATTCTTTGATTTGCGATTACATTATTATAGTTTGCGCAAGGAATGGCTCGTGGGAATGTTGGGTGCAGAATCTACCAAGCTTAACAATCAAGCTCGCTTCATTCTGGAGAAGATACAGGGAAAAATTACCATAGGTGAGAAAATAATCTCTGAAAATTAAGTTAGAATTGATAAAAATGTGTGAAAATCTGGAAATGTTTTAAATATAGTAGAACATGCTTGCATGTAAGACATGCATTTTCATGACATTACTTTTTGTTTGTTGATGATATGTGTATCTTACAGAGAATAGATCCAAGAGAGATTTGATTCAGATGTTGGTCCAGAGAGGTTATGAATCTGACCCTGTAAAAGCCTGGAAAGAAGCACAGGAAAAGGTAACGATGTGAAATCTCTGGATGTGTTTGGTGTTCTTAATGTTATTTATGATAATCATTTATACAAATGTTTGTTTTCTTGTAGCCTAATTTAAATTGTAACTTTTAAAAGACCATTTGTTACTCCTTATCAGTTTCCATTTTAAGAAGTATATCAAAATGAAATAAAAATATTGTCACATAATATCGTTAGGCAATTCTAAGAACAAAACTAGATGATGCAGAGTTTGGAAATGAAAACACTGAAGACTGGATTTCTTAATGTTTCCAGAACAAAACTGGTAACTTGACTTTTGGCTACCTGATACATGAAGTCCTGTATCCATTACGACACACATACAACTGAGTTTTCCCTTTTTTATCTATTCATTATACGATTGTAAATTACTATTTTTTATATGAAACGAACACATTCGTCAGTCATCTGGCATGAAGCGTGAATATTATCAAAGTGTGATTTTTGAAGTTGGTTTATTAAATTTGACCTTGACCTATATTTATTTTTCCTCTTTTTTTAAACTTAAGAATTTTTACTGTTCCAAAAGAGATTTGCCATTAGTTTAATTTCACGCTTAATTGGAAGAAGGTGAAACTGCTTTCGAAAACAACTTCAAGTTTTTATTCACCACCCCTTTTGTGTGGCAATGCCACTGCTTTTGATTGGTTGTTTTAATTTTTCATTGTGTCTTGTGTATTTATTACTACTCCATGTTAATTCCATGAAGTGTATAGTATTTTGTAATAAAACTATCATTAAGAGAAACTTCAATCACTTGTATACACCAATTGTTACATTCATGCTTTAGGTAGCAATTTTTTATCTTTATCCAAAACACTGTGCTCCTTTCTGAAGAGGACAGAGAATATCAAAAGGGCAAATGTCTCAAGCCTCTGCAGTGAGATAGCTAGGAGAGTACCAGTTTCTGTAGCCAGTGGCACACAAGGCAGGTGGTTAGTATCGTGTTCAGCTTTGTTTTCCTAAATCAAATTATTAAACAATTCAGATACTGAAAGTCACAGGTGGTCTTTTGGAAAGCTCCAGGTAATGCCTCATGTCACTGAGCCCTGATGTCTTCACTGAGATGAAGACATAAGGACATGCCTTTCTACTCCAGCATGGTGGGGTGGAGCAAGGTTCCAGTTGACATGCAGAACTAAGATTATTGGTTGCTTGTAATACTACATTTTACTTCCTTCTAGGCAGCAGAAGAGGAAGACCCACAGAACCCAAATGATGATGCTTCTTCTGCTTCAGGCTCAACTTCTGGTCCTGATTTCAACTATATCCTAAACATGTCTCTATGGTCACTTACAAAAGAGAAAGTAGAAGAGCTAATTAAGCACAGAGATTCAAAGGTTAGTAAACACTGGAAGGCTTTCTGCAATGATTTAGCAGTTACTGATGTGCATATTTTAATGTTCAGTTACCTAGTATTTACTGTAACTTTAATTTTAACTTACCAACTTAAATTGTATACACTACTTTCCTGTTTCAGGAGAGAGAACTAAATGACCTCAAAAGGAAATCTTCTTCAGATCTCTGGAAAGAAGATTTAGCAGCGTTCGTTGAAGAGCTTGAAGTATGTTTTACATATCTTTTTTATATATATATATATAAAAAAATGAATGAAAAACAATTAAAACAAGACAAATACTGCATTTTAGATTAAAAACATGTAAACCTAAAAATATACTAATAAGTGAGAAGTCATCTTTGGGTAGTTGTGTTCCTAGGTGTGTTTTCCAGGGATTATTTTTAGCATCCATACAATTTAACGTTTCTTCCAAGTCAGTGATGATAAAAAGAATTACTAGGAGCAAATTTGTTTTCATATAATACAAAGACTGGGAGTAGTAAGTGATGAAAGTAATAGTTACAGCAGTTCAACATGATCTGATTGGTCATGAGTCAATAAGCATGGTCAAATGCAAAGTTGTACACCTAGGAACAAGACCTATAGACTGTAAGTACTGAATGAGGGGCCCTTACCTTGCCAAATTAGTAACTCTGGAAAAAGGTAAAGCATTTTGGTGCGTAAGTAACTGAGCATGAGCATCCAGTGCTGTTAAAGGACTGATGGAATCTCACAGAGCTGTGTGTATCAGTGATACATTTGCAATTGGAATAATGTGACTGGTTCTGATGTCTCTATTTCAGCTATATGTTGATACTGTGAAAAAAGTTGATTAAAATTTTGGAAAAGGTGTCTTATAAAAAATGGCTCTAGAAATTGGCTGCTTAAGTTAACCAAGAGAACACTAAAATACTAAATAGTGACATCAGTATCTGGATACATACATGAGCAATAGAAACTTGGTAATAGAAAACTTTTCAATTGAGCAATGTCCAAAAGTTCATATTTATTATAGAATAAAAGTGTAGTTTTTGACTGTAAAGGGTAACAAACAATGTACCGAGAGTAATTCACTAGTTTCCCATTACTAGAAATTGTATTATAATTCAGAAGAGAATTAAGGGAGGTCTTATGTTGTGTTCCATATTAAAGGGAGATGAATCTTAAATAATCACTGTGTTCCACTTTGTTCTTATTAAGAAAGAATGGAAACTTACTTAGTGTTTTTCTTCCCGTGTTACTTGTTAGAAAGTAGAAGCACAGGAAAGAGAAGATGTTTTGGCTGGCATGGTTGGCAAACCAATAAAAGGTAAAGTTGGCAAACCCAAGATGAAGAAACTTCAGTTAGAAGAAACGATGCCTTCTCCATTCGGTAGAAGAATAGTTCCACAGATTACATCTGCCATGAAAGCTGATGCCAGTAGGAAATTGCTCAAGAAGAAGAAGGTAAATCAATCTATTGCTGCATTTAGGTTATTCATTATTTAACTTCTGTTATTTTTCTACTCTGCTAGCATCAGTTCAAATCACTAGACCCATTAAAACTCTATTTTTACCGTTTGCTGACTTAATTCATGATCAAATTAATACTTGTTTCCTTTTAGATTTCCAAGCCCCTTGACTGCTTGTCAAGGTGGTTTTGTTGACATTTTTCCCCCTCCAAGTCTGGTCAACAAGTGTCAATATACTAGTCTACTTCTATTTATTATCTTTTGTCAAACTATATTCCAGTTCTGTCATGAAATATAAAGGTACATTTTGTATTATTTTTCCCACCTTCTTTATATTTTAGGGTGATACTGATTCTCTAGCAATAAAAATGGAATTTGATGAAGAATTTGGTGCAGTGCCGGCTGAGGGTGGTGGGGAGGACTCACTGACTACATCAGTCTCAGCAGCTAAAACTCCTAAACCTAAGAGAGAGAAGAAGGAACCTGGTAAGATCCTTAACTGTAAGCATAGTTAAGCTTTACTGTTTCCCAACTGTGTATTAAATATCTTTTTAACACATAGTGAGAAGGAAAATAAACCACAATAATGACTACTTCATTTGATTTTCTTCCCTACAGGGATGTGTAGAAATGTATGGAAATACTCTGTATGTATGGAAATACYGCTGTAGTGCAGTATTGCTGAATACCTAAAGGATTAATTGCAGATGCAGTAAATGCTGAAGTTAATCTTGTTGGCACTTCTATTAGTCTCTGTTTTTATTAACTTACTGAAACTCCTTTTAAGTGAACTACTTTTCTAGGGAGTAAAAAGTAATCTGTGGTTATGCAAATTTTTCTTCCAAATTTTTAATATCATCCAAATAGTAAATTAACTGAGTAGAGTTATGACTTAGTTGTCTATATGTAGCTCAAATATAGCCTAGCCAGGGTTGAGCCAGAGTCGACCAGCCCAGTTTGACTGAAATGGCCATGCAATTGACTGACTGCATTGTGCCCCTCTGGCTTCCTGCACACGCACCCGATAGAATATTCTCAAGTTAATTAGTTTTTTCCTATGCATTCTTTTCCTTGAATAATGGAAAGCTGCTGTTCTTTTCCTGGAAAATCCCAGCAACCTTTAAAAACACAGATAATTGACTGCACAGCAATTAAAACTTAAAATTTGAGGTTTTTTCTTTTCTTCAAACATAAAATAAGTTCATTTAGTAACAGTGGGTTAGGTTCTGTGCAGAATCACTTAATCAGATTGTTACATTTCTCTCTAGAGAGAAGAAGAAAATTTACCTTACATCATCAAACAGAAAATTTTAAAAAGGAAAATACATGAACCTAAATGTATGCATCATAGATAGTTAGCAAAAACACAATCTTTTACTGACTGTAATAAATGCTTTTACTTGTGGCAGGTACGAGGGTAAGAAGAACACCATCCTCCACAAAATCTAGTGCAAAAAAAGTGAAGAAACGAAACCCATGGTCAGATGATGAATCCAAATCTGAAAGTGATTTAGAAGAAAATGAACCTGTGATTATTCCAAGAGACTCTCTGCTTAGGAGAGCTGCAGGTACCCAAGCTTTATGAAATGCGTATTGTGACTCAAAGTTTGAATTACTGCAAACGTACCTTTTCCTTTGGACTTTATCTCCTATAGATAGCTTGCGTAGTATATGCTTCACTGTGAGCATAGAGTGAAAACACTTTTCCAAAACCAAGAAGAGTTCACCATAAAAGATTTTGCAACTTGATCAGAAATCTTTTACCATATCCTAAAGACTAGAATAGAAATGACTCACAAAACTGGTGAAATATAAAAGAACTAGACCAGATAATAAAACTACAAAGAAAAAAAATATTCTAATGCAAATACACTGTTGAGCAAACAAGGCTGAAAAAACCCAACTGGCTACTAAAAATTTGTCAAAATTCCCAAGCAGTCTCTAAAAGGCTAAAATATCAGAGACTGAAAGTTTGAAACAATATATACAGAAGATAGTCTAAGAAAAACACACTGAGAGATTTTCTAGAAAGCTATTCATTATTTTTTCAAGCAATTGATGAAGAAGAGTGTTCAGATGATACATTCAGGAGAACTTCAAGTGAAGGATTCCTATTCTTTAAGAGTATTTTTCCATTAGTGTCTTCATAATGCCATTACATGAAGTCATCTGAGCAAGCAGCAAGTGGTATCAGATATTAGGTAACGCTTGTGCCATTTTCTTCTCCCCTAGTCTTTTATATCATCTATACACTGAAGCAAGGACTGTTTATTAACTTGCACTTTAGTTTACTGATGCATTAACATAAACAACTGTCTTGAAATGTGTGTATATTTATACATACATATGTGTGTGTGTGTGTGTTTTTATATATTTTTTTTATTATTTTTTTTTCTTTTTAGCTGAGAGGCCCAAGTATACATTCGATTTCTCAGAAGAAGAAGATGATGCCGATGATGATGATGATGCCAACAATAATAATGATTTGGATGAGCTCAAAGTGAAAGCCTCTCCAGTTATAAATGACAGAGAGGATGAGTTTGTTCCCTCAGACAGCTTAGATAAAGATGAATATGACTTCTCCCCAGCCAAATCAAAACCATCTCCAGAGTAAGTACTGTAACTGAGCAGTATTTCTTTATTAATAATATTTTGAATGTAGATGTCCTCAGACAAAACTGAGGAAGAAATACCAATACATTATTACTCCGTATGTACCAGGTAGAGTAAAAAATATACATTTCTGGGGAGCAATGAAACTGTATGTTATCTCAACCTTGAAACTGGCCCAGGCAGATGTAAAGGTGACTTACCATACTGTGTTGTGCTGTTAGTAATAGCATTTGTCATACTGCATTTTAGAAGGTTTTCTGTTTCCCGTCTTGCATCAATTTGTTGTACAGAACTATTGATAAAAACATAATTCTGTTAATTTTAAGTGGCTAAAATGCTTGACTGTAAAACGATTTTAAAGGTTCACCTTCTGCAAGCGCATACAAAAACATTAAAAAAATGCTGTGTAGTGTTAAAATACAAATATAATCTCTCTTCTTTATATAGTTAATAGAGTTCATATAGTTTCTCTTTTCTATTTGGAAGTAGAAAAACATCTCAAGACAAGAAGACTCAAGATTTTGGGAACATCTTCTCTTTTCCATCGTATTCTCAGAAGACAGATGATGGTGAGTTTGTTTTCATTGCTCTATTTGCCACTATTTATTAATTGTCACAGAATATATTAGAGGTTATAAACAAACTTCACAGAGTAATTGTAGCAGAAAGGTATCCAGATCTATAAATGTGAAAAGAGGAGGAAGTTCTGATCCTTAGAGGGATATGGTTTGTAGCATAGATAAGAAAGTTACAGTACATTCATAGCCTCACTGGCTACTAAAAATTTATCAAAATTCCCAAGCAGTCTCTAAAAGGCTAAAATATCAGAGACTGAAAGTTTGAAACAATATATACAGAAGTTAGTCTAAGAAAGACACACTGAGAGATTTTCTAGAAAGCCGTTCATTATTTTTTCAAACAGTTGATGAAGAAGAGTAGCATCAGATGCACCTTTCTGTGAGATTAGTCTATACTGTAAGTAACATGGATAATTAAAATAGTAGTGAAGGAATCTTAGACTAAGCATACTCTCTGATTGTAGATACAACAAAATTGGACAGTGATGAAGAGGATTCTGCTCCCGTTTTCTCATCATCTTTTGCCCCAAAGCAATCAGAGAAAATTCCAAGTAAAACAGTAGCTTCTAAAAAGGGTAAGTAATAGGATTACCCAGTAAATCAATCCATTTATTTAAAACTCAATTCTTTTACCTTAGCATTGTCTCTTCACACCTTCAAAGTGGGAACTGCATTCCTTGATTTTGAACCCAGTGACATTCAACGAAGAGTATGAACTTCTTCCAGCTCCTTAATGATACTAATTTCTTTCTTTTCTTTGGCTACCGTAATGCCAAAACTTGTTTCTTTCCAAGTATTACTGTTCAGTCTTCCATTACATTAACTGAAAGTTTTACCCCCCGAGACTAAGTGAAACATGAGGTCCTTGGGGTTGAAGGATGTCTTCTCTCATGGGTCAGACAGACAGCTAAACTAAATGCTTAGAGCCCTTGAGCATGTCTCCTGTGGCTTCCCTGAATAGTAAAGAGAGCATGTGTAAAGGAGGAATCCCAAGAAATATTTACATCCTATGTAGGCTGTCAGAGTAAGTTTCACTTGGTCCAATTGTCTTGAGTTTTGATACTGAGGATGAAAGGCTCTCCTCAAACTTCAGAGGTATAGATTCTTTCATTTATTAGCCTCGCTTTTAGAACTGGCGTCTCACAGGGTCTTATGTGGAGGAATTTTGGACAATTCACGTTCACTGTTTGGATCTGTTTCTTTATTTGTGCTTGTGTATTAGTTTGGAGGAACATTTTTTTTATTGCTGTCCACTGTGTAATACTGGTTTATAGATTCTTAGCACTTCTCTTAAGAGAGACATAAACACCTGTTTATGAATATGTTTTAAAGATTATGCTAAACATTTGCCATAATTAATGGTGAAAATCATGTTTTTTTTCCTAACAGTAATGCAGTTCTTGCCGCATGATAGACTGGATTTTTTTGTTGCCTTCAGATCTCTTCTTTCCTTCCCTTATCTCTTTCAGATAATTGCCTTTTCTCTTGCCTCACAGTCCTTCCTCCTCCAAAAGCAATTTGATTTTTCTGTCCTCCTGTGGCCTGTGTTTTTTAAAACTTCTCCTGACCAACTTGCAACTGAATTTATTGCATTAACACCCCTTTCTAGAAAAGAGCTCTCAGAGAAATGTACAGGAAATCAGCTAGTTACAATATTTAACTTAATCTCTTAAAATGAGGGGGGAAAAGTCTTGTGCTGTATGTTAGGTGCCAGCAAATTGCAGCATCATCTCTTCCCTCTCCCCTGATTGCTTGTAAATTTCTAATCTCTGTTTTGTTGCACTGTATATCTGTGTAATCTGTAAGCTGTTTGAATCAGTGAATGTCTGGATGGTTCTCAAACACATGAAGATTTTTAATCATCTCTAGGGAAATTCTCTTCTATAGTAAATGATTTTTTACAGAAATAGCTCATCCTCTACTAAAGTAGTCTTCTAGGTTAAAGTTAAACTTCTGTGCTGCAGTAAATGCAAGATAGAACTGTGTATGCAGTATCTAGGCACAGATGCAACAATTTAATACTCAGTCTTTCTTGCTACCTGTCTTGCTCACATTCTGTTTTGCTTGCTCCTTCACTTTCTAACTTTCCTTCATTCTTTCTTGCTCTCTCTCTCATGCTCACTTTCTCTTGCACAATCTCTCCCTCTCTCCCTGCCCCCTCTTTTTTAAGGCCTGTAGGTGTTTTCATTAGCATAACTTTGAAACATTAAAATGCAGCTGTGTTCTGAGTGCTGATTAACCATTACACTCGCAATGTAAGCATAAACAGATTCTCTTTCAAGTAAGATAATTTAAACTTTTGCCTCAGGGACATACCCCCACTCTTGTTCTCTCTCTCAGTCCATGAAAATATGAGATGGATTGCATTCTACAATATTTCATCTCCTCTCCTTTGCCTAGATCAGACAAAGTTCTTCATGATCACAGTTTATTTGACAATGCAGTGGTAACGTAGCAGGCTTGGTTACTGATGATCTTTTATCCTTTTACAAGTCTCCTTGATTCTAATTCCTTCATGTCCTATATCAATGGCCTCTTCAAAACCAATTTTCTGGTGCTATCATATTCTATCTACTGACCCTCACACTAGGAATGCCTACTATGTGGCTGAAGCAATTGTTCCAGGCAAGTGTTTATTTTCTGTGATTTCAGTGCTTACATTTGTAAGGAGAGGATGCTGAAACTGAAAAATTATTTGTTCTGCTTTGGTATTTATACAACCACATTCCCTTCCAAATGAGAAGAAATAAAGGAAAAGATAAAAGAGTTCAGCTTCTTTTCAAGCTCTCATCAATTTGAGATGAAATCTCTTGGCCTCTAGTGTTCTCTACTGAGAATCAAGAGACTGCTGAGCTTGCCTTCAGTGCACTTACAGAGGTCTGTGGCTGCAGTGCCTCATTGTCACCTAAGAGAAATCTGAGCAGCAGCAGTCTCATTCTCCTTGATCATTAGCAGCTGCTCACCTTGAATCTGCTGCTCAGATTCTAGCAGTGAGCATATGGATACCAGTGGAATCAGTTGTAGGACTGATGTTCTTGAACTTTGCATGAAAAAACTTGGGAAGCTTCTGAGAGCCTGTGTATTATTGACTCCACTGCAGACTTGCATTTCATATCGTACCTAGTGCAGAGATTGGCTGGGCTGAACTCAGTCTAGCTGCTGTTAAGATATCCTTCCCAGCTGCACAGGCATCAGATATACAGTCTAAGATAGTGGTTCAGAATCCCATGTTCTGGTGTTCTGGAAGCCATGGACTCTGTATCTCTTTATTATTTTAGCCACCAGATAATAAAATTAAGAGATTTACAGTCTTTGGATTTGCTCTTCTGCAGACAGACTTCCCAGAAGGTTGACGAAAACAGGCTCTGTTTTGAGGAATGAACAAGTCTAGCATTTGCAAAGTGTCGTATCACTTACATTCTCCAGTTATTTCCTTCTCCCTAATTCCTTGTTTGTCAATGAGAAGTCTGCCACTTTTCTACCATGTATTAACGAAGAATTCTAGGCCTCTAGGCCAACTGAACCATATAGTTACAGCTCATGACATACATGCTGGATAGTGCTGGTCAGTGTTTGTGCAGTGACTCTCCAGTGGGCAGTAGCTTAAGGCATTATAGCCAGAAAGTTTGTGGAGGCTCTTGTCACCTGAACACATTTTTTCATAGTGCTACTGTAATGGAAGCCTGAGGTCTCAGAAGTGTCCACATTCCTGGTATCTGGAGCATTTTTACATGCTTCTCATCATCTTTGAGATGTTCAGGGCTGATGATTGATAGAGTGTAGCTCAGTAGTGTATCTGAGGTTTCTGTAAAAGACTGACACATCTTTCGGCATGTAGAACACCTTATCCCTTGACATCCACTGAGTGACCATACTGATGATGGTCTCTTAAAGATGGCAAAGCTAGTTGCATAGCAATAATTGAAATTCTTTAAGAGCATAGAATCATAGAATAGTAAGGTTGGAAGGGACCTCTGGAGATCATCTAGTCTAACCCTCAGAGTAGCCCATACAGGGATTGAACCCATGACCTTGGCATTAGCAGCACCATGCTCTAACCAGCTGAGCTAAGGATGTCCACAGCTATCTCTCCTTCCTGTCCTTTCAGCTTCTTCTAAAGTTACTTTTCTTTGAGATTGACAGAAAATGACACAAATTAATACACTGTGCCTTAAAATCCTACACTAATCATGAGGAAAGTTGTCCTGCAGTTACACTACTTTGAAAGCAGAAATGTCACAGGTTAAAAGTGGTATCTGTAAAAAACACTGATGTATCTATCTATCTAAACTTGTATTTGAAGTATCCAGCTTGTGCTTAAAGGATCAAAAAGAAAGTGATTAATGAAAAACACTGAACTTACTTACTTACTGACTGCAGCGATAAAGCTAAACTAAAGTATGACAAAGGTCCTTCAGTTTCAACATAAACTGAAGCATGTGTTTTGCCCAAATGCAGAAAACTCTCATCTTAGTAGCTGACACTCATGCTGTAATTGAAGTAATAATAAAATATAATATTGCTAACTAGTATGTGAATTAACATATTTAGTATCCCTAACTTCTAACAGCAAAACTAGATGTGCCCCCTAAACCGAAAAGAGCTCCCAAGGCCAAGAAGATGGAAACTGTAAACTCTGATTCAGATTCAGAATTCGGCATTCCAAAGAAGACTGCAGCACCCAAAGGTAAGAATTTTGCCGCAGTGCTTATCATCACCAGACTTACTTACTTGGAATCATTTTTATGAGGAAGCAGAAATACAGTTTCTAAAATTAGAACAACATTTATTTATTGGTAAATGAATCACTAGTAAATTTCTCAGCTGTTTTTCTGTGCCAGAAATAGTTTACTGACTTTTCTTGACCAACAATGCTGTGAACTTTTTTTTAATCTTTGACTTTTGGGAATGCATTCCATAACTGCAATCCCTTTTTTTTAATTGCTCATCGATTCTGTTAGATACTGCTTATTTTTTATTCTTTGATCTTTTAGTTTTATGCAAGACTCTAAAGTTGTGGTAGTTGACAATTCTCATAAGCAAGTTTTTTTTTTCAGTTTCACTTTTGAAAACAATTCACTGGTATCCCAGTTCTTAGCTGTGAAAGTCCTCAAAAGAAAATGATAGATGTAACATAGCACACCGAGTGATTTTCTCATAAGGACTTTTAAAGGGAAAGGGTTTCTCTGTGATGATAGTTGAGGTTAACAGTAACTTTACTTAGGATTCATTTATCTTTACTATTTAGTAATCAGTAGAGCAAGTGACTCAGGTGTGTAATACTTCAGAAGTCTGTAAGTAAGTAAGTCATAGATCTAATGATGGATGGCTTTGTCTTGAACTGACATCATGACTTGCAAGAGTAAATGGTAACTTCAGAAGTATAAAAGATTTAAAATTGAGAGAATTAATTAAAAAACATTGTAAAAATACAATATATAATTTTACTTCTGTTGGGAAAAACCTTGAGCTGTAAAGTGAATTTTCACTTTAGCACATACTAATATGTAATTTCACCAGACTTCTGAACAATTTGAGTTTTAATTAAAAAAAAAAAAAATCATATTCTCTCACCTAGGAAAAGGTAGAGGGGCAAAGAAGAGGAAAGCATCCAGCTCAGAAAATGAAGGTGAATACAACCCTGGGAAGAGAACACCTAAATCAACACCAAGCAAGGTCAGTTCATGCTATGTTCTTGTATCTTTGAAAATAAGAATGTAATGGGTTACTTTAAATAAAAAGGTACATGCTCTGACTATAGTTTGCTCAAGTAATAACTGGGCTGTAGGTATGTTTACATATAAGATGTTAAAGAAATCTTTGCGACCATTCTAAATGTCAGAATGCAGAATGTACACAGAATCACAAATTATTTGTCTTTTCATCTCTACAGAAATCCAAGAAGGCCACTTTTGACCAGGATTCTGATGTGGAAATATTTCAGTCAGGCTTTGCCTCTGAAGCTGCCCCGAAGCCACGGACAGGCCGGGCTAGAAAAGAAGTTAAATATTTTGCAGAGTCTGATGAAGATGATGATTTTGATATGTTTAATTAAGTGCCCAAAGAGCACACATGCGTTTTCCAACAAATATCTTGTGTTGTCTTTTTGTCCCTTCTGTCGCAAACTTTTGTACATTTGACTTATTTTATGTGATAATGTAATTGATGGTTTTTATTATTGTGTGTAGGCATTTTAACATTTTGTTCTTACACCTACAGTTTTATGCTCTTTTTTACTCATTGAAATGTCATGTATTTGTCTGACTGGCTTGTAGAGATGTTCTAGACAGCTGTGCTAAAGCACATTTTAATTGTCATGGTTGCAAACAGCAAACCTGCTTTTTGAAATGAAATTTAAACATTAAAAAATGGAAAAGTATCTTGTGTGTGGAAAATTTGGACTGAAGGGGACTGCTTCTACACTTCTTTTTTTTTAAAATAAATATATTTTATTCTTTGCCAGGAGACTCCATGGAAAAAGGTAAACAGTATATGAACATAGAAAGCATTGTTAAACGATCTCAATGTACAAACAGAGCCAGTGAAAGTACATCACAGACTTGCTAGAATATATATATAAAAAAAAACCACTAGTGCTTTAAATGAAACCTAAGAAACTGACACTTTAAATCTGTTAACCATTCTACCACAGTTTTCACTCTGCTTTATGGTGATTTAACAAGGCCAAAAAGGCAGATTCTCTCCTTGTGTTTCTGGAAGTCCTAGCTGTAATTCCTTAGCACCTGGAAGGCTGGATAACCCAACTAATTCCTGGCAGTAGAATCTTAAGGAAATACACTAGACTCACCAATGGAAAAGCTGTGAATGAGTCTGCTGGTTATCATCCCATGAAGTGTCCCTAATGGCTTGTGACCAAGTAAACAAAAAACATGATAACACTGAAAAGTGTTTCTGCCTTGGAGGCTATCGTTGCTGTAGAAATGGAATAGATAATTCTGTAGCTAGGTCACCAGCCAGGTAATAAACCACTTCTCAAATTTTAAAGTGACATTAACAGAGGAACAAATGACATCTGCGTAACTGATCTGGCAGTTAACATTGATACTGATGTCTTTTCTGCTAGTGCAGTGACTTTTTGTATACTTTTTACAAGGAAGGAGCTGCAAACTGAGGGCATCAAAGACAAGTTTTCGTATTAACTAAATCAGACGATCCTTTAAACTTTCTTTTCTGGATGTGTACAGTAGTCCATTTCATACGCTTGGTTTCTTGATCGTTTTAGGTATGAGAGACAAAAGGAAAGCACCAAACATCCAGTATAGAAAGTAGAGCCATACATTTGTATGTACAAAGTCATCAGAAATGCAACCAGAATTTAAAGTCTGAGATCTGTCTTGTCACCATGCAATCTTGAGTGTTCAGAGAAGAAAACAGAAGCTTAACTATTTTTTGCATGAAATGGCTGATTTAGAGTTTCAAAAGTTTGCATTTTTCTAGTCTTAAGAGTTTAAACAGCAAGGAGTATATATCGATACATATGAAAATTTCTTGGTCCTTGTTGAGTTTTTATCTATATATATATATATATATATATATATATATATATACATATATAGATTTATATTAAGTCCAGAAACTAAGCAGCAGTAAAAATGTTTTTCTTGCGTTTCATCCCTGTACATAAGGTATTAGGAATGTCTGAAGTAGCTGGAAAATGTCTTATTGCACCATTGGGGATTGACTGACACTGCTGTTATCCACTGAACTAGGTGAGATACTAGGACTGTGTTCTGCGGTATTTCCATTTGAGGTTGGTGTCAGTGGTTCATGTCCTTCAGAATTCTCCAACATTTCCTGAATAAGAGGTGGCATGGATCCAGGAATTTCCATTTTCAATGTAATGACACGTTCTGCACCTTTAAAAAGAAAAAAAAAAGAAAAAAAAAAAGGTCCTTTTTATTAATACAACCCATACAATTGCTTTTTTTCTTATAGCATTCATCACTAGTAATTTCAGGACACATTATCTGAATGGAAAAAAAAAATCTAAAGTTCTTACACACAAAATCATGCAATTGAACTATTTCAGTCACTGAAAAAATAAAAGGATTAGGTGAATACTCTTCAACAAATGAACTTAGAACTACGATCACAGTAACTGTGACAGTAYGGGTAAGCTATAGTACAGGTAAACTGAATGAACTATTTCTTTTTATAGCAGGAACCAAAACCATTAAATTATTTTGAAAAGTTAAATTTAACTTTGATCACTTAGACTTGTTTATAAATTGGATTGTACTTTATGCTTTTTAATGTACTGGATCTGTAAAGTATCCAAAGAATGGCAAAAAAAATCTGGCTGATTGATTGATTAGTGTTAAATAGATGAGGCAAAGGCTCATAAAAGCTTTTAACTATTTTATTTAGTCACCAGTAACACTTCAGTACTACATTCTGTTATAAACAAGTAATGTTTTTAAAGGATTGAAGCTAAGGTTGATACATTCAGATGCAAAGTAGGRAGGACCATAAAGAGACTGGAATATCTTGCAATTAAATCTCAAATGGTGAGGATACATAGTAAAAAAAGTTATGTATGTTCCACACTGAAGTGTGAATGTGCTTTACATAGTTTGTTTTTGCTGGGGAAAAAGAAAGTGTCTATCAAGACAACTTCAGATAATTCATGGCCATAAAACTCAGCATTCAAATATCTGAAAGAGTATGTCCCATAGGAGTCCTGGCCATCTTCTCAAAATGCGAGTCTAACTGAATAGGTATCTATGCTTTTAAGAAGTGAAAGAAGGTTAAAAAAACCCAACAAAATTAAAGAGAAAATATTTTCTGAYTATTGTAAAAATATTCCAGAGGACAGAACCATCGGCTATGTTTCGCTTGCTCATTAAGTATCAAGACTACATTAATGAAAATAAATGCATTTGTCAAAATAGGGGAATTCATTCTCACACTTTTTGAATTTAAAACAAGTGTACATTGAGTGATTTAATTGCTAGATTTTTTTCTCTGAAGTCCTCTCAAAATCTATGTATGTCAAATGAAACTAACAAATCTTTTAAAAGCACAGATCAAATTTATAGCTATAACATTATACATAAAAATTTTATTATATATATAATAAAATTTATAGCTATAAATTACAAATAAATACAAGTCTGTATAGCTCATGCACTTGCTTATTTATCAGATCTAGCAAGTAATAGTAAGAGAGAGGAACTGCATAAACCACAGGGGGAAAAAAGAAAGAGAGAACTGTGGCAGTTAAGACYTTTTTGTACTCAGAATGGTGTAAGTCACACACTGCTCCCTTGAAGTCTGGAGGTAAACACATATGAAATACCTAGACATTGTCCAAAAATCTTATCTTGGAAGAGATACCGGGGTGTGGAAACCAAAAGAACATAGTCATCTTTAAAGCTATGGCACAGCAGGGAGGGGGGCAGAAGGTGCATGGAGGTTGCTAATGACCTGACACGCTGCTGATCGTATGCTCTGCTTTTTCGAGCAGATGGCCAGATTCTTCTCCCAGACGATATGCACCAAAAATAGCACTAAACAGGGATCCTTTCTGATGAAATGAGGGCATTCAACTAGCTATGCATTACAGAATTTATGTGATGTGTGTTTGGAATTGATTTGCTTTACACGATCAATCAATCAATCACTACCAAAACATTAGGAAAAAAATGGTACATGTGAAAGCATAGTTAGTATGCATCAGAGGTGCTGAGTCTCCAAAATCCYACATCAAGTCACTTCTAATCTAAATCTTCAGTACATCAGACCACAGTTCTGGCATATTTTGGATGCACAGTTTTTTTTCTGCTGTCTGTAAACAGACTTCATTTTGAAAGCCATTACTAACACAAAATACAAGTTGACCTGCACCCCATTATGAACATGAACAGATTTAATTAAGGATTTTATCCAGTCTTAAAATTACTAACAAAGGGTTCATGCTAATGATCTGCTAACCCACTTACACAGTGGGAAATGAAGCCTTAGGTCAGCTGCATAACAAATGTAGCATCACAGTGTATGTTTAAAGAACAATCTAAACATGAGTTCAGTATTTTTTTCCCAGTTTAAAAAGAAGAAAAATTTCCCATAATTTTAATTCCCATAAAAGACCTTTTCTTTCTTCTTTCTCTTATTTTTTTTT
>NW_028186479.1:436640-465290 GCF_003343005.1 Rhea americana | reverse complement strand
ACACTATCACTGAATTCATTGTGAGTTACTTTACCTTTTGCACTGATACTACGAAGATCTGTGATTTTCATTAAGATCTTTGGAAACATATGAGGTTTGTTGGGTCGTCTCTTTCGAATATAAATTTTCAGTGCTTCCAGCAATGGTTCCTGAAGCTTATCCACTTTCATTGGTTCTTCAAGGTCCTGGCGATCTGTAAAAAAAAAAAAAAAAAAAAAGAATTATATCAAT
Source organism: Rhea americana (assembly GCF_003343005.1). Taxonomy (NCBI): domain Eukaryota; kingdom Metazoa; phylum Chordata; class Aves; order Rheiformes; family Rheidae; genus Rhea; species Rhea americana. The sequence continues at coordinate 465,059 of NW_028186479.1, read as the reverse complement.
AGTATTATGAACTGACATTTTCTTGATCAGAAGAATCAGAATCTTGATCAGAATCTCATAATTTTCTCCATTTATGACCCACATTCTGTGGCATGTATTCCACAGGAAGAAGCCAAAACATCATACATCTTCATGAAACTTASATTCATTTTTTTGTTTGTTACTGGAAAGGTTTGTAATTTGAGTGGTCTGAAATGATCAGTTTGCTTGTCCCTCACTCTCCAAGTGGAAAACACCTCACCACAAATAACAAATGAGAATTAATTTTGTACACAGCATTTATAGGCTACTTAGGTATACAAAGCTTACAGCTGGTTTTATTTTGTATCAATACTAAAAGTGAAGTACCATCATATATCAGCAGGTGGCAGTGCTAACTTGGGTGACCACAAACGTCACCCATAGAAGAGGATGCACCAACAACAGTTTACATTAAAGACATCTTAGAACCTGTCACTGCTTTTGATGGGTTATATTTAGACACAYATAAAATCAGAATGATTTGATATGAAAGGGACATTGTCAATAAAGACTGACTTTTGTTTTTAAAACACTTATTCTCTTGTAGAGCCTAAAACACTGCAAAGGAAAATGAAGCAAAACGCGCTTCCTTGTATAGTCCGTTTTTCAGCAAAATACATGTACTAAATATGTGTTTCTTTAGCGGATCTCTTTCTTTCTGTGCAAATTCTGGACTAGCATAAGAGGATTTTGGAAATAAGTGAAGAGGCTGAAGCTCCTTTTTTAGCCGTTCTTAAATTAACTACGATTTTAATTGACAGTGTCCTTTTCAACTTTTTGTAATCAAACCCCCAAAAGCATGACATCTGTGCTATTGTATTACTTTCAAAGTAGAACTTTACTTTCCTAAAGAAAGTTGCCACCAATGACTTCTGTGTGAAAGTAACTATATGGATATGTATGCAATTACGTTTATGGGTGAAAATTGCATAAAATGCAGAAGTTACTAACAAAGGTCATTCGTACCTTTGGGATACCAGGGGTATCCATATACTGCTTCTAAAAAAAATGCAGCAGGATGCATCCCATATGCCTTTTAGCAGGCAAAAAGTAGGCTCATTTGCCTGACCAAATGATCAAATTCATTAAAAAACAAATGTTAGTAATAAAACTACTAACCATTGTCTGCTGAAAACAAAGCCTTACTGTAAGTAAGTCCTTTATATACCTTTTATAATACRGTTTAAGTAGAGGAAAGCAAAGCAAGCAAAATACAAACGAAGATCTTAATGTGTCTGTGCTTTTCAAACGCATCTAAATTCATGCTGTACGATACCTCCACAGATTAAGCAGATGGCACTAAGGAGACCTGTTTCTGTATCATCCATTTCCAAAGGCAGGAGCTGATTGGCAAACGTGAACACAAGGTCAGTTAGCGGACCAAATCCAGCATTGTGCATCTGAGTTCGGTTTAGGGTAAGGCCATCTGAAAATGTCATAGTATCTTGTTCTGGTGTGTATCTTGTGCAAATTCTGAGGATCTGYGGGGGGAAAAGGAAGGAAATCTAAAGAATTCATCCCATGAAAGGTTTCCTGATGCAGCCAATTACCCGTGCAACTGTAGTGCATGTTCATGTCAAAACAGCCTGATATTAAACTCTGGTACATTCAGTTCTGGTAGCACAAAAATTCACTAGCACAGCAGAAATACCCTGAAATTCACTACGATTATTTCTTGTAACAGAAATTGGGCATTTCCAAATTTTACCCTTGATTATTAAATAATCGAAACATCTCTGCAATTACAAAGGCATGAACCATTAGCATTACCAGAGTAATCACATAACCCTCTCCATAGTCAGTATGCTATATGCACCTAACTATAAAATGCTACTGTACTGCCACTCTGATCCCAGGACAATTATAACAACATCTCACATTTTAGAGCATATACATATTTAATTGATTTGGGGGATCAGTTCTGCATGAGAGTGCTTCTCTGAGTTGTGTCTTGATACGAACAAAACAACACCTCTATCTTGTGTGGGTGTAGATAGCTGCAAACTGGTAAAAGAGGTAGAACATAACTGGTGCTTTGAGGTTCTTCATTTCTTCTGTGGTAGCTTATAGGAAAATACTGTTATATGAACACAACCATGTTGCCGCAACTGAACAAATACTTACTTGAAAAAACAACAAAATGGAAAAGAAGCAGAACAAGAAAACAAGCAGAAGGCAATTCCCTGTTGGCATTTTTTTCAAACAACTAAATAACCATTATTGCATGCTGGAACGTTCTTCCTCTGTCCCACGGCACGTCCCRCGTGCGAGCAGGCTGCTGCGGCACTCCTTCGAGCTAAGAGGAGTAGCCTGGAAGGGAGGTTGCAACACAAAAGCAGCAGTTCTGCTGCAGCATAGCAGTACTTTTTGCTAGTATAAAAATAGCCTATTTCACTACTGGTTTTGGTAACACTCAACAGGAGCCTGGCTACCGTATAGTTAGTTTTGGTCAAAAATCAGATGCTGACATAGTAATATGCTRGTTCAGTTACTCTCTTTTCCTGACCGATTTTTACTTTACCCGTTTATGACTGCACACATCAGGAATGCTTCAGTAAGAAATACACTGGGCTTCACCCAAGTCCTACTTCAAGCTGGTAAGATTCTTCCCATTGATTTAAATGATGAAGCCCCTTGCTTATCTTTCTCCTAGATGGCATGAAAAGATCACTTGGGAATCAAAAGTTATTCCTGCGTTTCTCACATTTCTTGCCTTCAAATTCCTTCTGTCATGGGCAAAATCTCAGGTTTTGAGGGAATACTGCTGACTTAGTCAAGTTGGTACAGCACACCCAGCAAAGTTCTCCATCTCCCAAYTGCTGCTGCAGTTCGTCTCCACAAAGCACTTCTCTTGGCAGCTGGAAAGCTTGCTTCTGCACCAGTTATCGAACTTGGAACCCCCGGGGCTGCCAGCAGCCTGAGGATTTTGCACAACGTTTTTCCTTCTTCGACTACTACTCTTACTTTCTGGCCCTGTAACTTCAAACCTCCTCACCAGCCAGTTGGCATCCAGACTTCCTGAAAGCTCTGGTGCTCCCCCTACCCTAAGCCCAGTGCAGCSATCCTGACAGTGGATATCGTGACTGCCTGGTGCAGTGGGTCTCCTCTTGCTGACGACAGTGTTATTAACTCCTTTACAAGCTGAGGCAGCACTGGTTTTGGCAAGTTGACATGTATGAATGCAGCCATCCAGCACTAACCCTCAGAAAGGACGTTCCAAAGGAAGAYGGGGATTCAGATCTTTAAAATGGACATAGAGGAATGCAAAACACACAAATAAAGCCCTGAGAATGCGCCGCGCTGCATTTTGTTACTAAATGCAACTTCAGCGTAAAGAGTGCGATGCTAGCAGAGGCGCAGCGGCAGGCGTTTGTGAAGAGAGGAGCAAATTCTTCCACTTCTCAGAACCAACTCTGGCTATGTTCCATTAGAGATGCTCCACAGCACATGCTCACTTATACAGCTGGTATTAATGAACAGTGGTATAAGAATCAAATAAAAGAGAGGGCCATCCCGCTGACTGATTTGTGTTAGTATATCAGTGCTTAACTTTTAAAATAATCAGAGGTGGAAGAAATTTATCCCTAAACTAAAATAATAATAAAAAAAATCTTTTGAAGGTACAGTTGATTAGCTGGGCTAAGACTGTAACTATATTTTCTCATGGCTTGACTGTATTTCCCAAACAGCCGCTTACTCTTTTTTAAAGATTCAACAAAAAAGATTTACACAGATATAAATAAGTACAGGAAGAATTTTGATTTTTTCTATAGCTTCAGAAGCTCTTGGTCAGAAGGCCCCAACACTTGGCAGTTGACCAACCTGGGGTTGGTTCTTTGATTTTTATCTTTACCCAGCAACACTGTTCCAAATAAACAGGCAGGCAAATGAGGAGGGCATGGCATTTAAGAGACCTACAGGGAAGCTTTTCTATCTCAGTAATAATCTTATCTCATATTGTGGATATACACTAAAGCACTAAGGCTTTACATGGTTGGACAGACATTTTCTACATTTTTCCTTTACCCTCTGAATTAGAATGAACTCTTAAAATTATTTTAATGAATGACCAAGGAACCCTTGTTGCTGAGGGTTAGCAATTAAAATAGCACTGGAATAAAAGGGTTTCATTTCTCCCTAGCTGAGCTAATCATCTGGGAAAATCATTACAACTTAAAGCGCAGAAGTACAGAGCTTTGTTCCTCCAGGAGCTGGACACCTGGTCGTCTCAGGCTACACACGTACACTGGAAGGCAGCTACTACACTTGCAGGCTTCATACCAGTTTTTCTTGCATGCCATCAGAGACRTAGGCCAAGCAGCTTTTGAGTTTCTCAATAAATATGCAGTTTTCAAACCATGCTTTTCTTGAAAACAGCAAAATCTACATGCTTCCTTGTCGTTCTCTACAATCTGWTCCTCCAAGGGGGAGGAACAAAAATACAAATTTGTCAGAGTAAGTCCGTCGTCTTTATCATACCTTTAAAAGATTTGAAAGGATAATCAACAGCGAGCTTTAGGGGAAACAACTGCCAGTAGTCCTAAGTGTAGAAAATGGTAAATACACTCTCTGATTTATTGACAGGTACAATGTCTTGTAACATTAATTTCTGCTTTACATTGCTGAGATACACTTCAGCTATTACACAAGAACTTTGGCTTACTAGAAGCCTTTAAAGAGTGAAGAATTGGAGCGCCCTGCCCTCGGAGGGAGTCGGGCGCCTCGGCGCAGTCACCCAGACCGAGCCGGAGGCCGAGCCTCTGCCTGCAGCGGGCACGCGGAGGCCACAAGCAGAGGGCTGAGACTGCAACGCGCCCTCTGCCCGGGCTGCAAGGACATCCCTGGCAGACGGAGGTTTCCTCCAACCACCCTACGAAGGACTCGGCCAGGCCTGCTCGCAGATGAAGGAAATTGGGGCTAGGTTCCTCAGCCCGGGGCAAAGGGGGCAGGCAGAGAAACAGCCTTCCAGGGGCCTTGCAAAATCTGCGACCAAAACACAAAGGACATGTGGAATTCAGCTGGTTTCAGCCACAGGCAGCAACTGAGCTTTTTTAATTTTTATTTCTTTAAAACAAAAGGCAGACCTGAGGTTTTCGTACCTAAATTGTGCTCTCAAGTCTTTTACTGGACAAGCCTGCAGCGGCTCAGATGGGAGAATGGCACAGCTGAAGCTCAAGTACGTGTTTTCTGCAATGCACTTAACTTGACTGGGGAAATCAGGTCTCAGGTTTCTCCTACATTCYTTCTACATTATCCCACAACACATCGTTATTAAATTATGAGACAGATCATTTAAAATGTTTTTTTAATTTGTGCCCTTCATCAAGATCTGTAAAACGCCACGRATACTGCTGCTTCACTGCTAAACCTTTCTTGGGCAAACTTCCAGAGTCAAAGTGAAGTTGATCTTGAGCTCATATTCACTGCAGAACATATGGGAAATGTCAGCACTTTAAAATAAGAAATCACTGTTTTTCTCTCTCCATTTTAACTGAACCATGGTCTAGAAAACATCCTCCTAATGTCCTCAGTAGTGTTTAGGTTTTGGAACTAAGCCAAGTATTTTAGTTGTCACTCTGCTCTTAAATGCCACTTACAGCCATAAATAAGGTTCTTACTATGATTAAAGGATCTTTTGTTTTAAAGAATATTTATATCTTAAAGGATTTAGAGCTCCCATGAGTCAATTCCAAATAGCAAAATAAAAACCCTGGGTCGCACAAAACAAAAACATTCAGAAAGCTACATCTCATCAATCATAAAATTATCTRTTGTAAACAGATTTATTAATGCAACTTGGACTTTCTTGGAGAAATCCTGCTTTTGCACTTCAGCTGCCTTAGCAAGGTGCGACTCTCCTGACAAGAGGGACCAACGCAGGTGACCTCCCAAAGCATGGCTGCACAGGAACAAACCTCCACAACGCAGGAACATCCCATCAGTACAGGTTATTCTGCATCCACAAATGTGCAGGGTTTCAGAACAAGAAATGAAAATGACATCTGTAATAAAGGATCAGTGCCCAAGGGTGTCTTCGTTTAACTACCAGATTTCAGTAACTTTGTGGACTCTTCACATCCATTTTGCCAAAGCCAGATGATTTTGCACATGCTCTCCTACTGCAGGGTCTGCGTACAAGCAGACAGAAGCGATCACTTTTATGAGGGTTACTGACTAAATCTTAGTAACATTTATCCCTAAAACTTCTGGCTTGAGAGCAAATATAAATTCCGCCATCCTCAATTGGCGTCTTTGACTATATTATGAGGTTTGATGTTATTTCCCTTCCAGAGTTTGTGTGTGTTTGTACATAAAACAAGTCTTTGACCCACATCCAAGAGAGATTGTTAAGTCCTTGGCACATTTCCTTCGCTAGACTATAAGGGGTTTTAAGCACCTCAAGCTGCAAGAACCAGCTGAGCAGTGGGCGCCGAGCCCCTGCCGGGGTTTATCACCGCTCCGGAGCCGCAGCAGCTCTGCGGCYGGGGCSGTGCCGGCGGGACGGCTGCGGGAGCTAAACCGCCGCCGGAAACAAAGTCCTCAAACGCCGGCAAACCAGGCGATGCTGCCGGGCGCCRCGTGCTCGGGTCCGCAGCCAGCCACGCTCCCTCCGCACGTAACTGCGCAACGAAATAAAGCATTTGAAACGCGCCTCGCGCTTCGGAGAAGTGCACTGCTGGGGGAAAAACAGGCGCCATTAACACACTGCTAAAAGTGCTGAGATTTAGCTTGAATAAAGACACCGAAGTGCGTTCCAATTCAGATTACGTGCAGGTGAGGTGGGTTTAGCGGCTACGGGCGCTTCACAGACTCTGCACGCACCCCGCGTTACTGCGGTTGTGGTAATTATCCCTTTTTCTTTTTAAGCAGCACATAAAATAGTCCCATAAAGCGTGGATAAATGTCGCACAGTAAAGTTAGCACTCTTCACAGCAACCATGTCCCGGTTTTGAGAAAAATCTCAGCTCTTCCCTTTCTACCCATCAGATATTTAGGGAGTTGAAATAAATTCACCATTCACCACTTGCCACATTATTAATACTCTTTTCTGAATCTGGCAACTAARCTTTCATTTAGTCACCCTGATCAAAGGCTGGAAAGTATCTTTATCTCTAAACACTTCAGAGAAAAAGCCAGCTACCCCTAAACGCTCAATAACTTCCAGCTGGCTTCGGTGATACAAACAACAGGAAAAGCTKTTGGGGAGCCCCTAAAACGGAGGCAGCGCGCGCTCTCGGAGCTAATTCCCATTACTCACTCAGGAAGAGGAGTCACATTCGGAGCTGAACCAKTTACAGAATTACGGTATGATTTTGTCCGGCAGCTACTGAGCTCCCCACTTCTCTCCCTCTCCCCTCCTTTCGGAGTGGGTTGTATATTAACCATTTGTTACTCCAGCCTCGCAAATGCAAAACAGTTCTCTCCCCAAACACCCGGCAGAACACACTTGAGGCAATGCCACACTTTATATGTTACTCTATTTCTTTTGGTGTAAGAACTCCTTAACTGTGTCTTATCGTAGCAGAGCTACCAACGACAGGCAAGCAACGGGTAACAAATGGCTCCGTCTCGTGGAGAGCCCACACGCAAYCGTGAGGAGTCAGGCTAGCACCAACGAGCACCTGCAAGAAGGGGACGACGAGAGGTGAAGCTTGAGAACTGCAGGGCAARTGCAACTTCCCCCTATGGGCCAAAGAATAATATCCCACCCGCTCTCCCACCTCTTTTTTCCCCTATGTCAATGTCCTCTAGACAAGATTCTTCAAACCGGCTTTTGACACGCCGAGAAGAAAAGGTCAGAGCAGTTAATGCCCTCCTCAATATGATGCTGTCTGAAGCAYGGCATTTTTAGAAATTCCAAGATTAATTACTTTAACTTAAAATTCTCTAGTTTAAAATCCTGTCTGATGCCTGATGCCAAAACATATATATACACTAGCCATCCTACAAAGATTTCCTTGGCCCACAGAGAAAAGTCGCTTGGTTCAATAAGGACCAGAACATATGTGCTCAGAAAGAAACATTTCCAAGCACAGCTTTTGTTTAAAATACTAACAAATTTCATGAAAGTCATTGTAATGGTCTATAAAGACCATTGTAAATGGTCTAATAAAGAGCATATTTGGCATTAAAAGCCTGAAGACCTCTTAGGCATTTTTAAAGAAATGATTAGTTCCCCGAGGGCTCCTCTGAAGGTCAGCACGCTACCCCTGTTTGACAGAAACAGCCAGAGACAAAGGCAGGGTAAACATCTCGCCCTGACGGATGCAGCAGCAAAATCTGGAGAACAATTTCAAACCAATCTACATACTTCCCCTCTGTAGAGTATACACTGGTATATTTAAAATCAAATGACATTTTGCTAAAATTTATATGATGCACTATTTCCAGCCAATTTCCATGAATATCTGTACCGCTCTTGAAAGCTGGTGATTTACTGAAGACTTTGCATCTGTACCTCCACCTCTAGGTGCATCTGGTTCTCAGCAGACTCACTCGGATGACTTAGATCTCGTTCTTCGAACTACCTCACAACCAGAGGTACAGAGCATTTCTAATACACCACACAGGGGACTGTCTTGCTAGATATCCTTTATACAGAGCCCTGGCTGCATTATATTTTGTAGCAAGGAGGAAGAGGAGGAGGAGGAGGAGGAGGAAGCAAAGGGAATCAGATCTCTCTTCTGTGTTAATGACAGGGAAAATTTTCCAAAGTTGCATATACTTCATTTAGTACCAAAATATCAAAATGTGCCTTTCTTGCAACCATGCTGAAATCCACTAACCACAAAGACTTACTGCATATCTTGAAAAGAACGGTCATCATACCTAACACATATTCGTAGACAAGGGCTAGAAGTCCACTCTTGATTGTACGTTACTATTCAATAAGTTTAGCTTTGCGACCATAAATCTGGTGCAAAATTTCATCCTCTCTCTCATTAGTACTCAGTAACAGCATAATATAAAACACATCATGACATTAAAAATACATACCAGTATATCCAGGCAGGCTGCTTTAAGTAGAGTTATCTGGTCTGCAATGGTCAAACTTGTAAAGCCTGGCAATCGTTTTGCAAATTCCACTATTTTAATAATGCACTTTGTTGCAAGTTCACTGAATTTATCCCAAAGCCCAAGATCCAGTCGAACCCGATGGTCTGCACTGGAGTTCTGGAAAGAAAACGAAGGCACCATAAATCAACAATCTTCCTTTCAATAAATGATTTTCAAGGCAAAGAAACAGCAGCATAATATTCTTTCTAGAAGTACTTTCTATTAACATTCCAGGCATTTTCTGCAGTTTGCTGTTGGGATGATGCTGTTTTTAAACTTGGATTAATCGCCTGAAAATTCCTTGGATAGTTCTGTTACTTATGATTGCAGAGGCCATCTGTACAAGGAATACAAATGAAGTTAAACATTTTCAAATGCCACTATCATTATTCTTCCTTGCCATTATATAATAAGTGCATTGAGTAAGACARTTTACAGTTGTACCCTAGAAAATAAAATGAACAGTGGAACATGAATATTGGATCTTCATCTGGAAAAAGCAGCACAATATTTGGAACACAGTTTCACATACTTAAGGTCTTAGCAAATTAGTTCTACTTAATTTATCTGCTCTGTGGCTCTGCAAGGGTTTTACAGCTTTCTCAAGCTACAATCTCCCATGAATTAAAGAGAATTGCYGTACACAACATTACGAAAACCACCATGTACAATGATGAATGCTGTACGCTCATTTGATGGTACATCCAACACATCCCCTGTTGTTTGATGTTACAAAGATGCTCATTCTGTCTATGTCGTTCAGTGATTGTTTCCATATATTCACATATTTTAATCCAAAACCCTGTAATTTTCCAGGATATACAACYGTATCTGCATTGATTCATGTTTTTGTACATTAAAAATAGCTGCTTAATCCTAAAACAAGTTAAAAATGAAGTGCATGTCACCCAAGAACTAGCTGATTCAAAAGTTACTGTGATCTATTTGAGAACATCAGTCCAACAAAAATGGARGCATGCAGCACATCCCCACTTCGCCAGCATCTAACCTATGCCGTTTGCAACACAGCCAGGGAGCAGTCCCCATCCCGCACTGGATTTATTTCCTGAGTCACCAGGCTTCCTGGGCATCACAGCAGCCTTCAGCTGCCTGGCTGCAGGCGTAGGAATAGCTCGGCACAGGAATAGCTGCTCATTTTGAGACAAACTTTGCCTGTAAAAACATGATGATTTCTAATTTGCAAAAGATCCTGAACTGCAACCATGGCAGAATTTCTGTCACTTCCACATCTAATCTGATGGCTACGCAAGACAGAAAGACGTATCTCCAGAAAAAGRCCCATCCACTTCAGAGAGATACCTAAAACAGGTAGAAGAAATCCCCCTCAGATAGCAGCGGCYTCTCCTGACTGCAGAGGAAGCTCACGTGATTAGGTGCTTTATTAAACTAAACTAAAGTTAAAATATTAAGCCTATTTAAAWTAATTTTGAAGATAAATGGGGAGCCTAACAGTGCTCCCCATTTAACAGAGCCCAAAGTGCTCTGAAGCCTAACAAACATGACAGATGCAACACCAATGGTAAGYGTTCAATTTACTCGGGTCACACTGTCCTGGGGTGAACATCCCTCTAATAACTTTGCCCCTGCTGCTGCTGATGGTGAGGACATCTACCTCCTTGGAAACAGCTGGAGATCTCCAAAGGAGACATCCAGTGGGGACCACTTTTGGTCTCCTTCTGTCTCTCGCACATGCTCCTCCTCTACTCAGCTGGGACTTCCAGCAGGGAAGCAGTGCTGGCACGGTGATGAGCTACGGTGACATCCCACTGCCACTTGCCTCAGCCACCTGGGCCTCTTTCAGAGACAGGGCTAGAGGCAGCACCAGGGGCACATTTTATTGAATGAGGGCCCTAGTTCAGCTAAAGGAAAATCCCTTATGAGCAAAGGAACTCTCCGTGAGCAAAAAGCTGTACAGAAGTAACTTGTCACCTCTGATGCCAACAGCTTCCYGCATTTCGCAGGAAGCAAGAGGCAGGAGAGAGGACATGGGGCACGAGATAAGCCAAGTGTGGCTACAGACGATCTGCTGCCACTGCCAAGCCCAGGGACAGGCGTGATGTGAAGGCCGTAGCTGGTCCCATCGGTCACCAGCCCGATGTCTACCCCTACGGAGTAGGGAAGCAAGCCTGTGATATTTATATTAGGCCGTTACTGCAATAAATCAGTGCTAATCATGATGATCAGTTTGAAGGTGCACACATGCCTTCTTTTGAAGAGGGAAAAAACTAACTTCATTTCTATTTGAATTGTTATTTTGGGAACCCCCTAAAAATCAGCTTCTCTCTCTCTCTCTCTCTCTCTCTCTCTCTCTCTCTCTCTCTTTTTAATAGCTGAAGAAAAGATTGGAGAAAATGTCTGCATAATCCTAAACCTAAAGAATTGCCTTCAAAATGGTCCAAAACCAATGGGTTAACAGTCATCGTAATGCCCTTTGAAACATTTCTTTCAGCTACTGGAGTATGCATCCTTCAGATTTATTTTATTTCATCCTCAAGGACCTTGGTGAAATACAGTACATTGGAGGAAAAATAAGATCAAGATGTGCAGTCATTCAGGCTGTAATTAAATTTAATAGGCAGTTTATCCAGTTCATAGAAAGATGGCATAGCRTAGAGCTACACAAAGCAGAGCCTAAAGCAGGAAATCATTTTACAATAGGGTATCCATCTGGAAAAAAATACGTTGCATGAAACCAGCAAGTGTGAACGAAATCTTCATCAGTATCATATGAGGTTACTTTATCATGCTGCAGTACTAGCAATGGGAAGTTTGACATGTCTTGTAGTAAGAGTAATGCACGGCCATCTTAACAAATGTAAATCTAACTCACTATTATGCAAACTGAAGGGAAGGAGCAGTTAATAAAATACAAAATAACCTGGTGTTTTATTATGCTGGTTGCCATATTCCTCAGCAATGGATCTAATGTGGTTTACATATTATCTTTGAGATGCTACAAATGGAAAGACTTTTAACATTTTATTTGGTAACAAATGCAGCCATGAGCATCACGGAAAACAGGTAGTATTTTAGCAGCATTTCTGAATATGTAAAAACAAAACCAACTATCAATGTACAGGCTGAACACTAAAAGGTGGGGTTAATAAAATGCATGTCAGGAATAGAAACTCTGATTAAATTTGCCTGGGGATCTCCTCTAACCATGCTGTGAAAAAGATGCAGACGCTATGACTTTTCCTGAATATTTTAATGAAGCATTTTTTGGGTGTCTTTTCCAGCAGCAGTCTTGCATGTTTTTCAGGCCTCTGCACCAGTGCACATATGGTGGAACAATACTGTAATACACCCTAGTGACATCTTTGTCAGTAGAAAAGCCCAACCTTGCTATGAAATCCAATTAAACAGCCATTTTTGCCACATAAATTGATCCCATTTTTTCCATCATTTTTGTTCTTCATTGCAGTCTGCTCTATCTCCACATTAACAATATAGGCTGAGGTGCTCACAGAAACAAACACAGTAGCAGAATCCCTCCTGTCTTTAAAATCCACTTTACAAATGAAACAAGGCTCACAGGGGCCACTATGCCCTAATCAGGAACACTTGCTATGCCTCCTCGGTAAAAGCAGCAATGTGTCTAGCTCGCGCAAGTTCAGTGCGGGTATACGGCACACTCCTCTGCGCAATGCCAGCATCAGGATATACTACATTTCCTCTACAACAGTACGGAAAAATAGCCATGCAACTTTTAAGATGAGGGCTTACAAAGAGCAACATGCCACCAAGATGCAAAACTTGTCTGCTTGCAGCCAGCAAAGAGCAGCTTGGGAGAACCGGGGGCAAGGATCTACAGAGGAAAGATTATTTTCTGTTTTATCCTCCCTTTATCATGAGGCTGGATGTAACACAGCTGTAGACATACAAATAACACCAGTCTCAAGGGACAAGCAGTACAGTTACACTCAATTATACTATAAAGTATGACATCTCTAGAGAAATTACTACAGCACTTTCTCTTACCTGGATGACAGTAATAAAACCGATCTATTTATGATGGACTTTTGAAATCCATTATGTTTAAACAGCTTGCTGATTCTCATCATCGACAGAACTATACTTGCCACTGCCCACCAAATGCAACTGTTAAGTCAAATGACCCAGGGAATTTAATATGAGTGTTATTCTCCCATTATTTTAAGTAGACTTTTATTAACTATGCAAAGTACAGTAATTATTACAGATAGAGACACTTTTTAAAGAGCAGATAGGTATAAAGCACACAATTGAAAATGCTTTTCTAAACCCATTTTTGAACAAATCAAAATACACAATGGGGAAAAAAATACCACATAAGCTTTTTCTACAGGAAATGCAGACTGCCATGTTCAAGAGCAAGAGGAATCAGATATGTAGTCCAAATGTCTGAACAGATTTTGCTTTTTAATGACTGCATCTCTGCAAGGTCTTTTGGTATCAGCTCTTTTACTCCATTCTCTAATACTTAAAATCCTTTGCTCTTTTTAGCAGCAAACAGAAACATGTTTTTAATCAGTCTCAAAGACTGCCGAACCAGAGAYGTATAGGAGCCGAGCTTATGGAACACACATTCCTCCTCCCCCAGTTTCTATCAGTACATAAGTGCAGAACTCACGAAATGCGAGTGAATTCACATTGGTTCAATATGTTCATTTCTCACTTCTCACTTAAATAATTACACAAAACAAAACAAAAAAAATCCATAGGAAGGTGGTAAAACCAATCCATATGCTTCACAGAATGAGAGGGCCATTTTTCATAAACATTACCCTACAAGACATGGCATAATTCACTACTAGTAATCTTCTACCTGTGCTATCTTCTTACTATCAAGTACAATAAGATGTTCTATGCTTCTACTCCTCTTTGGTCTCAACATTAAAAAAAAAAATGGTGGTGTGGTTCTGCTTTTTTGACATCTGATCCCTATTTCAAGCATCTTAGAAGGAAAAGCTATGGCCTGAGCCCTGCATTTGATCCACAGCGCATGTTCCCCGAGCACTGCAGCTGTGTCCCTCAATTTATCACGGACCTCTTCCCTCTTCTGAGAAGCTCACGGATCCTCCACCTCTGCCAAAAACTGTCTCCTTCAGTGACAGACAGCTGAAGATGGAAGTCTACCTTTATTCCAACCACACTGCTATGTAGAAATACTCCAATCCCTTATTTTTTTTTTTTTTTTAATTAGGTGCAAACTGAAGCAGTCTTTTACTCTATCCCTTTAAAAGCTGGGAAAAGACAGTGCTAACAACAAATTCCTATCCAGAATGGCAGAATGGTCACCAAACCTTAGCTAGATGAGAGATTTAAATAGTCAGCATTTCACACAGAATATGAGACCAAAGTGAGAGGGCAGCTAACATTTAGCACTGCTGCTATTAGTTTTGACACAGCTGTTGATGGAAACCATACAGCTCTTAAAGAAAGATTCAAGGTAAACCAGAAATGACTCTCTCAGTATAATTCTGTTATTGCAACATGTATGGTACCAAAACAGCAGTCTTCAGCCAAATGCAGCTAACCCAATACGGAGTGCCACAAGACCAGCGACAAAAACAAGAGGTCTTGAACTCCCAAGTTACCCAGTATGGCCTGAGATCAAGATTACTGATACTCAGCCTCAGAGACACTGCAGTCAGATCACGGTTATCCATAGTTCAGATTCATCCAATTTCTACAYAGACATAATCTCACCACCAGGCTTAGCAGGAAGCCAGGATGAAGGCAAGAGTGGTGTGATATGCAACAAGACCTGCTCCCATTTCATCCATTTGTATCATTTCAGGAGCTAAAATATTAATGACACCAATATATAATGCAAGAGTATGGTACCCAGGTTTATCTTTCAATCGTTCAGGATCTTTGACAACCACCAGTACAAAGTATCAACGGATCAGCTCCAGAGCACTTTTCTAGCTCAGAGCTAACACAAAACCATGTCACAACACATTTGCACTCCGAGGTACGCCGATCTGTTATTCCGGGATACCAGGCCACTGGCAATGCAGCCTGCGAGCGATCACCACGGCACGCAGACCAGCCYGGGGCACGTGTCCCAGCTGCGATCACCTACGATGACCTCTCCAGCAAGGCATACAGRAACCATCTTTGAACTGGAAAGATTTTTCACACTTATTCAGAAGTGCTCTTACATTYGCAGAAGGCTGAGAACACCTGTTTGAAAGTTTTCACTCGCTTTAAGATGAGGACACGCCACATATTAYGAGGGGTGGGGTTGAGGGCATTAACCCAGGAATTTCCTTGAAAAGAGATACTAGGCATCCCAGTCTCAAGCCTTGAAGTGGAAGGATTTTAGTTAGGTCACCAGCTGGCAGTTTTCAAGCTCCTTGCCCTGCATACTCCTCTGGTCCCTGGAGGTCTGACTATGCTTGCCTATTTCAGCAATATTTAACAGCATGTCTRCATTGACTGTTTGGATTAAGTCTACCCTGAGCATGAGCAGAGATAGCACCAGAGCAGCCCACAGAGGGGACAGGCCTTTCCCAGCATGAACAAGCTTATGCAGCTCTCCAAATCAAACATGAGAAATATTGTGAAAATACTTTCAATGACATAAAAATGATTTTCTTTTCTAGTACCACAACCTTCTGCATTTAATACTACAGCATTTAGGCTTGCTTTTCTTGCACGTAAATTCCAAAACCTTACACTTCAATCTAAGACTTTTGAGACTTGCACTTTATAAATAAATGAACATGCCATAAAACAGTACCCTGTTCGTTAAAACACTGAACCAAATATTCATGCTTCTCGTGGACTTGCCTATACTACTCTTTGAGAAATTCAACATTTATCTCTAAATTGAGGTTTTTGTTACTCTAAATGGAGAGTAACCCAAAGACTATGTATTTTCCCTAGATTCTCAATCTTTTTCCTGGATCCTCAGCAGGGGTTGGAAAACAAAGACAGCAGAGGCAAGCCACTCCACCTCACCCCCTAGTAAGTGAGAACACATACCTGCTCCACTACTTCAGCACATTTTGCTCAGTCCTCTCAAACATCTAGTACTACTACAACTGGCAACACGAGACCACACAGGCCAGATCCAACACAAGCAATTCTTCTACTGGTATGTCTCTAAATATTGCCTAATGTATATTTTTTTAGCATCTCTTTAACTAACACAAATGCAAACTTGACATTCTGTTTCCTCTCTGAAATCTATAAATACTGCAGACTTTTCCGCCTTGAATTCAGCAACTTACATATGAATAGAAAAAAAATTTATTTCCCCAAGTCATCCTCTGGAGAAATTCCTACTATACTCAATTTCCTGACTGGGGGCTGATTTTTAATTTCCAAAAAGCAGCTAAAGTTCGTGCTGCTTTGGATATTTTTGTAGATTGGAAAAAGAATAAACTGCAAATCTGCTTTTTAGAAACTGGTTTATTTAGACATTCCATATTTTCCATGACTTTGGTAGGTTGGGGACTGCTACTAGAACTCTCTACACCTGCAGTCTTTGGAAGCTAACAGATTTCTAATGAACGGTAGTATACAATTCMCTCATGGAATCCAAGTTTGTCCCCTTGCTGGATTTATCTTTTGGACAGCTGGCAAGTAACATTTCCAGGTAAGTACAATTTCTCTTTTTCAGCATTTATTTCCATGTATATATACACTTTTCCCAGCTAAGGAAATTCAAGGAGTGTATCTACTTTTGTACCTTATTTAAACATTCAAAGTCTCCAATMCAAAGCTCATGTCATTCATGCATATTCAAAATGTAAGCTTTACAAATCATGCTTACTGTAGTGTATTTTCCCAGCTGGCAGAGCGAAGGGAAGGTTTCCTGGTGAGCTTTCCGGATCTTCTCAGTGAGATCATCCAACTCTGCTGTCATTTCATAATTTTCTGTGGACTCCTGCTTTGAAGGTTCCTTCTTCTTTTTGTTCCTATCATTTCTGACAGCTATAGAAAAAAAGAGACACAGATAGCATGCAGTTACTCAGACCACTCCACGTTGCTCTTGCTGCTCTGCTTCTAAACACATATATTTTTAAATTTAACTGTAAGATAAGTGGAGATAAAAATGTCAGATGCACACAGAATACCGTTGTAAGCTTAACTACTTATCAGTAGGAATTAATGTATGCTGATGAAACCAAACTTCCATAGGTGTTTACTGCAGATGTACTAYCATACTCCCACAGTATATTGCTTCCAAGAAAGTCTCCTACAACTTCACACGCACTGCAAGTCTCTCAACACCTCTGTGAGATGGATTTTTTTCACTGTATCACTCAACTGTGTGTGGCAGAGCAGAGAAATTCTCTTCAGYGATGCAGCTGGTATTTTATTGGATACAAACAACACTAAAGAAAAGCAGTAATTGTCTTTCTAAATTTCACARTATGGAAAGATAACAAAACCCATACTAATATGAACTCCACCAAAAAAGAAAGTAATTTAAAGGGAAAATTAAAGCTGAAAATAGTAAATGAAAGAAGATGAAACATTAAATTCAAGATCTAAAGATCAAAGGAGAAGCACAAACACTTGAAAGAGTAAAAATCACAGCAAAGCTTTCTGAAGTTCCTTGCCATCTGCTGCCGCACTTAGATCAGTCTTCTACCTTCCCCCTGGTTGTRGGGATTACTGGAAATCTGCTTTGCACAGCACTCCTTCTGTAATTGATTTCCCACATATTTGTGTTTTGTAATAAAATATGACAGCTGCTCGATCACCATGCTACTCTTTGTTCTTTTAATGAAAATAGCTTGATTTTACAAAAYGTGCCCAAGAGATAGGCCTATGTCCACTGTATTGCCAATACTTGTGAATTTTATCAAGAGGCTTGTTGTTAGCTAAAGCTAACGGTCTAAGCGTAGCCAGATGCATAAAGGACCTGGGCTTTAAAATAAAGCTGAGCAAAGCCAATCCCTGTCCCCAAAGACTGAAAGCTGCTGGACAAGTAGAAAATAACACCAATATTGACCTATGTTCAAAACCCCACGATACCTAATTGAGTGCCCCGAATTCTGCGGGTGCAGTTGATGAGCTTGGAGCATTTGAGGAAGCTGCTCCACATTTCTTGATTCTCKTGTGCGCTGCCTGGCACCAGAAACAACATTTAGCTGTGCCACAGGGAGCGAGGAATGGCAGAATCCAGGGACAGCTCTAAGCTAGCTCTTTTCCCCAGTGGGTTCCCCAGGCCCAATCCCACAGTACCACGTCTTCTGTAGTTGCTTGCTCTCTTCCTGCAGACCACAAATGATCCCRAAGAGTAGACGAATACTGATTAAGGAAAGATGAGTTTTTGCTTAGTCTTACCTACAGCCTCTGTTAAGCAATGAATAACGCATAGTTGGATTCATTTTCCTCTGGGYATTTTTACTGAGAGGAAATTAAGGGCAGTATGAGAAAAGGTGGGGTGGGAATGAAGCACTTAAGGGGATGTACATAAAAACATAATGCACATAACAGAAAACACGGACTGCCTACAGTCAATATTGTTACTCCTTGGTGAGTCACCAAGCACATACTCAACGCAACTGAAACTGCTTTGTGCTTCTTCGTAAGGGTTTGACTTTGCAACACAGAGAAACCTCATCCCTGATCCAGCACACATTTCAACATGAACTTGATTTTAACTGTGTGAACAGATCCCATGCTGAAGTCCATGATCTGCTCCTTCCCAGGTCAGGGTTAGGATGTTGAGCATCTTGCTGGCTTGAAGTGCCACCTGGAGTGACATCAAGTCTGATGTTTAGAGTAACAGAGACTCAAAAGAGACCAAAAAAGGTGGACAGAAACRAAAAAGAAGCACCTCCATGTGATGGTTCAATGCAACCCATTTAGGCAGGTTTGGGCGGTTGGGATCCCCCTCAATTTTACTACTATTTCCCTAAAGCCAAAACGCCCCCATTTGTTCACTGAATCTTAGGGCTTAGAAACATTCTTATGCCTTGAAAAAACACTCAGGACCAACACTGACACCATGAGTGCTCCAAACTGTCACTGCACTCCAGAAGCAAATTCTAATCACTGATGTACTTGGGAGATAAAAGAGCYCCTTAGAAAATCATGTAAACTCCTACCCAACCGCAAAGAGCAATAAACCTTTGCAATAAAGCCCCATTTACTTATAGTTCTATGAGCTGATTGACAAATTTGCTAAACAGGCAGCCTCAGCAACTACTTATCTCAATAGTTTGGAGCTCCTCGTGGCGCACACACATGATATTTAGGCCAGTCGGAGGAGCAGCTGCCAAGAACTCCCAGATACAAGGAGATAATTCACACAGGAGTCGCTTTGCTGCTCCTTTCCCTTCCAAAGGCCCCCTAGAACGGCAGCCGCTGGTCAAGCCACACCATCAGACGGGCTCAGCTCTGTCCTCTTTTATGTCTATATTCCATGCAAAGCAACATAATAAAGTGTTGACACACAACACCCAGGCTCCAAAAATAAAAAGAATTTCAATAATGTAGAACTACTACGCAAATTCAACTACATCTATAATTTAACTGAAAAAAGAAAGAGAACAAGGCATTGCTGTATTTAAGAGTTAAATAAAAACACAGAAACACACTTCTACACAGTAAATTCAAAAGCTATCATTGCTCTAAGAACAGGAACTGTCATACCACATGGGGGTATGRTTTTGGATGACAGCTTATGCTTATATGACATAAATCACACCTTTTTCTATCTTGGTCTTTACATGCATATGATCACATCAATCCCTGATGTAATTCCACTGCCTTTTAATGATGATACACAAGTGATGAATCTGTGTCACAGTTAATGCTGCTGTAGAAAACTCAGGGTATGAATTTCATTACTTGTGCATTAAATTTTGACTCCATGGTTGCATTATTTAAGAGCTCCCAACAGGGGACAGTATGGCTGCTCACTTGCCCTGCAAGAATTRCTGGAAGGAAAAAAAAAGAAAAAAAGYGGGGAGAGAATGACAGAAGGTGCAAGTATGGAGGAAGCTGTGGCCCAGTGCTGCTGACAGCCCAGCAAGGTATCCYCATGCCTGAGCACGTCTGCTCTGAGTCATTTTTGTCCGAGAGCCTCCCCAACACTTGGACATGCAGGCCAGCACTTGCACCTCCACACCCAGAAACTTCCAAGGTGCCGCAGCAGCAAAGGCRCTTTCTGTTGCCTTGACTTCAAGCGCCAGCTGCTGCCCTCAAACATCCACCCCTTACAGGATGGAAGATGGGGCTGAACATCATCTCCTGCCYCCTTTCCTTCCCCACACCTGCCAGGGAGCCTCCCTCACCCCCAGTCTCCCACTGTGCTCCTTAGCTGTAGACACATTGCCCTCAGACGTTTAGCAATCATGCAGCAGTTCTTGTGCTCCAGTGAGAYCCTTCTCATTCCAGTCATAATGCAGGGACTTATCTAGTCCTACAGRCAACTACCCAGGTCCACCAAATTTAGTCCCCATTTGGCCTAAGAAGAATCTGGAGCCCAGCCCAAAAGAGTTAGCCAGTTTCTAGATCATCAAAGAAAATCAGGAAACACTAGGTTTCACACTCCCACTTGTGTCAAGGCAGGCACAGATGTRTGCAATGGAAAGAACCTGCAGCTCTGAACACAGTTTTCCCAATCACTTGCATAACCTTTGCTTCCCCAGCTGCCCAGAAGATGGTTTGACAGCACCCTTCATATTTTATAATGATTAATCAGCTATAAATTCATGGTTTGAAATGCTATCATTGCTGTTTTGCTTCTCAGAGATCCCCATGACCTTTGAGTAGCTTTGTGTACCAGTTAACTGTTTTTGTTCCTGTACTGACAACCGCTAGCGTTTCCAGTTGGTTCACATTCCTGCAGAACCAGTCCTCTCCTCCTTACGCAGTTTGAGGCTCTTTGTTAAGCTAACAAATCCCCAAAGCCCCAGAAAGCACAGAAAGCAAAASAGCAATGCACACAGCTCAGCGTAAGGTAGATCTTCAACAAGATTTTTTTTGTTCTCCAATGCTAACAAGAGCTGAAAACACAGCCGGGCATGAGGCAGGACTCCCACAGACCTGCTAGCTCTTCCCTCTGGGCRGAGGACTGCTGTCTCCGACCTGCTSCCTTGCATCTCCTGCATCAGTCCAACCATTTCTAACCTGGGCTGCTGGAAATCAGATAAATGGAGCCACGCACATACACACAAGTGCAGTGAGGCCCATGCTGGACATCGTGCCGAGGGTATCCAGCAGTGCCAGGGATGCGCGCTGTGCTGCAGAACCGCGCCTCTGTGCAGATCCTCAACACGGCGATGCTCAAACTGCARCTTCTGAGAATTTTTAGTTCTGGCAGAAGTTACTAGCTGTGGACCAGTTTAGTCAAGTATGCATAATTAATCATTCCCATTGCCAAATCTGATCCATCAGGATGAGTGTCTTACTTTTTCCCCCCTACTGTGTATCACCTTTCCCTCCATCATCTTTTAGTAAACTCTGCCAATTATAACTAATGGTGATATACAAGAACGTCTTCCAAACCTTCACCTTGGGAAACCTTAAACCCAGTGAAACTGAGTGCGTCCTCCCCAGAGAAAAGATGAGAAGCAAAGCAAAGACTCTACAAACCCCATGGGCAAAGCTAGCACATCACCAAAAGCTCTCATGCATGGGACTGATAGAAGTCAGCACAAAAATAAAGGTCTTCTCCAACACTTGGTAATCAAGACAGGTTGTTTTCCATTTTTGTATGGCATGTTAGATTGCCTCCTCCTGTTACAGGAACAGCAACATAGGATCAGAGTTACAGTAAACGATTAAACTCCAAATCAGCTCCAATTAAAAAAAAAAAAAAAAAAAATAAAAAAAATTTTTAAAAAAAAAAAATAAAAAATAAAAAAAAAAAAAAAAAAAAAAAGTAAAATAACTTTCTTGAAAACAATAGTCACACTTGACAAACTGACATGCCACTAATTTAGAGGAGTAAGAATCCTACTCATGTTTTAATAGTAATACAATTACAAGTCAAACACAGTCTTAAAATATGCAGAACACCAGATAGTTATAAATAGATTGGTTTTCTCAGATCATGATTTCCAGATGAAATAATGTTTTCTTTCAGGAAAACCTGCTCGCTCTTTAAAAAGAGCAGGAAACTATCTTAAAACAAATTCCCATGCCAGAACTGAGCTTTAATATATGGAGAATGATTAGAGGCAATGCACGTTTCAAATACACAACTCTGTTTCTAATGGAGAAAGCCAACAACTAGTAAACAGTCATGCATGGGGCTTGAAATACAAAAATACAACATACTAAAAATTGTGAATTTTGTAGCTGATTCAGATAAATCAACAGTGTCAGCTGTCTGGTGCATTTGCCACAAGAAAACATCCAGAATTGAGTGTGATAGTATCTCTCTGCAGACGCATACCAAAATTAACAGGGTGCATAAAGAAATTATCACGAAAGAAATTTCATAAGAACTTGGCAAGCTATCATTTTTCCCCAGGCACAGAGTTAGCATCTGTATTAAAGAATTCAAACCTGCCCCTAGATTCCTGTTGAGAAATAACCTTCAGCTATGGCAAATGTGCCCTGACCAGTCCTCCAGGACCCTCTGCCATTGCACCCTTCAGTTCAACCACAGGGGAAAACACCACAGATTCAAAAGACATCACCCTCTGGGTTGCTTTTATGTCTGCTGGCTCTTCCAGTCACTGGTGGTATTTTCTTTTTTTCTTTTTCTTTCTTTCTTTCTTTTTTTTGAAGATGGTGAATCTGAACTCTCCCTTGCAGCTTTGTATTATTCATTACATAATTGCTATGTTTTATTAGAAACATGATCTATTATAACCTTGAATACGGTAACTTAAATGACATTGAAAATTAGATTATTCTGATTATTAGAGAAGTGAGAAAGGTACTAAACATTTGTACGACTGATAATCAATCAGTGTATCCATCTGAGTGCAATAAAAATCAATCAGGAGCTAGTGCGTTTAAATCTAATTTTTTAAGCATGACATTTTCTTCTGAGTTTCTTTTTTAAATGTCACCCTCTTCTACAACAGTGATTGATTCTATCCCCAAGGACAGTTAACTCCAACTGTTTTATTCATTGCACAGAAATCTTGTATCCATATGCTTTTCTAAATATCAAATTAATTACAACAATAATATTTTCATCAAAATGTGAAATTTGGAAATACACATTCATGTAATCAAGATAGTAAGAAACATGATGGTACATTTAAATTGTTTGAAATAACAGGATGACTTTAACTAGCAAACAAAGTATTTTAACATAGAAAACTGGAGTTCTGTGTCCCTTAAGTTTTCTTTTTTTTTTTTTTTTTTTTTTTGCTTAAAACAAAAAGCCAAGGATTTGCTTGTTTAAATATAATTAATTTTAAAAATATTCAGTAGTGAACAATGAATCACTAGTTACAGAGAGTCCGTGAGTAATTACGTATGCCTCCAAAATAACCTTACTAGGCTATTGTAAGTATAGGGGAGACCTTTGATACCTATAGCCTAAGGGGCTCTATTTTTCCATTCATGCACAGGAGATTTATATGGGTATATCCTATTATAACCAAGCAAAGCAACACATCTCCCATTTATGTATGAGGATAACTGCAGGGTTAATATATCAAGAACTGAGTTAAAAGAACAGGTTTCATTATATGAATGAATGATACAAATGGATGCTCTACAGCTTTATTTAACTGCCTTGAAACTTGATCAGTGGTTTCAAGGATTCCATCAGTCTGCAAATTATATTTTTGACATGAAATTTGGCACCTGCTATTGTCATATCCCTGAAATATTAATAAATGAAATGAGGAAAAAAAAAAAAAAAAAAAAAAAAAAAAAGGAGTTCCAAGTCACTTAAAGAAAAACAAGACTAACTGAACTCAGAATAAGACCAAAATCAGCAAGCCAGTACAGAACAACAGACTGGGAAAAAAAATACCAGTTGAAGACAGCTGAAAAGTTTGGATATTAGTCATATACTTTGTTTGCTAACTTTACTATCATTTTCAAGATAAAAGACTAAATTTCATAAAACAAAGATTCTTTTTTTTTTGATCTCAAAGAATCCTTTTTAAACTTTTAAGACACAGGAAATGAAAACAACTGTTATCATACTTTGGCTATCTAGAACTGCCAATCCAAGACTTGAAATTACTGCCAAAGAAAAAACCTGGCCCAAAGGACTGGTTTGGTTTGAATGTTGAAGGATCCATAAAGTTATTCAGAGAGAAAAACACACAGCCCATAAACTACTTCCAGGTCTGTGAACATACCAATAAAGCAAACCTGTACATTGAATGTGTCATTTCAGGACTGACTCAAGTCCTGTAAAATATGCCAGACACAGTAAGAACTGCCCATAGGGGGGAAAAAAAATCCAGAAACAAAATGAACTGCCATGCCATCACTAGSTCCTTAAAGCAAATTAAGATGTTGCAAGCACAGAAAGACACCAAATCAGTGAAGCAAAATCCACTGTCCCACTCTACAGAATAGGGATCCTACATATTGCAATTAAAGCAGACAGAGAGATAGAGACGATTATATATATAATGATAAACTGTTTAAATACTACTTGCCCTTAGTTTTCTATTTTAAGTGTGCTTTAATATCATCAACTAATTGCCAGCATGGAATAGGATAATCCACATCCTCTTAGAAGCTGACACTTAAAGAGCTATTGAAGGTTAGTATTTTTAAGCTTCAGGCAGAATAAATCACCAGTATCTCCCATGAAGGCCCAGCAACATAACTGCAATGGAAATAAATCTAGCCATACCAATCAATTAAGACAAAACTTATCCATTGATACATTTCCATCTGTATTTCCCATAAACATTACCTCRGTTACTTAACATTGCCAGAAATTACAGAACCACAGAACCGGTAAGGCTGGAAAGGACCTCTGGAGAACATCTAGTCCAACCCCCCTGCTCAAGCAGGGTCACCTAGAGCACGTTAGGCAGGGTTGCATCCAGGCGGGCTTTGAATATCTCCAGAGAAGATATTCACATTTGCAAGATGGAGCTTCTTCATAGGCGACTTCCACAGTATCCCCAAGCATCTAGTGTTGGCTTTGAATAAATTTGCACAACTATCACTCCATCCTCGTTCCTCTTCTGCCACCTTTCTCACAGTATTCTGGATGAAATTAGTTACTTCCTTATTCTAAATGTAAAAAAGACCAGTTTTAACTAAAATTTGCCATGCCATCTGCAACAGGTTTTGCAGAGCGAGAACATCACCATGTAGACATTGCCAGTTGTCCCCTTCCCTTTGCCAGTGGATATATCTGAAGCAGCTTTGGGAATCGCTCCATTCTGGGAGATTTTTATGACTTGTTGGGCTTGTAAGGTTAACCCATTGCTAAGTGCCAATCTAAAGCCTCCATGAAACTAAAATTATCAGAGAAATGAAATATTACAGTGTTTACTGTGCACTTCTTTTGGCTGCCAAAATCCCAAAGGATTTACTAGTCATTTCTTTAGTACTCTAAATATAACTCTGTATAACTGCTTAAATTAAAATGGTCTAGGGAATAAGACAGCTTTGCATGGAATTGCAGTGTCTAAGCACGTTATCTAAACACATACAAGAACACAAACACAACAAATGATTATTCACTCTTGTCTTTACAGCTGAAGCCATTAACTGCATCCACAGCAGTTGAAAAACACTTCTAATCAGCCTGCCTGACATTAAATTTCTATCAAGTTATAATAYAGAAAAATAACGCACTTGCTTTTCACAGACTGGGTAAAGAGAAATTCCTAAATTTCAAACTCTGAACTTTCAGTCAGAAGTCACTAAGAGGCCAGTAAATCTGTCTCATCTGATTTCAGCTGTTCAAGTGCCCTTTTGAGCCACCTTCTCAAAGCAACTGCCCTTTTGAGCTACAATCTTGAAGTCTGGTACACTCACTCTTTACGGATAACCCATTACGGGTAAAAATATCCCGAATCTGACCTTTTTCTCCAGGGTCACCAAAAGGTAAACCAGTCCATTCATCTACAAATATTACATTAATTTCTTTCATGTGACAGTCATGGTAGTACAATGCTCACAACTGGGAGAACTTGGGGTTATCCAACRTGATCAATTCAATTTGTTGGACATTACCCAGGATTGCTGATGGCAAGGGAAGTGCACAGCTGTAAACTAAAACCAGATACTGCACTCTATTTCTGCSCAGTACCTGGCATGACTGTAGCATTTCATACAGTTTGATGTGCTGCAGCTATTTTATTTCTCATCCTAACATACACACACACAAAGAACATGACTTGCCTTTGACTTAACTGGGAAGCTACCTATCGTGGYGAATCACAACTTTGCCTGACAGTAGCGTTAACAAGCACCTTTAACAGAACAACTTTCCAAGATGAATGCATTCATTCAATATAATGAATGAGTCTCATCAATAGGACAGATCTTGACTTCCCGATTACATATGATAAACAGACTTCATGGGACAGTAAATAAAAAGGCCACAATTCCACCAGGGAGAAAAGGAGGTGAGTTGCAACCAGCCCTTCGCTGTGCTCACACGTGGCTTGATCCCAGCCTGCCGGGCAGCATCTCCCTCGAAGGAGCAGCAAGGCCAAGGCAGTGCGCTSCCTGCGTTTCTCCCTTTTATTAAGGCTGGTTGAAAGCACTGAATATAGCTTGGCTTTCCCCACACAGAGCTCAATCACATGTTATTAACCAGAATTAAAAATGATAGCCTCAGCTTATCACCATTACTATTTTAGTCTTGCAGTGGTATGACTCCACAGATCTCAGCAGAGTCCTATTAGTGTAAAACTACAGTAGCGTAGTGGGAGATCAGATCCAATATCTGTATCTGCAGATGAATAACACCATGTTCATAGCAAAGTTTCATTTCTTTGTTTTGCCCCTAAGGCTAAATTTCACATTTGTACCTCCTGGTGTCTTGTGCAATTGTGTAAAGGTGCATCTTGCGAGAGAGCTGCCAGCTGACAACACATCTGAAGAGGCTGGTGCACGCTCTGTATTTCATCAAGCACAAAAAACACGTCGCCTTGTACCACCGTAAATTGAGCTCATGAAGTCGGAGGAACAGTCCTTTCAGAAGCATTTTAAGCAAGCGAGCTACAGTCTTGATTCACAGCCTGGATTACAACCCAGGCAGCTTGCAGCCCTGGCCTCCCACCAAGTCAGAGATAATAAAAGCAAAGAAACAGCTCAGCTATTATTTACCTATTCCTTC
The DNA here is from genome assembly GCF_003343005.1 of Rhea americana. NCBI lineage: Eukaryota > Metazoa > Chordata > Aves > Rheiformes > Rheidae > Rhea > Rhea americana. The sequence goes on along the minus strand of NW_028186479.1, from coordinate 437,767 downwards.
TGAAGATAACTTTGAAAACATGCCATTATGAATTTACAGAAATTCTTCCAAAGGACAAAAGCTTGTTGTTACTTAAAAAAAAAAAAAAAAGATTACAAGATTATTTCCAGCTCTGGACGTGCTGGGGCTGGCSATGGAGAGCCGGGAACAGGAGGGACGCCGCTCTTCGGAGAGGAGAGCTCTGCAGCGGGGGGAAGGCAGCACCCCGAGGAGGCCACCCTCAGCAGCATCCAGGGCTCTGCTCCAGGCGGGCTGAAGCCCAGCTGCCGGGTAACCTGCTCCTGCCAGGATGGGCAGCCCAGAAGCTTGGGAAGAGCCAGGAAGGGCYGTATTATGTGGACCTAGAAGTATCAGGAGGCCAGCCAAAAAAAACACGTCTTACACGTACATGCAGTCCAATGGCATGCAGGTGGGCATGCATCAGCACYTGCGGGTGGTCTTTGTCTAACACTGTGTCCCACTTTTTCATTAATTAATGTTTTAATTAATAAGGTTTTGCTGTAATACTAAAAGAACGATTTTTAATCAAGCAGTAAAACAACACACACGAACAACGCCGTTGCATCAGACTGCATTTCAGCATCTTGTTTACTTCCTCTCCCTTCCCAAAAGCTGAGCTATCGGAATAAACGATCTGCAAATACGTTCTGGGGGATTTAAGATCACACCGTCCTTTTTTGACCAACAGCAATTTAAGGAGAAACAAAGGAAAGGCCTGCGGTCGGGACTTCTTTTTATTCCCAGCTTCAGGCTGAGCTCTCCCCGGCAGGCTGAGCCAAGTGGCGCAGCGCGCGCCACGCCRCGGACGGGAACCGCGCGCGCCCCGGCTGCACCAGCCCAGCCGCGCCGAGTGGGTTACGTCACTCGGTTCCCGTAAAAGCAGCGGTGGAGCTGGCAGTTGATGCAGGTAAACAAGTTTATTCGCTCGGCATCTCACTGCCCAGTCTGGAAAAAGCACAGGGGCGGGCTGAGACACTTTTTTTCTTCTCCCTTTTGCTGAGAAGCGATTTCTTGGAGCGGGACAGCCCTTCCCGCCCACGCGCAGCCTGGCCCAGTGCTTAGCCAGGAGCAGCCCAGGCCACTGCCTGGGTCCAGGACCTGTGAGCTGGGATCATGGTAGGCTTCAT